>NC_061119.1:56582763-56678559 GCF_002878395.1 Capsicum annuum | reverse complement strand
TTTTTTTCTTTTTTTTCCTTTAATTTAATTTTTTTATTTTTCATTTTTTTCACTTATTTTTTACTCGTTTCTTACACTTTTTTTCTTTCTTCTTTTTCATCATTTTTGTCTTTTTCAATTTTATTTCTTTGCATTCTTTTTTGTTTGTATTTTCATTTTCCCCTTTTTCATTCTTGGTTCGTCATTTTTATCATTTTTCTTATTTTTTTTATATTCTTTTCTTCATCTTTTTTTGTCATTGCATTTGATATTTTTTTACTTTAAATTTATTTGTATCATACTATATATTTTAAATAAATTTATTATTTTTATTTGAATAGTTTAGTTGTCAATATGTGCAATTTATCATTTGTATTTATATACAAATAAGTATATGAATTAAAATCAACATGGGTTGTGGTGCAGTGGATGGGGCTGCTCCACCCTTAACCAGAGGTCGAGGGTACGACCTTGGTTATGGAGAAAACTCTGTTAAGAGCGCTATCACCTTAATGGGCCTTGCAACACCCGATCCAGATTAGTCGGGGATCCAATACAGGCACTGGACACCGAATGAAAAAATAAAAAAATATATGAATTAATTGTATTTTCTTGAGACTAAAATATATATGGCTGAAGATCCACATAGCCCTTGAATTATAAATGCTGGGCGAATATAAATGAATATTTGTTTACGGTATTTCGTTATCATAAAAAAAAAAAGGAAACCAAAAATAGAAAAAAAGTAAAAAAGTAGAAAGAGAGGTAGAAGTTAGAGATAGAAAAGAGAAAAAGGTGCAAAGAAAGAATAGAAGAAAAAAAATACAAAAAAAATTAAAAAGAAAAAATAATGAAAAAGGAGAAAAGGAAAAAGAAAAAAGATAATGGTGAAAACAAATATACTGAGTGGTTATGATATTTTAGTCATCATCCATAATTTGTACTCGACTTAATCATGTTCTTCGAAAATAAAAAATATATAAAAACATAAAATACAACCAAAAAAGAAAAAAATGAAAAAGAAGTAGAAACAAAAAAAATAAAAAAATAGAAAAAAAGGAGACTAAAAAGGAAAAGAAAAAAAATAAAAAAGAAAGAGAAACAAAGGGCAGAGATAGAAAAGAGAAAAAAAATGACAAAAAATGAAAAAAGAAAAAAAACTAGAGGCTACAAATAGAAGAGAGAGAAAAAAAAAACTTAAAAGAAAAATTTAAAAAATGAAAAAAAAGTCAAGTTGATATAATATAGAAGTTTTAAGTTTTTGATTTACGAGTTAAAGTGGGTTGAAACCAGTTTTACTCAATCCATATTTGATCAAATCCATATTTATCCATATTTATATGGGCGAATTACAATCCAAACCATTTTTGCTCGATCCATATTTAACCCGTCCAAATCCAATCAAATCCGTCCGTTTGCCACCCTTAGCAACAACAGCGTACAAACACAACACAACTACCTTATCAAAAACAAACGGCAATAATTAACAAAAAAAAATACCATCAACTATACTAAACCTTAGCCGCCTCCCTTCTTTTACCATTTTTCCTCCCGTACAACCATCTATGGCAAAAAAAATCAGATGGATTTCATAGTTTTCAGACTGAGATTCATCATTTTGAGCAAAAGATTAACTCCCAACGTTTCTCTCCTTCATTTCTCTTACTGATTCAATACATCTCACTATGAATTTCAAAACTTTCAAGAAAGGATTTCAAATTCGGATTTGAAATCTATGGAAAACCTTAATCCCCCCCACCCCCCAAAAAAAAAAATTCCCTATAAATAGATAGTGAAGGATAGAGGGAAAGGGGAATATTTTGGGGGGAAAACTTGGAGATTCTGGAAGAGCATTTCTCTAATCTCATATAACTAAGAAATTCTTTGAAATCAATTAAATTTCGGCAAAAGTTAAGTGAAATTCTGATTTCAAAGTCGTCTTTATCAACTCGTCATCCCAAATTCGCTGTCCCGAAAAAGGTCAGTTGTCAACCTCGTCCTATCTTATTTTTAATTTTGTGTAGAAGAAAAGTGTTGTCACCCAATAGTTCCATTCTTTGTTAAATTTTATGTATCTGAATTTGTTTGTTATGTGTGAAATGGTCGGCTGTTGTTTTGAATATCGTGCACAAAATGCATGTTTCTTGATTTTGAATTTGTGATGAAGTTTAGTTATCATGATTATATATATGTTTAAGTTGGAGTGTTCTGTGGATATTGAAGATTTATCTTTCCTTTTATCTATAATAAATCAAGTATTTTGCAAATTTTTAATTCAAGTTCAATCATGTTTGAAGGTGTTTCCTTTAGATACGAGAGTTTCATTAGAATAACTTGTTGTAGTTTTAAGTTATCTCCTTAGTTGACTAATTACATGTTTACACAAACTTTTGTTAATGACACTCTGCTGATTAAATTAACTACTGCTACATGAGTGTTCCTTATTTTATGTTGGCTTCCTATGAATCATTTTTTTTAATGTAAGATACCTATATTAAAGTAGTAATTGATGTGATTATGTCTTCATTCTTTAATACTAATGACTTTCATTTTTTTTTTTTTTTCATTTTGAGACTTTTTTTTTAATTAAGATAAAGCCTAACTATTTGGAATATCTATTGATAGTAGTTACTGAACCGTTTCGCCTATTTATGGTTTTCGAGACTCATTTTCTTAATATGGACATCATATTCTTTCCAATTTGTGTGATTGTTCTATTCCTACTTTAACAGATTTGCTTCTAAAATTCAAGACGTCTTTCTCCTATATTAATTTTTACTTTTCAAGAATATTGTTGTCATAGAGTGTTTGAGTAAGAGATCTTAATCGTTTAAAAAGCTCCTCTCATGTGTGGTTTCTAGTGATAATTGGGGTTTATCCATTTGTTTTACTTGATTAGTCATGCAAAGAATAGTTGAATAAATTTCAATCCTTATCTTTTCTTTCTTTTACATGAACCAATCTTGAATGAGTCCAATCGTACTCCCTACTCCTTAGCATTTGATATCCATTGAGTCAAACCTCACCAAGTCCATAAATGAATTAATATACCATAAACAGTTGTTGATATGCACTGGTATATGACAAGTTTATACGACAGAGTTACGGACTATATAGGTGAAAGGTGGCTGGTACATATCAATTTATGACACATAATAAAGCTGGAAGTGAGCATACATATTTTTATAAACTGATATACACAGTATATATGGAAAGACGTGAAAAAACAGGGATGGTATACATGTGGTATAACACTGCAGAAAAATGAGGCCCATAGGCTCGAGAGCTTACTGATGGGCCAAAGAAGGGCCCAACATAAATTCTTGTCTTCATTCTTTGTAGTTTATAATTTATTCTTGTTTATTTGTATTAACTAATACTTTAATCCATTAATATACATAAATCCCTCAAGACATTGTAATTCTATTTTGTCTTAGTTTTCTTTTACTTAATTCATAATTTTTTCATCTAATTTTTCTTGTCTAAAACGGATTAAATTGGCTCCTTCAATTTCCTCCTTAAAACAAATCTTTTAAAGATTAAGTATTTTATTCCAAAGTGGTATTTGTTTCGTTCATTTGATTAAATGGACTATTTGGACTGAAGTAATTTTCTTCAAACCTAAGAGACTAAAAATTATTTATAATAAAATTGATTTTCCCCTAAAAAAAATTAACAATGAAAAACGATAAGAAAATAATTATACAATCTTCTTCTTTCTCCATAAAAATAAAAAAAATATTTTTCTCTTAAAATTCAAATAAAAATTGCAATTTAGTTTAATTCAAATAGAATATTTCTCGACCGAATGAATAAAGGCTATTTCAGATATGTAAATAAATGATTTTAGTATTTTTATAAAGTCAACCTTTTGCAAAGTTAGTCATTTTTAAGTTAGTTAAAAAATATTTGGTTAATCATTTTTAAACAGATGCTCCTAAGTGCCTTAAAAATTTTCTTATGGCGTTAATTGAACCCTTACCCATTTTCTCTAATTTTAAAGGTTTATTTATGTGTTAGAACCTTTGAAACTCTTTTTATGCTTTTCTTGTCTTTTCTATAAATAATCAAGTGGCGACTCTGTGAATTTCTTAAAATTATTTTAAAATTTTCTTGAATTTTTTGAAATATTTTAAAAAGGTCAAACCAGTTTCTTTTTAAATAAAATTCGGAAGGGATAAAACAATTAGTTGGATTATTTAGCCTTTTAGGGAGTCGTAAATTAGGCATAATTGATATAGTTACTCATGCTTTAGGTAGAATTTCTATTTTAGAGATGAAAGTGCCTTACTCAACATCTAGAATTAAATTTAGATACATTAGCCTAGTCTGAAGTAGACATGGCCCTAGATGAATTTTCGGAGATTAGAAGTGAGACCCTTCGACCCATCCTAGGCCAAGACTCTTGATAGTTTCTTGTAGACTTCTAGGTGTGTTATTTAATCAAAATTCTTATTTTAGTGTTGAAGAAACTATATACATTATACTTATGCTAGATTGGTACTTGTGAGTTGATATGAATTTCGGTTCGAGTCTCACAAATGATGATGATATTGAGTTTTGGTTCGAGTCTAACATTGATAGTTTATTTATAATATGTTATGGTACGGATGGATTCACGGTTGTGGCTTGATTTATGCTTGTTTAATGATATTTTGATTATTTATTTCTTTGATTGCTCCCTTCAAGATTATGGGGGCTCGCATTGGATTGTTTACATTTTTGTAATTACTGGGTTATAGGGGCCAATATTGTACTATTATTTATTCTTTTGTTCATCTTATATTTGTTCTGATTATTTATTTATAGTATTAGAGCATTATTTCATGTTTGTCCTTTTACCTTGATTTAGCTTAATTATTTTGCATCTTTATTGTATTTATATTATGATTTGGCTCAGCCGATCGATAATGGTTACTAAGTAACCGTGGCTTTGATACTCATACTACACTTTTATACCTTTTTGGTGTATATTCATGTACTAGTGGTCGCCACTAACGTTATTGTCATGTCCTATTTTTTTTTCAAGGTTAAACAAAACATGACTTACAGACTCTTAAAGAAATAAAATTTTGTATAGAGTCGCCATTTAATTTTTAAGAAAAATAAGAAAACTTATTTATTTATTAACATGTGTAACTAATATTTTAGTCTGCGAAAACCAATCTTAGATTCTAGGTAAGAGTTCAAATTATTTCGAAGGAAAGAGGTTAGACACGCTTCAGAATCCACAAATAGGGCACGTGGCTAGACTAAATTCATTAAAGAGGGAGGAGGCATAAATATCTAAAATAATGTAAAAGATGTATGTATATTAAGTATATAAATAAACTTATTGTTATAAAAATGTGTAAAAGTATATATATATAAATATACAAATTGCATGTGAAAAGAAAAAGAATTTTATCCCGTATGAAAAGAAAAATATCTTTTATATACTACAAAAAGAAAAAGTATTTTGCAAATAATACAATCTACTTAATCAAAATTATGGAGAGAAAAACAAAGATTTTACTTGAGAAGAAAAACTAGACAATTTTTAAATGTGTGAATTAATTGATTAACTTAATCCTTTTATGTGAATATTGACGGCCTAAATCTTGCCTAAACGTGCGATGAGAATTATTTAAATAAAGAACATTCCCACCCGACGCCCCAAAAGTAAAATTTTCACTATGGATGATATTTATACAATTGTAATAATGTGAAAATATAAACATAAATTTAAACTCTCGTTTGAATATTATTTTTGACAAGTATTTCCGAGAACCTATATAAACACGTTAGTGATAAAATAAAATAAATTAAAAATTATGTGTCAATATATAAAAAAGATAATCCGGTGCACTAAAGCTACACCATGCTGAAGTGGTTGGTTGATTTATCAATCATCCTAAATCGCCTTGCTAAAATACGAATTGTAAAACCCTTTATATTGTCGTGATATTTTAAAGATTTCGTCATTGCCCATATTTTTATTTTTTATGTATTTGTATATGTAATATCCGTCTTTTTATTTGTGGAGATCATAAAAATCAAATTTTTTCATGGATCATGTATTGATATTTTATATAAAATAATTACATTTGAGAAAATGAAATCAGTCTTTTTTTTATGGGGTGACTTCAAAAATTCGACGGAGATATATTATTCGACGGAGAGATATTATCATTGCCCATTATTTATAATATTTGTCATTATTAGTTCATTGGAGAGGACGAAAATAGCAGGGAATGAGCTCCAACAATCAAGAAATTATCGAAATAATGAGATCTGGCCAAATTTGTAAACCATTATATTAGCAAGTAAATATAAATGAAACAAAGTCATCAGAAATTAACAAATCATTCAAACACTCGCCAAAATTCCCCAAAGTACCACCAGATACGGAATCTCATCAAATTTTGATGGTATACAATGATTAAAATAGCCAAATAGAAGTGAAAATGGGAGAAAGGGGAGTGACTGATGCCACCGTGGTTGTGCTTGTTAGGGCTTTGTTGGAGAAACTGAAAAATTCAAAATAAACAAAATAATAAAATGATTTGATAGGAGAAAGGGAAACGGGAGTTGCTCCAGTTCATCGGAGCATGGAGCTCCTCGCTGGAGCTCGAGAAGGGTACTGGACAATGGGGAGGGTTTTTTGATGAAGCCGTTCACCGGAGTTGCTATTCTTTACCGGAGCTCAAATCTTTGGTGAGTTTGTCGATAATGGGACTCGCCGGATCTCACTAGTTTGTTGTTGTTTGGGAATTTTTGTTGCTATTTGTGCCGGCGTCCCCATGTTTTTCGATCAAATATCGATGAAACATGACAGAATAATAAATAAGATGTTGGTTTGTGGTGGTTGTTTGAGTTTTCTGATTATGTGAATAGAGGTGGAGAGATGGTGGTGAGGTGGTGGAGCATAGGGGCTTCATAGTGGTGGCTAGAACTCGTCGGAAATCACTTTCGATGAGCCATTGGCGGTGAAAAGAGAGAAATGGAGAGTAAAAGAGGAGAGGCGAGAAGGGAGAGAGAAAGTGAGGGGCGACTGATTTTGTGTGGGGGGTATATTTTTTGTGTTTTTTTTTATGTATAAAAATGAAAAAAGGATGAATAAAATATATTTTCTTCTATTTGTCTTTCATCCTCACTTATTTATATTAAAAATTGAGACCCCTTTTTATCCGATGAATAAAGAATGTCTCCTCTTTTTATATTTGGGCACCTTTTGGTTCTGAAGTTATTCACTAAAGAATTTTTATTCTTTTAATCAATAGATAAAGTTATTGTCTAAAAAATAGTTTCATTGAGTAGTTATTATCAGATGTGACAAGATATTATTATGTGTTTATTGTAAGATGTGATAAGACATTATTATGTGATCATCGTTGGGTGTAATAAGACATCAAATTATTATATTGTATAAAAATAATTAATATGACTTAGCGTTTGTGGACTTTAAAAATATGTAAAATGTAGAAATTGATATGTAATTAAAAAATGTAAAGAAAATTGAAAATGTAATTATCTTGAAAATACTGCAAAAAGAAATGTAATGTAATGCCGTGTATGTGTGCAGATGATTGTGAAAATGTTAAAATGATAATGAATCGATAAAAATCCTAATATACATAGAATTTTTAATAAATTATGAAAAGCAAAAAATATGAAAAATAAATTGATAAAATCCTAAAGTAAGGATGATTATCGATAATTTGTTAACAATTGTAAACAAATGTGAAAATTATATTTCATGTCGTTTAACGATTAGGAATCCTGAAGACGTTAATTTTAAATACGGAGAGCAAAAATTAGTTGTCAACAGTTATGATCGTGCTGCTTAGAGTCTAAAGGCAGGGTGAGCTCCGAGAGTCAGAGTTGCCCTTTTCCTTGCCCTTTTCCCCTTCATCTACTTCTGCTTAGAGTTTCAGTATTCGAGACTGATGTATGTTTGACTATTATTGTACATGCATTTCTTTTGTTAGTAGCTCTTGTACCGACACTACTAGACCGTGACATATAATTTCTATTCATCTATGTTTCAGATTATAAATATTACTTGGATTATTGTTGCAAGTCTTTACTTTCAAATTTTCGGCTATTATGCCTCTTTCCATCAAATTAGCCTATTACTTATAGCTCCGGGCTACAGTTTGACTTATTTACTGGTGGGAGAAAATAGGTACCATCATGGCTTATAAATTGGGTCGTGACAAATTGGTTTCAAAACTAGGTTCACCAGTTTTCTTGGTACAAGAGAAAGTGTCTTGTAGAGTCCCATAACCAGAACGATTGTTGAAACCTAATTTTTGTCCTTCCCATTTTAAATTAATTTTTGATTTTCTCAATTTTAAATAATTTTTAAAATATTTGGTTTAAGTTATTTGAAATAAATTCCAAGCTTTCCTTTTGAATTTAGGTGAAATTAATATGTTCTGTGTTTAATTATACAGGATTATATAATTATTTGTTAAAGAAAATGTCCTAAAATTTATTTTGAGGAAAGAGTTTGATTAGATTTCAAATATTCTACTTTTTTCAAGATCGATTGAAAATAAGAAATTGATAACATTATTAGTTTCTTAATTTTTAAAAATAACAATTATACCTTGTTAAATATTTATTTTGAAATTATCGAATTTGAGAAGCTCGGCTAAATTAATTAGAAGCTAATTCTGTCTTAACTTTGATCAATTAATTCAGTTGTGGCTATTTTATTAATGAAAAATGGGTATAATTTTTAATTGAACTCATTTCTTTTCTTGACCTAATACATCCAGCCTATATCATTCTTCTTTAAATTTTATTCCACCAAATCCGACCCATATCTTTCAAACCATTTCTCTAACTTAACCCAACAACAACCAAACGGACAGCTTGCACCAGCCCATTTCAAACACTGACCCGACCCACCTTTTCTCTTTTCTTCATTACAACAACCAGCAATACAATGATATGAAACGGACAACAAATAAAAACAATCGACAACATCAACAAAACCCTACCGCCTCCCTTTTGTTTACCATTTTACCCTTGCATTCAACCATTTTTGGCTAGAATTTCAATATCTTTTCTCTTGATCAGGCTACACTTATGTGTTCTTGGCAAAACACAATAGCATGAACTCTCATTAATAGTAGTGGCCCATTTTGGTCTCTTTGTTCTTCTTTTCATCTTCCCATTCTGATTTTTGTACCAATTTGATACAAATTCCATCTTGTATATTGTCAGATTGAGGATTTAAAGAATCCCTATATTTTTTCTATACAAACATTTTCAAATGTGAAAATTCTAATTTTCTCCACTAATTTCCCCTATAAATAGATAGAGAAGGATAAAGGTGATAGGAGGATTTTGGGAAAAAAATTGGGGGTTCTGGTGGCGTATGCTTCTAACCTCATGTAACTAAAATTGCGACAGAAGATTAAACTCTAGAGAATTAATTGCAATTCCTATAAATTAGAACCAAATTTTGACAGTGGTGAAGTCCGTCCAATCAAAAAGCTCGTCGTTTTGGTTCCTGCCCCAGAAAAGGTGAATTTCTACGTACTCTCGCTTTTGATTTGATTTTTAATCTTCTACTTGATATTGATTTATGTTAGTCATCTATACACTACGGTAAAATAAGGAAATTTACATAGAATGTTATTCTCGATGCCTGACTCTGTATTTTTGGACTATCAGTTTTGACTCGCTTTTGATTGTAGCCAAATTGGAATAAAATTGATTAACGAAAGTATATATATGTTCTTAAACGAATTGCTCATTCGTTGTTTTAGAAGAAGTGTTTTCAGGTTTTAATCTATTTCTTGCTACTTCCTACGCTCGTGAAGTGATTAAAAGACCTAATCTTTTCTGAAAAAAATACTTATTTGGTGTAACAGAATACTCTAGTTTCTTCGCATCTAATGCATAGTTTTCGTGTTTAATAAATTATCCAGTGCTTACTTATTTCTCAGTTGTGTGTTGATTTTCGAACTATATGGTTTTGATATAGGAATGATTTGTATATTGTATGGATATAAGATTGATTTGATAAATCTTGAAATCTTTGTTCTTCCTTGTCTTGTTGGTGACTTTCCTTTTTTTATTCTTTTTTTTCTTCTTTCCTTTTTTTTTTTTAAAAAAGGATCTAATCTTCATGAATGTTTTCTCAGTTGGTACTAAGTTGTACGCACCAGTTTTCACCTGAATAGCCTAATATTACTTTTTTTCTTCCTTTCTCTCTTTGACTTCTCATCATTATTGAGTAATTATTATGTAAAATAGTCATGTAACTTATTGCCTATATTTCAATCAATAGTTCAAACCATTTTATGTTATAAGTAAAAATATACCTTTACCAAGTTGTTAACATGTGTTTCACTCTCTTGAGTTATTATTTAAGCTTGAGTCCTTAATTTTGATCTTCTCACTCATTTCATCCTTGACATTGTTGAGCCACCATTTTTCCCTTTTTCCATATGTGATATTTAGTGATGTGCTTCCTAGCATCAAAGAAATTCATTGGATAATAAGCATCTTAGACTTATCCCTTTTTATTGTATGAGGCATGACATCTTTCTTTCTAACAAGTTGGTCGCACTCATGGCATTTCATTGTGGTTCTCCTCTCACTGATTTTTTATCATGGTTGAATGCTTTCTTATGTAAACATATATTAAATTCGATGTAAAAAGTGTATCACCTTTTCTCATGTTTTTTTGGATTAGTATATTTTTCTTTAGAAATAATTTTTTGTAAGATGGTTTGCTAATATTTATTTCTCCCTTTGCATGATTACCTTGATTTGGAGTCCAAACAAACTCTCCTCTTGCATACTTCAAAGGGTCGAGGAGGCCTAGTATCGAGTCAAAATCTCAAGACCAAGTCCTAAGAGGATTGTTTTGCACTAGTATACAGTGATATACGGATCATGGAGGCTGGTATAAGCCAATATATGACACATGATAAAACTGGACGCGAGCATACATGTTTTTATATGCTGATATACATTGTTTTTATATGCTGATATACATCGTATATATGGAAGATGCAGAAAAACAGAGCTATGATACACACATGATATACATGCAGGAAAGTGAACCCATAGTCCATAAAATTAGAAGCCCAAAACCTGGGCAGCTCATTGATGGGCCAAGGAAGGGGCCCAACTTTAATTCTTGTCTTTCATTTCCTGTAGTTTGTAATTTATTCTTGTTTATTTGTATTAACTAACACTTTAATCTATTAATTTAGACAAATCCCCTAAGAGTTGTCATTTTATTTTATCATAGTTTTCTTATACTTAATTCGTAATTTTTTTCACCTAATTTATCTTATCTAAAATGGATTAAATTGGTTGCTTCGATCTTTTTTTTGAAACGAATCCTCTAAGAGTGAGTACTTTATTCTAAGATGACATTCGTTTTGTTCATGTGACTAAAAGTCTATTTGGATTAAGGCAATTTTCTTCAAACGAGGAAACTAAATTTTCTTGTAAATTGTAAATTTCCATAATTAATAAGGTACTTTTAATTTAGTACTCTCTTAATATTTTTTCAAAGGTATTATTTATAATAAAATTGGCCTTTATATAATAATAATAATAAATAATAATAAGAAAATAATTATATAATCTTCTTTTTTTTTTTTCCCATAAAACATAAATTTATTTTTCTCTTAAATTCAAAATTTGCAATTTATTTTTAACGGATCTTCCTTTAATTCAAATAGATATTTTTATTTGGAAGAATAAGTGTCATTTTAGGTTAATAATTTTGATATCTTTTATAGAATCGAGCATTTTTAAAATTAATCATTTTTTAGTTAGTCAAATGTATTTGGCAAACTGTTTTTTCAAACGTACGCTCCTAAGTGTCTTAAAAACTTTTTTAGGGCGTTAATTGAATCCTTACCTATTTTCTCTAGTTTTAAAGGTTTATTTCTATTTTTGAACATTTGAAACTCTTTTTAAATGTTCTTGATTTTTCTATAAAAATCAAGTGGTGACTTTGTGAATTTCTCAAAATTATTTCAAAATTTTCTTGAATCTTTTTGAAATAGTTTAAGAAGGTCAAAACCATTTTCTTGCCAAAAGAAATACGAAAGGATAAAACAGAAATGACGACTCTGCAGGAAATTTTATTAGGTTCTAACCAAATATTTGAACTATCTTCTTTGACTAATTATTTGAATTTTTAATACTTGAACTGATTGTTTGCTTATGTGATTAAATTTTTATAAAATTTAAACTGTTGCATTTCATGACATACTTCCATATTTAAAATGCATAAATTATTTAGGGTTTCGCAGTTGTCGTACCCCCTATTTATTAATTCCAAATGAAGAGTTGGGAATACGATGGTTTATTGGTACGTTAGGTGTGCAATGGTTGTTCATATTTGCAAACTAAGTTGTTCACTTGAGAACCTGGTCAAAGCCCACTCTAGATACCTATGATAGAGCAAAACCAAAATCCTTTTTAGGCATGAGCCAAGGACGACCCAATAATTGAGGGGGTATCGAGACCATTAGAAAAATCCACCTTACGTCTATTGATTATGAGTTAATAACAGACGATTATCCTTTATGTGTTTTAATTGAAGGATGTAATGTCAGATTACACGGACCATTGTCCCTCGAGATATATTTGGAGGCAATGGAACTTCTTACAAATGGCATGTATATCCTTCAACGCTAGGGATACCTTTGGCGTAAAAGGTATCATGTATGATAGGACGCATAACAATTGTTTATGTGCTAAAGTGTTTCATTATTTTGCTTTGTATGTATTTGCTTAATATGTGTGTTTAAATGACATATCTTTGGCTTTAAACAAGACTAGTCCATTATCTATTTGGAAGTCTTAGAGCATTAATAGGCACATAAGGCTCAAAATTTGAATCCTTTTAAAATACCCTAAAAGTCCGTCGATAAAATTTCTTTCAATTTACCCAAGTTTATTCAAAATTTCATTAGATCATTATCCTATTCACATTTACCACATTGCTCTCACAATTTGCTTTTTCTCATATTTGAATATAGTCAGAGCTATCCAAATATTCTATTAATGAAAAGATTATGTTGTCTTAAACAAAAAGATTTTCAAATAAGACTTTTAGGATGTTTATTTGTAAATACCCGATTTCTTCAAATAACTTAGTCCATCCTATTTGAAATGTTTTTTTCCCATTAAATTCAAGATCTATCAAATGATCAAAGTTCTGATCATTCGATCACTTTCCAAGTGTTCTATATTTCAAATTCTAGACTTAGTCTATTTCAAATCAAACATATGTCATTTATTTTGTATATTACTTTGGTCAAACATTAAGATCATGAACTAACATTTTACCTTTTGAGTGTTTTTCTTTTCTTTTAGAGAGAGACTGATTTGTGTTGGTAATCAAACTTGCTTGCTTCACAAAGACCAAAAGAAAATCAATATCAAGTAATCACTGGCAGAACAACATAATTTCACACGGTCTAAGGTCAAGAAAGAAACTACGAATTTCATCAGTTCTTGCTTGGGCTAACAGAAGGACTCGTTTAACTATATATCCTAGTTTTATTAACTCAAATGCTTCATCTGAGCCAGTTCTCATCTTTTTTGTGGCAATATACTCGAGTGCCTCGATAGGAAGTAAAATAAACCCAGAAGTCATTGCTAGTTTGGAGTAATAAATTGTTGGGCTAAGGCTCATGGTGATGCAAAGTAGAACACCTTCTCAAACTCCTCCAAATATGACTTTGCCTCCTGATGCTCGACAAAAAGGGTCTATGTTACCAACATCGAAAGAAGTTGATCAGGAAGGTCATTTTGCTCATGCTTCTCAAAATGCCCCCTATGTATACATATTTGCTCATCTAAAGGTTCAAAACATGTCATTGTCACACCAAGCCCCTCCAGTATACACCTATTATACTGCCTCACCAGTAACACAAACTCAATGGTTATACTACTTAGATGCTAATCATGATATTGAAAAAGATAATGATCCAACACTGTACACTGATGAGACAGTGAATAGAAATCTCAAGGTCTTGGAAGATGCAATAGGAAACCTTTGGGGACTTTGGAGTAACCGAAGTATGAAGTATAAAGAGTTGTGTGCATTTTTTGGGATCAAGTTGCCTCCTAGTTATAAGATCCCAAAACTTTAAAATTTGGATGGGTCCAGAAATCTCTTCTTTCACTTGAAAACTTATTGCAAAATATTGATTAGTGTGGAAAAATATGAATGAATACGGGTCAATCTATTTAGTCAAAGTTGAGTGGAAAGGATTTAGAATGATGATGTAAATAAGATGTGACTAAATGACGCACTTGGGATGACTTGGCAAATGCTTTTGTTGATTACTACAAGTTTCATGTCGATATTATTACTGATAGAATCTCTATCACAAGCTAAGGAACAAATCAAATAAGATTTTTCATAAATATGCCATATAGTGGAGAGAAGAGGCGACTAGAGTATATCCTCATATGGAAAACACTGAAATGATCAGTTACTTCATTCACGTACTCAATCTAGAATATTTTGACCGCATGATAATGATTTCTGGAAAATATTTACTGAAATTGTCAAGACTAGAGAAATGATTGAGGATTTCCTCAGACAGAAAGGATAATAAATTTGGTAGAACTGCAATCCACTCATAAGGGCTTCCAGACTAGCTCTTTCGAAAATGGAAAGAAAAAAAAGAAGGAAGTAATGAGAGTGATGACTCAAGCAAATTCTTCCAACTACAAGGAACCTCCTTGATACAAACCCAATGCTTTATATGCTCACTATTAAGTCTACAATGCACAAGCAATATATCATGCTCAACCTCCACCACAAAACTACCAAAACAAAGTACCTCATGCCAACTATTAAAGGAAGCCTCCCAGGATCTTCACGCCATTAGTAGAACCACTTACTCTGATTTGTGAAAGGTTGAAAGTAGCAAGGCTACTTCATCTAGTAGAAACAAAGCCTGCAAACACTTTTGCTAATTTGTATGATCCAAACAAATGATGTGCTTATCATTTTGGAGTTATTGGACATGATACAAAGAAATTTATCACTCTCAAGCATAAAATTCAAGATCTGATTGACAACAAGGTGATAAAGCTTGAAAAATCTCCAGCTAATATTAACAATAATTCATTGCCCAATCACAAGCTGTAGTCATTGGCATCATCAATCAGAAACAACATAAATTTCCCTCAAAAGGTGCATTTTTGGCGTCCTTCTATCCTGCATTGGAAGTTATTTTTTTTTCTTATAATCATGCTTTCTTATTTTATTTCCTTGTAATTGTATTCTGTCGCTTTATTTCCTATTAATCACACTTTATGATTTGATTTCCTTATAATTGCACCTCTTTAGTTGTAATGAACTACGTTTGATATGATTTTTCTTGTGGAATATGTAGGCGGCCTGTATTGTCTTCGATCACGTTATCAAAGTATCAAATATTCCTTTTGTATGTATGAACTACATTTGACCTAAATTCCCATCAATGGGATACGTAGGCCACCTATATCGACTTTAGTCATCCTATTAGAAAATTTATCTTTTCATTTTATGTATGAAGTATGTTTGACTTGAATTCCAAAGAATGGGATACGTAGTCGGCCTATGCCAGGTTCGGTCAATCCCTTAGAATATTTATCTTTTCATTTTATGTACGAACTATGTTTGACCTGAATTTCCAAGAATGGGATACGTAGGTGGCCTATGTTGTCTTCGAAAGATTTATCTTTTCATTTTATGTTGGAACTACATCTCCTACCTTAATGGAATGCGTAGGCACCACATTGACTCGGTCATATTTCTCGTAAGATTTTCATAGAAATTGTGGCAAAAATTTTGAGAAAGATTTCAAATATTCATCAAACGGATCCTTTCCCAAGTTAAATTAACATGACATTGAATCATGTAACTGGGGAAGAAATTTTTTAGAAGGTCTCAAAAATTTCACAAAACTTGACATTTGCTACAAAGTTGAAAATCAGACGTTGTTGAAGCTGAAATCGAGGTATAAATTTTTAAAGTTCTCTATGCTCAAAGTACTATACGTTAGAAACAACTCAAGTATTTTGCATTTTATACTGGGGCAGAATTTTTGACAAAGATCCTCAAAAATTCCACAAAACAGTACTTCAAGTTTAGAAAATTTTGCAAATCAATAATCAACAAGGTGCATCAGGAGAGCAAGGAAATATCAACATAGTCATCTCTCAAAAATAAGAATATTTCTTTTGATGCAAGAATAGTGAAGTCATAAAACTGACAATGTTAAGCATAACAAAGTGCATTACCAGACCTACTGTGGCCTTGCCATAACAATCCAAACAACTTTTCTCCCCTATTTTCTCTTGATTTATGTTTCTATTACTTCGTTATGATCTCTAACACTTTCTCTGATTTTATAGGGAAATGATCCGGAGTAATGAAGAATATGTGGAGATATTATCCAAACTACTATCTCTAAATCATCAAGAGTCAAATAACTCTATCTTTATCTTTAGACTCTATCTTCTGTTACATTCCTTTCTTAGTTATAACAAAGGAATTTAATGGGTGTTGTTTAAGTTATACATGTGACGTTATGCAAGACCGCTTTTAAGAAATAATGAAAAAGTATCCTCACAAAATTTGAGGATTCAATCTAGAAGCTCAGGACATACACAAGTCCTTTAAAAGACTCATGATTAAAAGGATGAAGTTCAATAAATCAACTTCTACCTTTTCTCATTTTATTTGGGTCATCCACCCTTTCAAAAAGGACATATCTTATATGGGTTATCCACCCTTTCTAAAGGACATATCTTTTTATATTTGGGTCATCCATTCTTTTAAAAGGACATACCGAATCGTTACTTCATTCGAGGTGACATATCTTAGTATATTTGGATCATTCACCCTTTCGAAAGGACACATCTTACTATATTTTGGTTTTCACACTTTAAGAGGATACAAAGGGCCATCAACCTATTCAAAGGGACATGTTACATTTAAGATAGGTTATCCATCTTTCAATGAGACACGTTGGATCATCACCCTGTTCAAAGTGACATGTTACATTTAATATTGGTCTTAGTCCTTTTAATGAGACACAATGGGATGTCACCCCCATTCAAAGTGGCATATTACATTCAAGATAGGTTGTCCACCTTTTAATGAGACACATTGGATCGTCATCCCATTTAAAGTGATATGTTACATTCAATAGTGGTCGTCCACCTTTCAATGCAACACATTGGGGCGTCACCCCCATTTAAAGTGGCATATTATATTTAAGATAGGTTATCCGCCTTTCAATGAGATATGTTAGATCGTCATCCCATTTAAAGTACCATATTACATTCAATATTAGTCGTCTGCCTTTCAATAAGGCACATTGAGCCATCTCCCCCATTTAAAGTGTCATATTACATTCAAGATAGGTTGTCCACTTTCGAATGAGACATGTTGGATCATTACCACTTAAGATACGTCATCTACCTTTCAATGAGACACGTTGAGATGTCACCCCATTCAAAGTGATTTATTATGTTCAAGATAGGTTATTCGCCTTTTAATAAGACACGTTGGGTTGTTACCCCATTCAAAGTGATATGTTACATTCAAGATAGTTTGTCCGCCTTTTAATGTGACACATTGAATCGTCACCCTGTTCAAAGTGGCATGTTACATTCAAAATAGGCCGTCCCCCTTTCAATGAGACACATTGGACCGTTAATCCGTAAAAGTGGTTCATTAACTAGTTCAACATAGCATGTTTAAGCAGGATTGCACAAATTTATGTTTATGTAATGCAATATTTACAACTAATCATTTGATTGAGTTGTTATCGAGAGCATCCAAAATGATAAAATTCTCAAATCAAAACCACAGGTGTGCACGACTCCAAAAAGGTTGCAGCACAACGTAGAAGTTTTTCTTAGCAGCAAATTGGGACATAGTCTGATGAGAAATATCAAACTCTTTGGATGCAATTTGAAGGACGACTTGCACTACCATCGAACCACACCCCTATCGGAAGAAATGAGGGTATTTTGGGATGTTTCTGGTTTTATTTTTACCTTTGAGGAATTTCTAAACTCGCAACAATGGTAGTCTTTCTCTTCTTTGAAAATTAGGTGACAACATACTTAAAGATTTAGAATTATGTCCATGTGGCTCTCAGTTACGAGTGTTAAGGGGCCCCATATTCAGAACTGAGATAAATATAAGCCTCTTTTCCATAACTCAATGTATTTGTCACTAATTTTGAGTCAAAGATCATCTAAAATAAGAGACTATCCTTTCCACCGATTAAGTCAAACTACTAGCATCTGATGGCCTGAATCTTGGGATCACTACAAGAAATACAATTTTTTGTGATGACTTTTAGTGGCGACACAAACAGTTGCCACAAAAGTTAGACATACAAAGGTTGCCACAGAAGGTATAAGATTTAGGGGCGACCATTAAATTCGCCACAAATAATGACATATTTAGTGACCACTATGTGTAGGTCGCCACAAATATATAGTAATTTTTCCAATAAAATTTGGGTTAGTGGCGACCTAGGAATTGTCCCTATTAAAAGTCTTTTGTGGCAACTTATACGCCACTAATAATGACATATTTAGTGGCGACTATGTGTAGGTAACCACAAATATGCAGTAATTTTTTCAATAAAATTTGGGTTAGTGGCGACCTATGAGTTGTCGCTCTTAAAAGTCTTTTGTGGCGACTTAATCACTGCTAAAGGGAGATTTGTTGTGGCCATCTTTTTTGTCACCACTAATACTTCTACTTTGTTATTCTGCCCACTTATATAGGTAAATTAAAATCATTTTAGTGGTTATAATTGTTGACACCCAATTTTGACCTCCCAATACAACATTTAGGCTGATATTTTAGCAAAATTATTAACTTTTAAATTTTAGTATCTTTTACACATTTTTCTTGCATCAAACAAATTTTCGACGTGCCATATTCATGATTTAAAATGTACAAATTATTTTATTAATTTTTTGATATCATTTTTTATAATTTATTAATTCAAATATAATATTTTTTACATAATTTTATTAAATTATTGGTAACTGTGCATACTCACATTTTTGCAAATACATTGTCTACTTTTCCATTATTTAGTATTATTTATTTTATTATCAATATCATTATTATTTATTATTATCTATCTATCTATCTATCTATCTATCTATCTATCTATCTATTATTATTATTATTATTTATCTATTATTTATTTTATACTATAATTACTATTATTTATTATTATTTACTATTATTTAAATAGCATCCTAAATTAAAATCACTTTGTCTAAATTTATTTATCTTTTAGCCATTTTCTATCCACTTTTACCTAATTTAATACCATTTTTAGCCTAATTGATGACATTTTAATTTTAAATTAATTTTTATACATCTTTTTAAATGATTTTAATCTCAGGCGTTGATCTGAATTGATCCAACGGCTGAGATCAGATTAGCCTCCCTTTCCTTTTAAAGAATAAATAAAAACCTAATTCAAAATATTTTTTTCTCCAAATTCATCCGCCTTCTCTCTTTTCTCCTTCTTTATCTCTCCAAAAACTCTTCGCCGCCACCTCATCTTCTCTGCTAGCCACTGCTGGCCAGTAAAATGACCCCCAAGGCCTTATCTCTCCATCTTCCCTCTACATCGGAGCCGTTGTTTCGATGCTCCGGCGAAACCACCACAAGCCACCTCCATCCCTCTCTTCTGCTGCTATAAAATCTAACGACACCAACCACCAGTCACTTTAAACCAGCCATCGTGCTCCCTCTGATCTCTTTTCCATCGTCAACATCGATGCACCAGCCATGGCATCACCACCTCTCAGTTCGCCATCGTTGCCAGCAGCCGGATCTGGCGCCTTTCAAAATACCATCGGTAGTCGCCATCCTTCCCCCCATCTCCACGTCCAGACCCGGTAACCCCCTTCACCGAAAATCAATAGGTGTTAAGAGTCCATTTTATGGTGTGAGCTCAAATTTTACTTGTTGTTTGTTTACTTTTCGTGATCTAAAAATTGATGAAATAATTATTGTGAATCTAGTGAAATCTGCTGGCTGTGTTTATTTTATCATCTGTACTGTCATGCATGAAAATTTCAGTCATGGTAGTGCTTATTCTTAATCTAAATCTGAATTTCATGACCCTTTATTTGATTACTAATTATGTTGCTGCTGAAATGCTATTCCGTTGGATGTCAAAAATTTATTTCTAATGGACAGATTTCTTGCAATTATTGCGGATTAGCTGATGTTAATTGCTATTATTTGTTTATTGTGATTAGGGTTAATATTGATATATTGCTATTTAATATATTATTTCTGGGTACTCACTTTTGTCCTTATTTAGAATGTGTAAATCATTTTGCTTGGCATGTTAATTTTACATGATTAGTTTCTTACCATTTTTGTTAAGCTACTCATATCAATATTTGCCTGCCTTGTTTATTTTCCTGCATTAATTCTTCTTTAGAAAAAATAATAAATAATACCTCTTCGTACGTGCCTATTTATGGAAGACGCTGCATATTTTTCTCTTTTAAGTTGATTATTATGATCTAATTTTAAAAACTATGCACTATGTACATCACTACATAATATGTATATATACAGAGAGAGAGAGAGAGAGAGAGAGAGAAAGAGAGAGATAAAAGTGATACGTACTTCTATTTTAACAACAACTTTATCGTTATATGCTTAATATAAAAAATAAGTTACAAACATAATTGTGAAGCCAACAACCATAGAAAGCTAAGTTACTCAAGCATGGAAAATATAGAAATCGCTTGAAATTATATCCTTGCACATACCCTTATATTTCTTTCCATTCTAACTCTCCCAAAAAACAGAGAAATTATATTCTTGCAAAGCTTTGAAGGTACAATTTCAGACACTTTGAAATATTTTTGGTCTTGCTTCTTTATTTTTTGTGTTAGTAATTAAAAATTGAATAAAAGTAAGTCCACTAAAAGGATTTTTTATCCTTTTAGTTCCACTAAAAGAAAAATTGATTCCAATGAGTTTAAAGTTCTCTATGGATCCATTTTGTGTTGATTGTACATAATATTTGACTATAAGGCCAAGTGGAGCCTTGTGTTTTATCAGTTTGTAACATATTTTCTGTAACACTCTATGAAGCATATTTATATGTATTCTGGTTAGCTGACAGGTTTTTGATAGGCCTATTTACAAAGGAAACTCTGGCAATTTTTTTTGAAAATTTTGAGAGTTAACAGAATTTTAGGACTACATAATGAATAAAATGAAGTGGAATTTAAGTAAATGATCTCATGAGTGTCTTAGATAATTCTTAAGTAAATCCTTAAGAAAAAATGTGTTAGGAATTGATATGCCTAGCATGAATAAGTTTGGTGGTGTTAGCTGAATTGAGATCTTTCTCTTTTACTGGCCAGATCTTTCTGTTAGTTTCATTGTCCTTTTTGTCTATTTTGGTTTAATAAGTTAGAATTGAAACTTTACTTTTTTTGTTATTTCAAGGACAAGTAATTTCATGATGGGAAGTGTTAGCCACGAGAAGTTTGAAGATATTTTGTGATTTTTTTTCTCATATGTATATCATATTGATTTGTTACCCATTAAAAACTATATAATTCTCTTGTGGAGAAATATATTTTAATATCGTCTTTGTACCTTTAAGTACTATAGTTGTATTATTATATAATTTATATTTTTTTGAGGAAAAAAATGAGTATTAGTGGCGAACCATAGGCGCCGCAAAGCGTGAGTATTAGTGGCGACCCATAGTCGCCATAAAAAGTCAATTTAAAATAAAAAATCAACCTTCTGTGGCTACAAAAGATCGCCACTAAAGCATTTGTGGCGACAATGGTCGCGGGTAAAGCCTCATCTACAATGGAGACTATCCCAACATCGATATTTTGAACTTTGTTTTTGGAGTATTTGCCTCTTTTTTGTGGCAAGTATTGTCGCCACAGAATGTATGTGTTGTGCCGACTTACATATGTCGTCACAAAAAAATTTTTAGTTACGGAAGTAATTGCTACGATCCTTATGTCGCCACTAAAAATTATTAGTGGCGATTTTTCATACTTTAGCAGCGACATTAATTGCCACAAAAGTTAAGATTCTTGTAGTGAATATGTAGGCTAGGCTCTTTATTGAATACATGAATGTGTTCAAACCTCCCCCAATCTCTTTATTCACCAGCTTTTCAATTTCACCAAAATTTGAAAACCGAAATAACTTGTGAATTCTTTAAAAAACGTGCTTAGAAATCAAGCATTATGACCTACAAGTGGCGTGGATTCTCATGAAACCTGAGATATATAGGAAGCCCGATATCGGGGTTCGGCCATGATTCTTCAAAACTCGTGCAAAAACTAATCTTTTCCTAGAGACAAATTTATGGTTGAACAAAATTAAGGATGTCGAACTCCCTTTGCCGAGGGGTACCTGCATTCACCCTAACCAAAGAGAAGGGGCAGTTTTTAACACATAATTTTTGCCTTCCCCATTCCAAATTAGTTTTTGAGTTTTCCAATTTTAAATAATTTTTAATATATTTATTTTAAGTTATTTTGAAATAAATTACAATCCAGCCTTTTGAATTTTGGTGAAATTTGTATGTTTTGTGTTTAATTTTTCAAGATCCTGTATATATCAGTTAAAGCAAATGCTTTAGAATTAATTTAAGTGAAGAGATTGATTAAATTAGAAATATTCTACTTTTCCCAAGATCAATTAAAAATAAGAGATTGATAACATAATTAGTTTCTTAATTTTCAAACAAAATAATTGTGCCTTATTAAACATTTATTTTGAAATTGTCGAATTTGAGAAGCTCGACTGAATTAATTAGAAGCTAATTCCATCTCAACTTTGTTCAATTAATTTAGTTGTGGCGATTTTATTAATGTAAAATGGCTATAATTTTTAATTGAACTCATTTCTTTTCTTGACCCTATACATCCAACCCATTAGCATTCCCCTTTTAATCTTCTTCCACCAAATCCAACCCACATCCTTTAAACCATTTCTTTAACTTAACCCAACAACAACCCAACGAACAACTTGCACCAGCCTATTTCAAACACTAACCTAACCCACATTTTCTCATTTCATCATTACAAAAACCCGTAATACAACGATATCAAACAACAACAAACGACAACATCAACAAAACCCTAGATGCCTCCCTTTCATTTACCATTTTACCCTTATGTTCATCTATTTTTGGCTAGAATTTCATCATCTTTTCTCTTTCTCAAGCTACCCTTGTGTGTTATTGGCAAAATCACGCTAAAATACAACAGAGCATGAACTCACATTAATGGTAGCGACTCATTTTGGTCTCTTTTGTTCTTCTTTCCATCTTCTCGTTCTGATTTTAGTACCAATTTGATACAAATCCCAGCTAGTATATTGTCTGAGGATTTCAAAAATCTCTATTTTTTCTGTATAAACATTTTCAAATCCAAAAATATTAATTTTTTCCACTAAATTCACCTATAAATAGATAGAGAGGGATAAAGGTGAGAGGAGGATTTTGGGAAAAATTTATCGATTCTGGAGGCGCATGCTTCTAAGATCACATAACCAAAATTCTGATAGAAGATTAAACTCAAGCAAATTCATTGTAATTTCAATAAATTAGAATCAAATTTTTACAGTAGTGAAGTCTGTCCAATCAAAAAGCTCGTCGTTCTAGTTCCTACCCCAGAAAAAGTGAATTTCTTCATAGTCTTGTTTTTGATTTGATTCTAACTCTTGTCGTAGATATTGTTGTGTGTTAGTCATCTATACACTATGGTAAAATAAGGAAATTGATATAGAATGTTATTTTTGATGCCTTACTATGTATTTTTGGAATCTCAATTCTAACTTGCTTTTGATTGTAGCCAAATCAAAATAAAAATTGATTAACGAACGTGTATATATGTTCTTAAATAAATTGCTCATTCATTATTTTAGAAGAAGTGTTGTTGGGTTTTAATCTATTTCTTTCTACTTCTCGTGCTCGTGAAGTGATTAAAAAGACTAATCTTTTCTATAAAAAAATACTTATTTGGTGTAACAGAATGCTCCCTTTTCTTCGCATCTAATGCATAGTTTTCATGTTTAAGAAATTATCTAGTGTTTACCTATTATCTTAGTTGTGTGTTGATTTTTGAACTATATGGTTTAGATATATGAATGATTTGTATATGGTTTTGATATAAGAATGATTTGATAAATCTTGAAATCTTGGTTCTTCTTTGTCCTATTGGTGACTTTCTTTTTTTCTTCTTTTTTTTTTTACGTCTTTCCTTTTTTTTTAAAAAGATCTAAGCTTCATGAATATTTTTTCAGTTAGCATTACCTGAATAGCCTAATATTAAGGTTTCATGGTTTTTTCCCCTTCATTTCTCTCGTTGACTTCTCATTATTGTTGAGTAATTATTATGTAAAATAATCATGTAGCTTATTACCTATATTTCAATCAATAGTTGAAACCATTTTATGTTATAAGAAAAAATATGCCTTTACCAAGTTGTTAACATGTGTTTCACTCTCTTGCATCATTGTTTAAGCTTGAGTCCTTAATTTTGGTCTTCTCACTCATTTCATCCTTGACATTGTCGAGCCGCCATTTTTCTTTTTCCATATGTGATCTTTAAGATTGTGTTTCCTAGCATCGAAGTAATTCATAGGATAATAAGCATCCTAGACTTATCCCTTTTTATTGTATGAGACATGGCATCTTCCTTTCTAATAAGTTGCTCACGCTCATGGCATTCCATTGTGGTTCTCCTCTCACTGATTTTCTATCATGGTTAATGCTTTCTTATGTAAACAAATATTAAATTTGATGTTAAAAGTGTATCACTTTTACTCATGTTTTTTTGGATTAGTATATTTTTCTTTTGAAATAGTTTTTTGTAAGATCGTCTACTAATATTTATTTCTCCCTTTGCATGATTACCCTGATTTAGAGTCCAAACAAACTCTTCTATTGCATAATTCAAAGGGTGGAGGAGGCCTAGTATCGAGTCAAAATCTCAAGACCAAGTCCTAAGAGGATTGTTTTGCACTAGTATACAATGATATACACATTAAAGACACTGGCATACACTGATATATGCTAGATATACGAGATTTATAGGTCAAAGGTGGATGGTATAAACAAATATATGATGCATGATAAAGCTGAATGCGAGCATACAGTTTTTATATGCTGATATACGTGTATACAGAAAGACGCAAAAATAACAGAGCTATGATTTACAGCTGATATACATGCAGGAAAGTGGACCCAAAGTTCACAAAATTAGAATCCCAAAAGTTGGGTAGCATATTGATGGGCTAAAGTAGGGGCCCAACTTCAATTCTTGTCTTTTCATTTCTTGTAGTTTGTAATTTATCCTTGTTACTAATACTTTAATCAATTACTCTAGACAAATCCCCTAAGGCGTTGTCATTCTATTTTATCATAGTTTTCTTTTACTTAATTCATAATTTTTTTCACCTAATTTATCTTGTCTAAAACGGATTAAATTGGTTCCTTCGATTCTTTCCTTAAAATGAGTCTTTTAAAAGTGAGTATTTTATTCTAAGTTGTCATACATTTTGTTCACATGGATAATAGTCTATTTGGATTAAGACAATTTTTTTCAAACCTAATAAACAACATTTTCTTATAAATTCTAACTTTTCATAATAAATAAGATACTTTTAATTTAATACTATCTAAATATATTTTCCAAAGGTATTATCTATAACAAAATTGACCTTTCTATAACAATAATAATAAATAATAAGAAATTAATTATATAATCTTCTTCTTTTTCCATAAAACATAAATTTATTTTCCTCTTAAATTCAAAATTTGCAATTTACTTTTAATGGATCTTCCTTTAATTCAAATAGATAATTTTATGTGGATGAAGAAGTGTCATTTTAGGTTAAGAATTTTGATATCTTTTATAAAATCGAGTGTTTACAAACAGTCATTTTTTGGTTGGTCAAATGTATTTGGTAAACCATTTTTTTAAACGGACGCTCCTAAGGGCCTTAAAAACCTTCTTAAGGCGTTAATTGAGCCCTTACCCCTTTTCTCTAGTTTTAAAGTTTTTTTTTTTTTTTCTGTTTTGAGCCTTTGAAACTCTTTTAAGATTTTCTTGATTTTTCTATAAAAATTATGTGGTGACTTTGTGAATTTCTCAAAATTATTTTGAAATTTTCTTGAATTTTTTTGAAATAGTTTTAAGAAATTCATAACCATTTTCTCGCCAAAAAAATCTGAAAAGGATAAAACAATGATGATATCAATTTTTTAATCTTCGGGAGGCTATAGGATATTTAGAGTTCTTCACTCTTTCACTTATTTTGTGCCAAGAGTCTCAGTTGATTTCTAAAGATTCCTTTAGTTTCACTCTTTCGAAATGGCTAGGATATGTGTTACCACTACATAAGACGAGGACCCCAAATCCATGACTAGGGATCTTTTCATAGTTCGTGGATGACCTAGAGGTCAAGGATTGCCTAGAGATACATCCCTAGATAGGGACCATGATAGGGGGCCTTTACCAGACCCTATTTCTACTCCTTAGCTAGAGATTCTTCCACACCAGCCACTGATAGGATAGGGACTGTCCCAGGCTCCACTAGGGTTTGTTTCATTTTTATTTCTTTGGATGTATTGATTCAGTTCTTAGGGTTGGTTGGTGGTGCACCATTTGATGGTGCATAGTCTGTGGATCGGAGTGATAATGAGGCAGAGAAGCAGTCTATAGCTGTGGCTCCCAGAATTGATATCCCTCTTGCACCGGTGTTTTCTCACTCATTCTTTGCCTAACCTATTATATTTGTTGAGAAGCAGAATATACTGGGTAAATTATTGTGATTGACTCCTTCTAGGTTTTCTGCTACACCACGAGAATGCTTATGAGTTTTTGATTGCTTGCAATGATAGGTTTTATAATTTAGGTCTGGTTGAGACTCATGGTGTGGATTACACTACTTTTTAGTTGGATTTGGTTGCTTGACATTGGTGGAGAGGTCATCTTGATTCCAGGCCAACTGATCTCTCTCATTGACATGGACTCAGTTCTTCAAGGTCTTTAGAGAAGTATATGCCTCATAGTCTTAAGGATTGTCAAAGAGATCAGTTCTCAAAGTTGGAGTAGGGATCCATGACTGTTGTGCAGTATGAGGCTCAATTTCATGAGTTGGCTCGGTATGCCATATCTATTCTAATTATTGAGTATAAGAGGGTTTAATTCTTTGTTTGGGGATTGATACTCCTCTTTGTATGGCTACACAGGGTTTGGTTGCTATAGGTAGGTCTTTTATTGAGGTTTCTTATTATGCTCAATTTATGGAGAAGATACATCGCAAGGTGCAAGAGAGCACTGATAAGAGGTCGTGATATTAGGGTAGCTTCAGTTGGAGTTGTTATGGATTAAGAGGAAATGGTTGAGAAGGTTCCATTTTAGCCATATCAACATCAAGATCAGTCTAGTAGGCCCGTTCATGCCTTATTTTAAATTATCGATAGAGGCCAGTCTAGTTATAATGATTATCCTGGTCAGAGTAGTGGTCAACCTCAAAGGGGTTTGACATTTGGGTATTCTAGGCATGGTGGTTATTTTGGGTTAGCCAGATCTCCTAGCTTTAGCTCAGCACCAGGGATGTATTATGGTTGTGGGGCCTTTGACCATTTTTTGAGAGAATGCCCCAGTTGTGGAGTGATGGCTCCTTCAACATAGAGTATTTCACCAATTAGGGCTATTCATCCCCATTTAGAGGTGGTATGCATGGTCATTAGGATGGTCTCTAGGGTGCTCGTGGAGGTTCTCAGGTAGGAAGGACATGAGATCATTTAGGAGCCCAACCAGGTAGTAGGTATGGTCAGTTGTATGCCTTAACTACTAGATTAGAGGCTGAGTCTTTAGATTCTGTTATCATAAGTACAATTCCAATATTCCATAAGTCAACTTTTGCTTTATTTGATTCGAGATTCACTTATTCTTATGTATCTTTTTATTATGCCCCATGGTTAGAGTTATCTTGAGATTCTTTATTTGTGCTGTTATGTGTATCTACTCCCATGGGTGATTCTTTATAGTGGATTGTGTTTATAGATCATGTGTTGTGATTGTTCAAAAGTTTGATACTCCAATTTTTCTTGTTGTATTAGATATGATAGATTTTGATGTGATTTTGGCATGAAGTGGTTATCCCACTATCATGTAATCTTGGATTATTTTTCCAAGAACGTTACCTTAGTCATGCCTGACATACCCCCGATTGTGTGGCAAAGATCTATTAGTTGCGAGCCGATTGGGATTATTTCTTATATTCAGGCTAAGAGACTTAATTTGAGGGGTTGCAGTCTTATCTCACTTTTATTAGCGATGTTAGGTTGGAGAGTCCATCGCTTGACTCTATTCTTATAGTTTGTAAGTCTCCTGATGTTTTCCCTACTGATCTACGTGGTCTTTCTCCTAAGTATGATATTAAGTTTGTTATTAATCTTGAGTTAGGCACCCGACCTATTTCTATGACACTTTACCATATGGCTCTAGCCAACCTTGAAAAGCTGAATTCTTAGCTTCAAGATCTTCTAGGTAAGGGTTTCATTAGACTGAGTGTGTCTCATTGGGTTATCTGATCTTGTTCATGAAGAAGGATAGTTCCTTATATATGTGTATTTACCATAGAGATCCTAATAAGGTGATGATGAAGAACCAAAAATCTATACCTCGCATTGATGATTTATTTAAGTAGCTTCAGGGAGAAACACTGTTCTCTAAGATTGACTTGAGATTATACTACCACCAGGTGAGGATTCGTGTTGAGGATATCCAAAAGACAACCTTTAGGACTTTTTATAGCCATTATGGATTACTAGTGATGTCTTTTGGGTTGACCAATGCCCCAACCATGTTCATGTATTTGATGAATCGCGTGTTCAGTCCTTAGTTGGATTTTTTCGTGATTGTATTCATAATGATATCCTTATGTATTCAAGGATTAGAGAGGAGCATATGTAATATTTGAGGATTGTGCTGTAGACTTTGAGAGATCATACGATTTTTGCTAAATTGACTAAGTGTGAGTTCTGGCTTGAGTCGATGTCATACCTAGGACTTGTGGTGTTTAAGGATGGGTTTATGGTGGATCCTACGAAGATTGATGCTATTCGTGATTGGGCCAGGCCTACATCTCCATCTGAAGTTCATAGCTTTATTGGTTTGAATAGTTATTATAGATAATTCATTTAAGGTTTTGCGATTATTGTAGTGTAAATAACCAGATTGACCTGAAGGAGGTTCCTTTCTAGTGGTTCAAGGAGTATGGGTCAAGCTTTAGGAATCTCAAGGGATTTCTCACTTCAGCTCCTATATTGGCTATTTTTGTTGATGGTAAGGGATTGGCCTTATATTTTGATGCTTTTGGTGTTGATCTGGGTTGTGTTCTAATGAAACATGGTTGAGTTATTGGTTATGCATCAAGGCAGCTGAAGGTGAACAAGTGCAACTACCCCACTTATGAATTAGAGTTGGTGACGATAATTTTTTTACTTACAATTTAGAGACGTTATCTTTATGGCGTGCATTATGAGATATCCAAGTATCATCATAGTCTTCAACATCTTATGACCCAGAGAGAGCTTAATTCAAGACAACATAGATGGATGGTGTTGCTTAAGTATTATGACATCTCTATTTTGTATCATACGGGCAAGGCGAACATGGTAGGGGATACCTTGAGCTGAAACGCAGTGAGTATCGATAGCTTGGCTTCTGTCTTAGTTACTCTGAGGCTGTTGGCATGGGACGTCCAATCCTTAGCCAACTTGATGGTATCCTTAGCCAACTTGATGGTGCAGCGTGATATTTTAAACCCCAAAAGGATTCTTGCTAGTATTAAGGTGAGGTCTACCCTATTTCAGTAGATTCAGAGTGGATATGAGACTTTACATCATCCATGATCAGGTCTTGAGGGGTGAGTCTAAGAGGGATACCATAGATTTTGAAGGTGTTCTAAGATTTGATGGCCATATTTATGTTTTGAGGGTTGGTGACTTGATTTATTCAATTTTTCATGAGGTTCATAACTTCATATATTTTATTTATCCAAGTACATCTAAGATGTATAGAGAGTTGAGACAACATTATTGGTAGAGTGGTATGAAGAGAGATATGAAGGACATTGTAGCTTATTACCTATGTTGTCAATAGGTGAAGGCCGAGCATCAAAGACCTAGTAGCTTGACTTAGAGATTGTCCATTCTCGAGTGAAAGCGGGAGCGGATTACCATGTATATTATTAGTGGTTTGCCTCGCACTTCCCATGGTTTTGATGGTCTTTGGCTCATTATGGATCAGTTGACCAAGTTGGCATATTTCATTCCTATTCAGATGTCGTTTAGTATTGAGATGTTAGCCTGTATCTATGTTTGGAAGATATTTCATTGCATGGTATCCCTATCTCTATCATGTTAGACCTAGGCTTAGTATTCACTTCCAGCTTCTGGAGAGCTTTTCAGGAGGAGTTGGGTTTTCAGGTGTATTTTAGTACAACCTTTCACCTTTAGATTTACAAGAAATCGTACGGACTAGTCAAGTTCTTGAGGATATGCACTGGGTCTTTGTTATGGATTTTAGAGGTCAATGGGAGCAACACTTGACTATGGTAGAGTTCAAGTACAATAACAACTACCATTTGAGTATTAAGATAGAGCCCATTCAAGCTTTGTATGGTAGGCAATGTTATCTTTTGATTGGGTGATTTGAGACCTCCAAGATTAGACCCATGGTACTGACTTGATTAAAAGTCATTAGACAGAGTTAGGGTGATTCAGGATAGGTTGATGGTAGCTTAGAGTAGGTAGAAGTCTTATATGGATCGTATACTTCGTGCCTTGAGATTTGGCATTGGTGACTGGTATTCCTCTTGATGTGGCATGGAAACAAGGCTTTTTCGGTGCCTAAATCCGCAAATTTATGTGTGCACTTAAGGTGTTTTGTTAGATATGATGCACTTTGGTGTGAATTGCAGGTAAAACAGGTCTACAACGGTATTTGAACAAAAGAAGAAGAAAAACACCTGAAAAAAGATCAACTTTGATCAGTATATAAGTTAGCTCATGAAATGTAACCAATCAATATGACTCATATGCTTAATCATATGAGTAACAGAACCAAAAGCCAAAGAAAAAAGCTAAGCGTGAGGAAGATACGACTCAAGTAATCTAGTTGTAGACCAGGATACGAGTCGTATACCGAAGACGTAATTATAACAGAACCCAAGCTACCTTCCAAGAGTTGAAGTGTCAAAATTATGCGAATCAGAAGTATGAGTACGACTCATATAGGGATGTTGTATACAAACCAGTGTTTAATACTTAAAAAGACTAAAGCCCTAGGTGAATACAGATGAAGGTCACGAGTCGTACACTCAGGTATGACTCATTAGTAGAAGTCACATTCTTAACAAAGATTTGAAGCCATAGGAAGAACAGACACTAGAACGGATATGATAAGGCAGGGCACGACTCGTAAGCTGAGGATAAGAGTGAAGAATGAGTCATACCGATTGCTGACTTAACTTTACCTTTCCTATTTTCATGTTATTTTGAGATACTATATACCTTAGGGTTTGTATTTTATTAGGTTACATTCTTGAACGTTCCTTTACATGATTTTACATACTATTACAATATTCTTACAATTGTTCTTGAGATTTTAGGGTTTATTCAATAAAAGTCTGTGGAGTTTATTCATCTTATTCTTGTACAATTAATTTTATCTTTTTTTCATTGATAATCATGGTTTCTTGCTCAATCATAAGAGGATAATCTCCATATCTAGGGTTGTGGGAGCCCTGGCTGATTAGCTACGTAAAGAAAGTGTGAGACTCAATTATTCTAGGATTTCTACATGTATCTTAATTGTTCTTCAAAATAATTAAACTTATAGCAGTTGCAGACACTTAGGATTGCCTGTATTCACATCTATTTGGGATTCGATAACCAAGCATTCCATCTTATCACTTGATCTTACCTCGATAAGTGAAACTGAGGCCATAGCAAGGGGCAACAAGGCAACACCCTAAGATGATAACCAAGTAAAGAGTGAAATTTATCTTCTATCTTAATAGGTAGTTGATAAGATTTATATTGTAGGTTCTGCATACAGAACAACCTACAAGTTGGGTTGATCACGAGAAATTTCTTGGAGTTAAGAAGCTTGGGGAAGCACACACCTAACATTCGTATCATATTGGTTTTAACTCGAAAGCACTCAAGAATTGGTTACTATTTGCAATTGATAATAAAATCCTTCATTTAATTTCCTGCACTGTTCTTGGATTACATTAAGGGAAGCAACTGTTCACGTTTTCCCTATGGGATAGACCCCAACCTTATTGGGTTATTATATTTACAATCGACCGCATTATACTTCTAGTTGAGGTGTAGTTTTGGGTGACATCAAATTTTTGTGTCGTTGTGGGGAAGATAGTTGAATAGTGAATTAAATTGGTGAAGTGTGTGGGTTCTTAATTTTTGTTTTTTCTTTGTCATATGCCGGAGTATGCCAAGTAGTAGTAGTATAGGCAATCCCTTGCTCTCGTTTGATCCAAAACCATAGAGAATCCTTCAAACTCCGAGAAATATATCAGGACAAATTTTATGAAGGGGTTTAAGATCCCCCACCTTTAGATCCAAATGCAGCACTCCCACGTGCTCCATTAGATCTACAAAATATTATGGACTTACAGACACAACAACTATTGGAGCAAGAACATAGAGAAAAAGAAGAAGCCATACTTGCTGCAGAGGTGGTAGTAGCTTAGCAAGGAGGAATGGTATGGCCAAGACAAGCTTTTGATCATCAAGTTCAGAGAGGCAGGGCTCCATTTATTCTAGCATATCAATACTTATACCCTTATGGGAAAGATGATGAAGATTAGGGTTATGTTGAGCCTACAGAATCTTGAGTCATTGTTCCTTCTGCTTTAGCCCCTAATGTGAAGTTTGATATCACTAGTGCTATGATCCAACTGTTAAATCTGAAGGGTGTATTTTTTGGGTAAAGCTAATGATGATGCAAACATGCACCTTACAAATTTTCTTGGGATCTACACAAATTATAATATTCTAGGGGTTAATCAAGACATGTTCATATTAAGGTTGTTCCCATTTTATTTGACAAGTAAAGAATCACTATGTCTAGGGGAACTTCTAAGAGGATCTATCACTACTTGGCATGAGTTGAAGACACATTTTTTGAGAAGATTCTTCCCTCTTACACGGATTTTATAGTTGAAGGATAAAATTTATAATATCACATAATTACTTGCAGAGTCTTTGTATGAGGAATGGTTTCGATTCAAGAAAAAGCTGAGTATAGTACTAAATCATAGAATTAGAGGATCTAACTTGTCTGAGATCTTCTATCGATCATTGAATAATAGTTCAAGAGCTATGACAGATACTATTTTAGGAGGAGCATATGTGTTTTCACTGGGAAGCTGCACATGAAATGCTATATGATATAGCGGTTACCAATAGAAGATGGCATACTCAAGATTTGAAACGTGGTGGTGGCACATATGTTATTGGAGTAACAAATATGTTTGGAGTAGCGAATGACATGGTAGCACAAGAGGTTGCACCACTTTATGCAGATATTAGGTTGCTTATGAATAATTTGCATCAATTAGAGTTAAGAAGGTGAACATAGTTATGACATTGGGGTCTTGCTCCAAACCATTCAAGATCGAATCTGAAGAAAAGAAAAATTATCTTGATAATAGATTAGTGGATTCTGAGCCCAAGGGCAAGGGAATCATGGTTGGAACTATTATAATGATAGTTACAGAGATAGGAGTAGAGATGACAATCGTGATTAGTTGTATAAGGATGACTATAAGGACAAGAGTGACAAATATATTCCACCAGGAAGTCGAGATACAAAATCCAGAATGGAAGCACTTTTGGCCAAGCTGGTCAAAGGACAAGAAAGTCAAGAGAACTTCTTGAAGGATATCAAAGATGATATGTTAGGATTGAACTAGAAAGTTGAGTCACATGCTACAACAGTCAAGCAGTTGGAGCAGCAGTTTGGTCATATGTCAACCAAAGTAAACCAGAGACAACCTGGCACTCTTCCTAGTAACATATTGGTAAATCCCAGGAATGATAGTCAATGTCATTCCATTTCCACTTGGAGTAGTAAGGTTACTACAGATCCACTGGTACCCAGAATTGATGAGCAATAGTATAAGGATAAGCCGGTTGATGTTGGGAGTAGCAGCAAGTAAAACATAAGTGAAGGGAAGGATACAGAACCTTTGCTAAAGCCCATTCCAAAAATACTTCCTCCCTTCCACAAAGATTAAGAAAAAAAGAAGAAGAAGGTAAGTATAATTTTTTTTGTCTATGTTAAAGAGTTAACTATTACTATACCACTTGTAGAAGCATTGGAGCAAATGCCAGGGTATACAAAATTCATGAAGGATTTGATCACTAAGAAAAGGTAGTCAGTTATGAGCCAATTGACAATATTCATCATTGCAGTATTGTAGTCACTAGATCTTTGGTAGAGAAGGAGGACCCTGATGCTTTGACAATACCTTGCACTATTGGGTTTTTCAACTTTACTCGAGTATTATGTAATTTAAGGTCTAGCATTAACCTCATTCCCTTTGATGTATTCAAATAGTTGGGATTGGGAGCTCCCAAACCAACTACCATGAGACTAGTAATGGCGAACAAGACATTGAAGAAACCTGTTGTATCTTTTCTGATGTTTTGGTGAAAGTGTCTTCTTTCATATTTCCTACTGATTTTGGTATATTAGATTCTAAAGTGGACTTTAAAATCACAATTATTTTGGGAAGATAATTTTTAGCTACAAGTAGGATGCTGATTGATATGGAGAAAGGACATCTGATGCTGCGAATCCATAGTGAATATGTGACATTCAACTATAAAAAGTGACTCCATAATGAACATGTGACATTCAACTATATAAATTTATGAAGAGCCTGATGAATTGAGAGTGGTATCTATGATTGATATAGATGATAAGGACACAAATTCATTCCATATTGTTGATGTAGTTACTCTATGGGGTGATAGTTCTAATACGATTATTCCTATTAAAGAGAGGCTAGGTGTCGAAGCTATTGCAGCTGTGATTATGAATTTTGACTCTGAAGGTATCGAGTAGTCTGAGGAGTTAGTAGGTGCATTGCATAGGGATGGTTATAATTATGAACCAAAGAAGCTTGATCTAGACTTGAAGAATCAAACGACTCCACCTGCTCGCCCACCAATGAGGAACCACTGGTGTTAGAGTTGAAGGCCCTCCCTTCTCACTTACGGTATGTATTTTTGGGGGCCCATAATACTTGCTGATTATTATTGTAGATGATCTGAGCCAATCAAAGGTAGAAGAATTATTGTTAGTATAGCAAAATTTCAAGAGGGCCATTGGATGGTCCATTGCATATATTGTGGGTATTTCACCTGGTTTGTGTACTCACAAAATTCAGCTTAAGTCAGATTGTGTTCCACTGTATAACATCAGTTTCGAATCAATCCTCCTATGCAAGAGGTGGTAAACAAAGAAATAATCAAGTGGTAGGATACTGGTGTAGTGTAGCTCATTGCTGATAGCAAGTGGGTTAGTCCGGTTCAGTGCATACTGAAGAAGGGAGAAATAACTATCGTACCTAATGAGAAGAATAATCTAGTGCCTATGAGACCTGTCACTGGATGAAGAGTGTGCATGGATTATAGGAAGCTGAATGCATGGAATCAGAAGGACCATTTTCCTATGCCATTCATGGATCAGATGCTAGATCAGTTAGCAGGAAGAGGATGGTACTATTTTCTTGACGAATACTCAGGTTATAATCAGATCACTATTGCATCAGAGGACCAAGAAAAGACTACCTTTACATGTCTTTATGGGACCTTTACATTCAAGCGAATGCCATTTGGGCTATGCAATGCCCCAACCACTTTTTAGAGATGCATGACGTCTATTTTCTCTGATATGGTCGAAGAAAATATTGAGGTTTTTATGGATGATTTTTTAGTTATTGGTGACTTCTTTGATGATGTCTCATTCACTTGGCGAAGGCTATACAAAGGTGTAAACAATGTAAATTGGTACTTAATTGGGATAAGTGCTATTTCATGGTCAAAGAAGGAATTGTGCTTGGGCACAAAATTTCAAAGAGAGGCATTGAGGTTGATCGAGCGAAGACTGAGGTTATTGAAAAATTACCTTATCCAATTTCTGTAAAGGGAATTTGGAGTTTTCTAAGGCATGCAGGTTTTTATAGGTGATTTATCAAGGACTTCTCGAAGATTGCTATTCCACTTTGCAAGCTTCTTGAGAAGATGGTAAAATTTAATTTTAATGATGCATATAATAAGGCTTTTGAAACCTAAAAAGAGAAGTTGGTGTATGGTCTAATCATTCTATCTCCTGATTGGTCTACACCTTTCGAGATTATGTATGATGCTATCGAATTGGACTTAGGGGTTGTACAAGGCTAAAGAAAAGGAAAAATCCTTCATCTAATCTACTATGCTAGTAAGGCACTAAATCCTGCTCAAAAGAACTATACCATGAAGGAACAAGAGTTATTGGCAGTGTTTTTTGCCTTTAAAAAGTTTAGATCTTACTTGATTGAGACAAAGGTGATTGTGCACATAGACCATGTAGCATTCTAGTACTTAATGGCTATGAAGGATGCAAAACCAAGGCTTATCCATTGGGTGCTACTATTGCAAGAATTTGATTTCAAGGTGCAAGCCAGAAAAGGCACAGAAAATCAAGTTGTAGATCACTTGTCTAGACTTGAGAAGGAAGCTATGCAGAAGGTTGCTAAGGGATTGGTGATTGATGATAGCTTTCCAGATGAACAAATATTGGTAGATTCCCAAGATCTAATTCCATGGTTTATAGATTTTACAAATTACTTAGCAAGTGATCTAGTCTTAGAAGATCTTTTATATTAGCAAAGGAAGAAGTTCATGCACGAGTTAATAAAATTTTTTTGGGATGAACCTTATCTTTTCAAAATTGGTATAGATGGAATCATCCGTAGATGCATACCTGAAGTGGATATGATGAGAAAACTTGAAGCTTGTCATTTTTCACCTATTGGGGTTCGTCATGGAAGGGCCCACACAACTCATAAGATCCTAAAATGTGGCTACTATTGGCCAACCATGTACAAAGATGCTCATGACTATACTACTGCCTATGATCCATGCCAGTAACAAGGTACTATTTCTTGAAGACATGAATTACCTATGAGTCCTATTTTAGAATTAGAAGTGTTCAATGTATGGGGTATAGATTTTATGGGACCCTTTTTAAGTTTGTTTGGCATGAAGTACATACTTATGGCCGTTGACTACGTTTCGAAGTGGGTGGAAATAATTGTGCTTCCTAACAATGAAGCAAGGAGTTTTACCTAACTTTTGAGGAAGAATATCTTCTCTCAACTCGATATGCTCTGTGCCATTATTAGTGGCGGAGGGTCACATTTTTGCAATCATCTATTCAAGAGTCTCTGCTTGAAAAATATGGAGTGAATCACAAGGTGGCAACATTTTATCATCCCTATACCAGTGGACAAGTTGAAGTGTTCAGTAGCAAAATCAATTCCATATTAGCAAAGAGTATGAATGCAGATAGGATTGATTGGGCGAGAAAATTAGATGGCGCATTATGGGCTTACCATAAAACTTACAAAACCCCTATAGTTGCTTCAACTTATCAGTTTGTGTATGGCAAAGCTTGCCATTTACTAAATGAGATTAAACATATGGCACTATGGGCATTGAAAAAGTAGAATTTAGAGTGGAAGGATGTACCACAAGCAAGGTAGAATAATATCAATGATTTGGATGAATTTTGGCTTTGAGCATATGAAAGTTCAGCGCTTTACAAGGAAAAGATGAAGTTGCATCACAATTACATGATTGAGAAGAGGGTTTTTGAAAAAGGTAAACAAGTGGTAATATATAATTCCAAGATTCATTTGTTTCCAGGAAAGTTAAAGTCAGGATGGCATGGTCAATTCATAGTGACAAGGGTTTATACCTATGGTGTTTTAGAAATAAAGAAGGATGGTGCAAGCCCATTCAATGTAAACAAACAACGAGTAAAGAACTATATGGGAAACATAGAAGAGGTAAAGGAAATTGCTGATATTCACCTTGATGAGGTCTGAGTAATCAAGAAAATTGAGTCGTGCCGCGATGTTAAATCTAGCGCTGCATGGGAGGCAACCCATGAGTCTAGTTGGTGAAACCTGAGTGCCCAATTTAGCCACATCGTTCTGTGACGTTAAATCAAGAGCTGCGTAGAAGGCAACCCATATTTTGGTACTTATTTCATTTATAGGGTAATGTGTGTGTTCAATGTGAAGGACTAAAAGAATGCAGAATAAATCTAGAGAAGTAAAGAAGTTATCATACGAACTCTTTACGAGTCGTATCTATATGGTATGACTCGTGAGTAGGAGTCATATTGAATTGGGAGAAAAATTAGAATAAAGCATAAGTTTCTAGAATGAATATGACTCCCAATACGAGTTGTATCGTTTGGGTACGGTTCATAACTGAGAATCGTATCTAGTCCAGAACATAGGTAAGTCCCCAGTCTATATGAGTCAAAGAAATGACCCGTAAGACTGGGTACGAGTCATATCCACCACTCATACCTAAGCTTAGAAGGTTAATTCTTGAGTTGACCCAGCCTAGACCTACAATTAAAAGAGAAAAAAGACACACGATCAGGAACCTTATGCTGCCAACTCGTACCCATATAAATTTTACCCTAATTTTGAACTCCAATCCATTAAATCAACTTATTTTCAACTTGAATTAACTACCAGCAACCTCAAAGTTTTCAATCGGTTCAGTTTAAATTCGAATTTGAGGACATTAACATTCCAAATTGAGATTTCCAACTCTTCACTCATCAAGTAAGTGTCTAAACTTATTTTTGCCACTTTGCAAGTTGAAATGAGTGGTATGTGCTATTGTAAACTTGATTTAAATAGAATTTCTACATTTCTTGATTTGTTAGTACTCTATTTGTGTTATTTGTGTTGAAACTTTTGAAAGGGGTAGAACTAGGGTTTAGGATTGGATTTTGATATCTATGTGCGTTTAGTTGCTGGATATAGTTGAAAATTAGTCGTGGGTACTTTGGGAATTTTCATTAGAGTCAAACTTTGATTTTGGATTTCTATATTGTAGTGGATGCGTGACTTCTTACGACTTGTACCCACCAATACGGGAGTCGTAATGAGACTCGTACCCACTAATAATATGGAAGTCTAACAAATTCAAAGTTCTAGAATGGATATGACTCAACCATAAGAGTCATATCTAGGCCATACAACTCATATACATTAATCGTACCCACTAGGGAAGAATTAAAATAGAATTAATATTTCTGACTTTCTTACGACTGTTGGTCATGAGTCGTACCCAACTGGTACAATGGGTAAGAAGGAATTATAAATAGAGCAGTGAACATAGGTCATAAACTACTAAGATACGAATTGGTTTTATGAGTCATATCCGGTGGGTATGACCATTACACACCACTCGTACCCAACTCAGACAAGGCACATTGAATTTTATTTTTTAACTTTTGCTTTTCTTTTCTTTTCCTAGTTACTAAATAAAATTGTATTTGAAGGAACAAAGCCTCCAAAGAACTCTTCATCCTCCAAACCAAGCACTAAGAAAGTAAATAAGCATCCAACAATTGAGAGTAAGGAAATCAGTGTCTCCGAGTCAAAATCCATATTTGAAAGCAACGACAAAAAAATTATTAGAACTCATCAAAGAAATTTAACAAAAAAGGAAAGGCAGCTGCTAAGAAAAAGGGAAATAAGGTCATTGCCTAAAAGTCAGAGACGCCACCACCAAAGGTGTCGAGAAGAAAAAATGTAACAGTATCTCCTCCTCATACACCATAACTAGTTAATGATGATGGTAATGATGAAGAGACATCTAGTTCAGCAGAGGAGAGTTCAAATAGAGTTTAGGGACCAAGGTAGATACTACCTAATAGACAGACAGGACCTCCTACTTACATTGGCCCCTTCTCCGGGGCCCATCATTGAACGATGGGGATACCCCAACATAAAGAAGAAGTTTAACTCAGGGCTGTCTCATCTTCTGGGTGGTAAGATAATGAGAGTGTTATATCTAAATAGGAGAATGAATACTATAGGGATGTCAGAGTTGCTCGAGTTTGCAGAATGCTTTCGACATTATGAATTCCACTGTATGATAAGAGCAACTGGAAGATACATCGAGGTCCTTATTCAAGATTTCTACATAGCTTATAAGGGAAAGATGCAGAGGTAGTATCCACAGAGTATATTATGGAAGGGAGGTAAGCCTATTACTTCCCTGATAATTCACAAAGTTCAGGTTGATATCTTACCTTGAACCATAGGGAGATTCTTGTATGGGCCAGAATATTAAGCTCTAGCCAATACATGAGAGATATACTATATGATGACAGAGATAAGAAAAATCACTGAGCGAACACTAGGTACTGATACTAAAATAGTGATGTTTAAATGGATAGCTTAGGGGATAGCTGCACAAGGTGAGCATGCAAATTGGATTGCAGTAGATATTAATGATTCATAAAAGATAAAGAAGGGAACCCTCAACTTTGAGGGTAAGACTTTTTGAACACTAGCCCAACACAGGTTGTGCCCCACTATTGGAGATGACATTCTGAGCCTAATCTGGGCTGCTATGATAGCTGGTTTCATAGCTAGGTACGCATTAGATATTGGTGAATTCCTGGCCCAAAATATATGAGACAAGATAGTTAGGGAGAAGAAGGCATTGCTGGCCTAGCCCTACATGATTTCCTATATTTGCCTAGCAACAAAAGTTATGGAGCTCCCTGGGGTTGACAAGATGATTGAGGCCCAGAGGATATTTGATATTGGATTGATACATGATGCGGCCAACCCTTTGGCCTTACCCATGAGGTAGGAAGTTGATGCTATGGTGGGACTATTTTCACAAGATGATCAGTATGATTCCCCTATTATAATTGAGAGGTAGGAGCGCAGACTCAGGCTGCATACATAGATATAATGGGTACTTCTATTTCCCCATGCTATACAGTCTATGCCACCTAGGCACGGGGTATGCCTTCAGGTTTTATTATGATGTCTCAATAGGGTTGGACAGAGGTTGTAACCCAGCTAGCTACAATTACTATGAAGGTAGGTTACATGGAAGGCAGAGTAAGAAGTTGGACGGATTGAAAGTTGAGGTAGAAGATAGGTGAGTCCAAAAGTGTCTAGATACATTTGAGTTAAGTATTACATGACAGTTATACTAGTTAGATACCCAATGTTGCTGATGTTAGATCTAAGATTGCTGAGATAAAGAAGATAGTCACTAAGTTGTATGAGAGGCTGATTGTTGTACGAGAGGCCGATTGATGTTTAGCCAGTTATGGAGACTGTGATTCCCATAGTTGAGGTGACTGACATTTGGGAAGACTCGATCAATGTACAGGTTGAGAAGACTAGAGAAGAGAGGAAGAGAAAGAAGATGGAAGCTAAAGTAGCTAATAAGAAAGCCAGACTTTAGAGCATTTAGGATATGTGGGACCGCTAGAAAAGGGTTTGTGAGTTTGCTACTGGAGCTGGTGGATCGAGGGATCCGATTGTTATTACTGAGAGGGCTGATGTTCTACCCCCATCTGTTGATTAAGTCTTGATTATTGGGATAGTATCTGACGAGAGTGGGACCCGACCTGAGCGCCCACATCCTGGTATTGATGCTATGGTACCTTGAGTGCCTAGGTATGACCCTTATCTATACTATATTTTATTTTTGTAGCACTAGGGATAATGCAACATTCTTAAGTTGGGGGTGGGGGTTATTTCAAAAATTTAGGAGCGCTTTGAAAAATTTTCAGATATAGCTGAGACTGAAAGTTTGTTATAACTTTTAGGTTGATATAGAAAGCTGAGATAGGGAGTAGATCAACGCACCTACGGTAGCAAATTTTTAATTTTTAATTATGATTGATGGATTTTGAAAATTTTATAAGAATTTTTTATGTATTGAAAGATTTGATTCTGTTTTGATTTCTACTTTGTGGTTGATGAAACACTACTGACTGTTATTGTGAAAAGTGGTGTTAATGTTATGCTGAAAAAAATAAAAAATATTGAAAAAGTTGAACCCCCTCAAAAATTTTGTTTAATTAATTGCGTATTTGAATATTCGTGTGAAACTGTTGAGTATTTGATAATGGCATTAGAATTAGGGATAGTACAGTTCGAGACAAAATAATTGCGTAGTTGGATAACTAGTACTTAGTAGTGTAGCCCTGTGCAAGTGTGTGTAAGGTTTACTGAGTTCCCGATAGTGTTGGAATCTAGAACTTTCCCAGTTGCTTTTACATAGGTCTAGGATGGTTTAGTAGGATATGATTATAGGACATTGTTGCATGAGTCCACTTAATCCTTAAATGCCTTAACCAAATGAAAAATTCCCTTTGATCCAAATATTTGAGCCTTTATAGACCAATTATTCTTGTTACGCCTATCACCTTCCTATTTAACTTACAATGAACTTGTTTTGGCCCTGGTCCTCCTATGGACACTGTGTACCTTAACTAATGTAAATTACCTAAGTTGAGGGTGGCTATTATAAGGGTGCGTAAGAGGAAAATAAGTATGGAGAAAAATGGGTAGACGAAAAATAGTTGAAACATATGTAGGTGTGATGAAAAAAAAGAAAGAAATGTATAATGTATAGCAAAATAAAAAGACCAAAAAAACAAGTTCTAGAAAGCCACACCTGATCTAATTAGAACGTGCTTAAAAGGAAAAGAGAGACATAAGGGCTGTAATAAAAGAAGTCAAAAATTTAGTGGATCCCAATAAAAGTGTAGTGTCCAGGAGGATTAGTCACTAACAAAATCTTAAAAGAAATTATACCAGCCCCAAGTCTATGTTACAAGACAAATAAAGCCCTATTGTGATCCTACCATGACTATCTAACAACTTGGAAAAGAGCATAAAGCTAAGCCTATGGTATTCTGTGTGCACAGATGATACTTCTTGGTGAGTGCGAGAGTCGTTTGTTATATCCCTTAATAGATTGGTTTGTCTATATAAAGAGTGAGTGTGATTTCTTTAACTATGAGTGCACATGGGTTATATTGCTAGGTTGCTAGATTTTTTGACGAATGTAAAGTTTGTCTATTCCTAAGAATCTATTACTAGTGTAACGCCATCATCAGAGTCCTTCGTGATTCTTCATATGCTAAATTTCTATACACAAGTTTGAGTTGAAAAGTTGAAAAAATTAAGAGGAGAACAAAAGAATTGAAATTTAATTCAAAATCACTACCATGGGTTACTTGAGATCTTTCTGTCTAAGCATCGGCTCTGTGCTAGAAAATAGTTATTTGGTTTTGTTTTCTTGAGGAAATGCAAAAGTCTAAGTTGAGGGTGTTGATGTGGCATGGAAACATGACACTATCAATGCGTTAAACTGTGAATTTATGCATAAACTTAGGGTATTTTGTTAGATATGATGCAGTTTGGTGTGAATTGCAGGTAATACAGGTCTACAATAGTATTTGAACACAAAGACCTAAAAAAATATCAACTTTGATTAATATATGTGTCATATTATGAACCCTAACCAGTCTATACAACTCGTATGCTAAATCATATGAGTAACAAAACCAAAAGCCAAAGAAAAGAGCCAAGTGTGAGGAAGATTCACTTAAGTATCCTGGTCATAGGCTAGGATACGAGTCGTATACCTAAGTAGTAAGCATAACATAACCCAAGTTATAATCTAGGAGTTGAAGTGTCAAAAATATATGAGTCGAAAGTCTGAGTACGACTCATATAGGGATGTCGTATACAAACTAGTGTTCAAGACTTAAAAAGACTAAAGCCCAGGTGAATACGAATGAAGGACAAGATTCATATACTTAGGTATGAATCATAGCGAAAGTCATATGCTGAAAAAAGATTTGAAGCCTTGGGAAGATCAGACACTGGAACGGATATGACACGGCAGGGTATGACTCATAAGCTGAGGATACAAGTGAAGATTGAGTTGGACCGACTGCCAACTTAACTTTACGTTTCCCTTTTTTAATAGGATTTTTATGTTATTTTGAGATAATATAAATACCTTAGTGTTTATCTTTAATTAGGTTACACTCTTGAACGTTCCTTTACATGGTTTTACATACTATTACCATATTCTTACAATTGTTCTTGAGATCTTAGGGTTTATTAAATAAAAGTCTTTGGAGTTTATTTATCTTATTCTTGTGAAATTGATTTTATGTTTTCTTCATTGATAATCATGGTTTCTTGTGTAATCATGAGTGGATAATCTCCTTAGCTAGGGTTTTGGGAACCCTGTCAGATTAGCCATGTAGAGAAAGCATGAGACTAAATTGTTTTAGGGTTTCTGCATGTATCTTAATTCTTCTTTTAAATAATTAAACTCATAGAAGTTGCAGACACTTGAGATTTCCTGTATTCGCATCCATTCGATAACCAAGAAGTTGTGATTAGGAAAAGAATATTAAGACAGTGATTTGGGATTATATAACAAAGCATTCCATCTTATCACTTGATCCTACCCCCAAAAATGTAACTGAGGCCATAGTAAGGGGAAACAAGGCAACCCCCTGAATTGATAACCAAGTAAAGGATAAAATTTATCTTCTAGATTAATAGTCAGTTGATAAGACTTATCTTGTAACCTCTGCATACAGAACGATTGGGTTGATCATGAGAAATTTACGGAGTTAAGAAGCCAGGGGAATATAGACCTAGCATTCATATCATATTGATTTTAACTCCAAATCACTCAAGAATTTGTTACTATTTGAAATTAATAACAAAATCCTCCTATTTACTTCCCTGCACTTCTCGTGGATTACATCAAGCCAAGCAACTATTCACATTTTCCCTATGGGATGGACCCCAACCTTGTTGGGTTATTATATTTGCAACGGCCGCATTATACTTCTAGTTAAGGTATAGTTTTAGGTGATATCACCTCTGAGTATTTCCCATAAAGGATGTGATGAGGTTTGGGAAGAACAAAAATCTTAGTCCCAGGTATATTAGACCCTTTGATATCCTTTTCATGGTTGGTGATGTGGCATATGAGTTAGCCTTGCCCCTAGATTTTGCTTCTATTTATCTAATTTTCCATATTTTTATGTTGTGGCAGTAAATTCTAGTGTATCTCATGTACTTTGGTGGGACTGAATTCAGTTAGATGAGAAAATGACGTTCGTGGTTGAGTTGGTGTTCATATTAGCCAGGGATGTCAGACGGTTGTGCATTAGAGAGATTCTAGCAGTTAAGGTTCAATAGATACATCTCCAAGTAGAGGAGGCTACTTGGGAGATTAAGAGCGAGATACGGGTCCAATGTCCTCATCTATTTGAGGCTTCAAGTACATCCCAACCCTTTACTTTCACAGCCAAAATTTCTTTTAGTAGTGGATATTATAATGACCCTCCAGGTCATTTCCTATATTTTCTCTCATTTTTATTGTTTAGAGATTTCCTATAGCTTCTCATTTATGACTTGTTAGAGCTGACTGTTTGTTTATCGGACAGTTCATTTGTTTATTTAGAGTCAATTCCTTATTTTGAAGTCTTTGGTTGTAAGAATTGACTATCGGGCAAAAACTTCAGTCAAAAAACCTCGTATGCTAATTTTGACAATTCCAATATCTCTGAAACATTTATTTTAGGCTAGGTAAACCTTTGGTTTAGGACTCAAGACTTCCAACCTCATTCTTGGCTATTGACCGAAACTTAAGAAAAATAGCACTATAGGACCCACTTTTTATTGAAATAACCCTAGACGGAAATTTCAACTATGCCATTGAGTTTGGAATGTAAAATTTGATAGGATAGCATAGTTTGTTTGTCTATACGGGATTTTAAGAAAATCCTGAGGGGTCGAAGGAGACTTGGAAAAATTCCAACTCTCCAGCTTGTGCATTCGCTAAAGCGGGCCTTTAGGTACTTTAGTGGCCTGGCCTAGCCTTAGCAGCAGCTTTAGAAGCAAGTTAGCTGCTAAAGCACAAGCTTCTTAGTAGCATGCTATGTAAGCACATGTACCGCTTTAACGACATCTGGGAGCTTTAGCCTTGACTGCTAAAGCATCCAGTGCCCGCTTTAGCGGTACCTGAGAGCCCTTTAAGTGCTCCATTTTCCCTAATTCACTCCTATTTTCATACAAGTTCAAGAGTTAAAAACCCTAGAATGTGTGGAAACTTGGGACAGACATTAATATAAGATTTTGGGGGTATCCGTAAGCTCGAATTATGCATTTCTTCTCCAAATTCTTGTTAAGTGTTCATTGAATTCATGGTTGATTTCTCAATTACTTCCCAAAATCTCTAGATTATTGGTGCATTGATTGTAGCACAATTTGAGCTTGGAATTTATCCATTCTTTAGGGTAAATGTTCCTCGAGCATAGGGGGACGTGTTTCTAGTTTTGAAAGTGTGATTCCATAAGTGGGCCCCATATGGGATTTTTTTACATAATTTGGACCCTAAGAACAAAAATTCAATATGGGTAGTTTTTCTAGTATTGATGAGTTGATTATGATTTTTATAGCGTGGCATCTTGCATAAGTTTCTTGATGGGGAAATTTGTCGATTTAGTAGATTTTTCTGGGCTTTTCTTTGATGTACAGTAAGCTAAGTTTACGTTCCTTAAAGATTGAGCTAATTTGTTGGATAAATATGATATTATTCTAGATATGGATTGGGAATTACGTCTTGGAGATATAATTAGTTTTATATGGGTTTTCAGCTATTAGAGAACCATAAATTAGTTATAATTGACTTAGTTACTCATGATTTAGGTAGAATTTCTATCTTCGGTCTAAAAGTTGCTTACGTAACATCTAGAAAAAAATTTAGATACCTTAGACTATTTCTGGGTAGCAATGGCCTTTAACGGATTTTCGAGGATTAAAAATAGGCCCTTCCAGCCCACTTAAGCCAAGACTCTTGATACCTCATTGTAGACTTTTAGATGTGTTACTTAATTGAAATGCTCATTTTAGAGTTGAAGAGGCTATATACATGGTACTTATGAGTTGATTTCTAGTTTAAGTCTGGCAATTTATTGATATGAGTTTTAGTTTGAATCCACCAAATGATGATTATATTGAGTTTCGATACGAGTCCGGTGTTGAGAGTTTGCTTATGGTATATTATGGCATGGATAGATTCATGTTTGTGTCTTGAGTTATGATTGTTTAATGAGATTTTGGTTTACTATTTCTTTGATTTCACCCTCTAGGCTTATGAGGGCCCACGTTGGGTCATTTACTTTCCTGCAATTAATGGCTTATGGGGGCCAGCCTTGTAGTATCATTTATGATTTCTTTCATATTATATCTTTCTGGTTTTTTATTCACAATATTGCAGCATTATTCCAGGTTCTTCCTCCTACCTTGACTTGGTTTAGTTATCTTACATCTTTATTATACATATATTATGATTTAGCTCAATTGGAAAATGATGCCTACTGAGTACCCATGGATTTGGTACTCATACCATACTTCTATACCTTTTTGGTGCAAATCCAAGTTTTAGTGGCCACCGCTGATGTTATAATCCTACTGCTTAGAGTCTAGAGGTAGGGTGAGCTCTCAGTGCCGAAGTTGCCCTTTTCTCTTTCATTTACTTCTGCTTAGCTTTTATTATTCTAGATCAATGTATATTTGATTATTATTATTATACTCATAGTCCCTTTTTAATGTCTCTTATACAGACAATACTAGGTCGTGGGATGTTATTTCTATTTTATCTATCTATCTATCTATCTATCAAACTATTATTATTACTTGAATTATTGTTGTAAGTCTTTACTTGCAAATTTCTGGCTATTATGCTTCTTTCCATCAAATTAGCCCATTGCTTATAGCTCTGGGCACCGGTTTGGCTTACATACTTGTGGGGTAAAGTAGGTGAAATCATGACTCATAAATTAGGTCGTGATAGAAAATAATCAAGAATGGACAAAGGTGGCATCAAATAAGGATTACCAAGATTGTGGGATCTAACCACGGTCATGCTCAGGCATTTGTACCATTGAATCAGAGATTCTACAAATCAGAGGTCTCTTAGACAGAAGGAACCATGATCATAATTTGAGAGGATGATCGTACTACGTGATCATGAGAAGTAAGAGTTCAAATAAACTAAGTTGTGGAACCTAAGTGTGAGATGATCAGATAAGAACAAGTCATAATTGTACTTTGATATAACAACCATACCATGAGATCATAGTATTAAGGCTAAGATCTAAAGGATGCAAAAGTTATGTTAAATATGATTAGAAAACAACATTCCATAGTCGTATGTTGAAACTATGGGTCCGTACTAAGAACCATACCATTGAAGACCTGAAACAAAACAATTCTAAGTACAAACCATTATAAGAAAAGGATGATTGTGGGTTGTAACCACGATTGGACCTTTATCTCGTCCAAGGCTACTGACACAGTTTTCCTTTTTTTGGTTTAGGATAGGATTTGTTTTGTCTGTAAATACTCTTACAGGGTCATTTTTATGGGGTTACACAAACATACACTACATTATTATACAATTCTAAGGCATATTCTTGGGATTAGATGAAAATCGTTTCTAGGGGTTAATCAAATTTAAGATTATGGAGCTTATTTCTTATTGTAATTTCATACTTATTTTTTCATCTCTGAACTACTCTTGTATTCTTGCAATTATAAGTAGCTAAACACCACCACTAGGGTTGTGAGAACAATGATGAATTAACAAAATGAGTTAAGTACGAAGTCATTCTAGACTAGTGTGGTTGGATGTATTGGTAGTCCCTTCCTTATAATTATTCTTCATGGGTGCATACATTAGGAACTCACTTGTATTCTAAACTTGATAGATAGAGAGGTATAGACTAGGAAAAGAGAATAACAACAAAGATGTGAAGCTATCAACCTGTCATGATCCAATTTACAAGTCATGATGGCACCTACTATATCCCGTTAGGAGGTAAGCCAAACTATAGCCCAAAGCTACACACTATAGGCTAACTTGGTGGAAAATGGCCTAAAATCTAAAATTAACATTTAAAGAGTTAAAACAACAATAAAATAGTCAAAATAGTCTAATAGATTGATAAAGGCTCAACAACCATCCGAAGACTTAATAATGTCGGTACAATAGCAACTATAAATAAACCATAAGTACTGAATAGTTAGATACAATCTGTATCTAAAATGAAAGACTAGACATGGATAAATAGAATGAAAAAGGGCAACTCTAACTCTGAGAGCTCACTCTATCTCTAAAATTAACTTAGCAAAATCGTCGAATCAGTAGTGGCTATTAGTACCTGGATCCACACTAAAAAGGTATAGAATTTTAGTATGAGTACCAAAACCAGGTGTACTCAGTAGGCACCATCGTTCGACTGAGATAAATCATAATATAAATGCGATAAGACACAAGATAAAGTAAACTAAGTCAAGGTAATAGGAAAAACCTAGAAATAAGCCCTAGCAATATTGTACATGAATAAATTAATACATACGAAATAGTAATACAAGGATCATATAGCTATAACCACAAGATTGGCCCCCATAAGACAATAAGTGCAAAAATATAAATAACCCAACACAGGATCCCATATGCCTGGAGGGTACAATTAAGAAAGGTAAATAACCCCAACAACCATAATTTACCAATTACCATGCCATAACAAAAAATCCATCTAAACCATATTATTTTATAAATAAGGAATATTTATCCTAAAATATGGGTGAATTTTGAGCTCTAATGGTGATACAATCAAGCCACCAATACATTATGGATTTTGGATAAAGATGGTGAAATTATCCATGAAATTGGAAGCATACAACAAATTTCAAGAAGAATTACGTAAATTAGTTATACCAAAGCTCCATAATCACCCACAATTGATTCTCCAAAGAATTCCCACATTTTAGGGATCAATATTCTAGAGAATGGTTGAAGAATTTTGAAAATTGGGATAATTGGGGTATTCACACCCTTTCTAGATATGTGGTTGCTGCTTAAGCAAACACTAGGCCACTTTAGTGGTAGGCACTAAAGCTCCTAGCCTACTGCTAAAGTGGTACCTCACTAAAATGGCAGGTCGCTAAGGCAGTCGGTTGGTGCTAAGGAGACCGACACTTTAGCGACCAACTAGCTGCTAAAATTACACTTGCTAATATGGTCAGGGGCTACTAAAATGCCCAAAAGGTTGCTAAATTGCCCTTTGTTAAAAAGTCAAAGGTCGATTTAGCAATTGCACTAGATTTTTTAGCATCATCTAGAGACTTGGAATACTTTTGAGTTTTCGCCAACCCCTTGTGATTCATTCAGAATCCCGTATATGCAAACAAACTGTGCTACCCTATCAAATTCGATTTTGTAAAATTGATGGTGCAGTATGAATTTTCATTACAGGTTTTGATATAAAGTGGATACCATACCCACTTGCCATTTCTCTTAACTTCCAGTTAATAGCCCAAAATAAGTTTGAGAGCCTTGGGACTCAAACCAAGGATCCACCCAACCTAAAATTGACATTTCAAAGCTATTTGAATAGTTATAATTGGGATACAAGGTCGTTTGACTAAAATGTTCTCCCAGTAGCCAATTTGAACCAATAAAGATTTCAAAATAGGGACTTGGCTCTAAAACCAAACGAACTACATGGTAACTACACTATCAGTTCTATCAAGTCATAAATGATTAGGGAAACCATAAGAAAGCTCTAAACAATGAAAATTAGTGGAAATATAGAAAATAACTTGGAGGGTCATTACGCAACCTTTATCGAATAACTAGAGCCATAATAGGGATAATTAAAATTAGATTACAAACAAGGGTTTATAAGGTAACACTCTTAGTCTGGGAGGAGACGGGTGAAATTCATCTAAGTCTGGGAGGAGACGGGTGAAATTCATCTAATCAAGGCCACAAGACAGTTAGATGAACCTATTTTGTTAGATTTTGCATGCAATGCAACAGGATAGTTTGCTAGAAAAAGTAACCTTTGGAGTTCTGACATCATGGGGATCACAATCCTAGTGCTCATATCATATTGCTTACAAATCTTAAAGCAAATATTATGATATTATTTTGTTTCACAAAAAACCTCCCCTCATTCACTTACTTGACAATTATTTAGAAAAATACGTGATCAAATTTTGTTCTATTCCCTATGGGATTGACCTCAATCTAGTTGGGTTCTATATTTGATCAATGAATGCTTTACACTTTTTGGGAGGTGTAATTTAGGCAACATCAGGGACTCTGCACTAACATCCTAAAGATAAGTAGGAAGCCGAACACCCTATTCCCCCTGAATGAAATATGATTTTTGTTGGCTTAGACTTATACAATTCCTCCCACTCTAGTTTATCTCTCTAGACATTTCTAGAGTTAACATCTTATTATTACATTTCAAGAAAACATGATATGGATACATCCATGTGACACTCCCAAACTACAACTCTTTTTAAGAAATAAAAGCGGTCGTTGGCAAATATATAACCTAACAGAGTTTGGGGTCGAATACAACATGGAATATAGTGCTAATTATAATATATGTCATTAAAATGACTGATTGCCACCATTTTCTATGAAATGAAGAGGGGTTGGTTGTTATGAAAGTTTGTAAAATAATATTTAAATTATTGCTAAAGAACAATATTAAAATTGTATAGATATAAATCATTAGAGAAATTGAACTAGGGTTGTGCTTACCATGGCTAATATCACAATTATGTACCAATTGTTGAGTAGGATTTTTATGAAATTGGGAAATAGAAAGTCACTGATGCCTACTATTCACCCAAGTGTTTCTCAACCTAAATTAGGTGATTAATCCTTTAATTCCTTTAAACTTAAAGAGAAATACATTTGAATTTTATTTCAGTTTGAGTTAGTTAATCTCGTTAAAGCATTGACCATTAGATAAAGATTTAAAAACTTTGAATCCTCATTGAAAATCCGTGTGCCTATTTAATTCCTTATTTTTAGTGGATTAACCTTAAGGTTTCAAATATTTAAAACCACTAGAAATCTGTTATAATGACAAGATTATTAATATATTTCCCTTTATCATTCGAATCCCAGTAACAATCAACGTTCAAACAATGAATTCACCATGTCTCTCACAATCCTAGTTTAAGGTGTTTAGCTACTCATGAGTTTAAAAGAGAACATAGAAGAGGAATTCAAGGATTAAAGAATTATTCTTACAAAATATGGATTCACACTTCATTTGTATTTTAAAGATCTACAAAGTTACCAAAATACCCAAGACTAAATTTAAAACTTTAACATTTCTCTCCAAGTAACATTTGAAAAAAAGTAGTTAAAAGATAATGAGAATACCCTAAAAGCTGCTATTTATAGTAGAGAAGATTTTAAATTTGAAATTAAATCTCAGATTTTCCTGCTTACAGTTGACGTCAATAGTTGGCAACTCATCAACTTGAGTTTTTAGCTGGGTTCTCTCTTCATAAGAATCTGCCCAGGTTGACGATGGGAGTTGATGGCTCGTCAACTAGTCGATAGCCTATCAAATAATGTCTTTAATAGCTTTTGAATTTTGCTTCAAGTTGATGATGAGTGTTGATGGATTGTCAACTCAAGTAGTCAACACCACTTTTTTTCCTATTTCTATGGTTTTCTCCAAAGTTATTGAAACACCTCATATTTTAGTCCTTGAAATTTTTTTGATCTTTGAGATCACTCTCTTGGTTATGACTTAAAACCATGAGTTGTAGGGTTTCTTTATGGGCCATGTGACCCTAGTCATAAGGTGGCCATTGTGTGGTGTTGATTTTCTATCCTGGGTACGATTTGAGGGCACGAGTCGTAATGACTCGTGATAAGTCATTAGGGGAGTTGTAACCAAATCATATAAGTTTTTTGCTTTATTTTTCTCTGAGTATGAGTGGCTCACTAAAATATATAGGGATATGTTTTGAGTCGTGGGATAAAATCATTGGAAGCCTAATGTTTAACCTATTTGAGTTCTGTGTTGACTACGACTGGACCTTACGAGTCATAGAGTCTCATTACGAGTTGGTTGGTTGAGTCATAAGTATATTAGCTTGTGTGTTTATCATGAATATACAATTTATGACTCATGGAGATGAGTCATAAGGAGTGGTTATGAGTCAACGGTTGACTCGTAGTTAAAGGTGACCTTTATCTAGCTTTTAAGTTAAGGGCATTCTGGATATTCCCCTTTTTTCCCAACTTGAAAACCACATCTTATAACCTATTTAGGTTAACCTTGACCCTTATAATAACATCAAATAGACTCTTAAAAACTCTTAAATCATCAAGGTTAGGAACACTTAGGGTTTTCAAGAGATTAATCAATTAAGTCTTTCAAGGGTGATTTCTCTTTGTACTTCTTGGTGTTTAAGTCATGTTACTCTTACCTCATTGTCAATTTCGTAAATGAGTGTGATTAAAAGTATTATTCATGGAATATTGATTTAGGGTTTTAAACTATGGATTTAGAGTTTTTAATATAAATTATTTAAATGCTTCTTCCATGATATTTATGAAACTATTGTGTTTAAATTGATGGTTAGTGAATGCATTAGGGTGCATGGGAATGGTAGATGGAAATAGGGGTACAAAGGAATCCCAAAATTGATTGTTTTGGTATGGAAATTGGTAATATACTCAACCCACTTGCATAATTGATTTTGATTTATGCATTACCACTTGACTTGGCTTGTTTCTTGAAGCTAATGCACAATATAAATGGTTAAACATAGTTTTAAAAAACTTATGGGGTACAATGGAATCCCTAAGTGAATGATTTAAGAAAACCTTGTGGGGTATACAGGAATCCCCAAGTGATTTTAATAAGAGAGTCTACAAGGTACACGTGAATCCCCAAAGTCTTGGCTTAATGATATTGCTTGCAAGCTATAGTCAGTATGACGATACCACTTAATAATTCCTTAATAATTGAATCTTGGAATTGGTGGTTTGGTTATGTGTTAAATGTTTTAATTGGGCAATAATAGTGGCTGTGATAGCTAGCCGTGAAGGTGTGAGTCCGAAGGACGGATACTTAAAACTCATGTTTATCGACATGAGGGTTGGTCTTGAGGTCCGTGTGCTTTTGGGGTACAAAGGAACCCCCCAATTATATACATGTATATGTATTATGGAGGGAGAAGGGTACAAGGGAATCCCTGGCCATTTATGATATCTCTGGTTTGTGTGGCTAACACGCACTAGGGCCCGTTCAGGGGGTAACACTAGAACCATATAGCTTATGGGTGGGCTAATGATAGTAAAGATACACAACCCAGGTTAAGGATTTAAAAAGAGTGCTAAACCTTATTCCCTATCCCTTCATGATATATATATATATATATACGTATTCGTATATGGTTATGTGCATTGGTTTGGCTTGGTTTGGGTTGATGGCATAACTTTATCTTTATCTCTGAATTACAAGATAGCATTCCCCTCACTAACCATATTCTAATGATGTATCCCCATGTGATGCAGGAATCGACCATTCTTCAACTCTTCCTTCTTAGTGACTATAACACCCCACATTTTGGACTAGAATGAAAATTCGTCATTCATATGCGTAGATGATCCAAAAGGCTCGAATCCTATATAAATTTAGTGTGTTAATAAATTATGTAGTGTAGGAATCTATTTGAGCATAAATTAAGATCATAGAGGTCCCCTAACTCAAGGACAAGTTGAAAGCATTCCTATTGTTCAAGTTTTAGTGAGCGTCAAAACTTGGGACAACTTCAATCAACCATAAATCCTTGTATATATCGAATTAGAGGACCATCTATATATCAAATGAAATATATTTGAATTATATTTCCAACGATACCAATTTTTCCCAAATACCATATCGGAGCAAGGAGTTATGCCTATTTTACTCCAGCATGTCAGGCTGGGAAACTGAGTGACGACATTCGGGTTAAGCTATCACAAGTGCGATGACTTATCACCAATGTCGTTAGACCTGGGCAGATTTCCACCCCCAGTGATGACATTTTGTGATAATTCATCATGCCCGTGATGGTTTATCACCAATGTTGTCAACCTTAACCAGAAAATCAAGATTTTACCCTTTTGTGATGATATTTCGTGATGACTTATCACCAGCTTGATGACTTGTCACGAATGTCGTCAGCTATTTTTTTTCTAAAAATTAAGGTACATTTTTTTCAAGGGTATTTTAGTCTTTTTCCATCTTTTGGAGGCCTCTATAAATATCAGAACCCCCAACCAAACCCTAATTTCATCATTTTCTCTTCCAATTCTCTTAAGAAAATATCTAGGGTTTCAATTAAAGAACATTAATCTTCCAAATATCATCCATAAATCTTCAAGATTTCTTCAAGAATCAAGTTCCTCATAGTGTGGGCTTCGAGAATCATTTATTACAACTGCGGATAGAGTCTTAAGCATTAGAATTCATCTAATTTCAAAGATTAAGGTATGGAAGTGTTGATTCTTGGGTTCCTTTCACCCAAGAAGCTCAAGAGTCCTTTTTAAAAATTCAAAGATAACATTTTTTATGAGTTTTTATGATTTATGTGGTTTGAAATTGAAGTTCTTGATGTGGTTGAAATTAAATTCATGATTTGATGATAAAGACTCAAGCTTTGATCCTAGTATGTATTGATCTTATGGTGTTCATAATAAAGCCTCTTCAAAGAGCATGTTGAATTATGTAATCATGTTAATTGGTGTAATGAATTGTTGTAAGGCCAAGATAATTGAAGTATGAAGTTGTTACATGTTGACTGACGTTGGAAATAATCATATTTTTCCATGTGTATTGATATATGATCATATCATGCTGAAATCCTTGTATGATGAATTGGTTGATGGATTCATGATATTTATAAGTAGTAATTGTTGAATAACTAAAGCATGCTCCCTATATGTTTGATAAAATGGTTGTATGAAGAAAATTGGATCATTATGACAATGTTGACTAGAAATCCCCAAGTTTGGTATAAGCTAAGCATGCCAAGTGTTTGATAAAAACCTTTAGTGAATGGATGGTAACATGTTAGCATGAAATCCTTAATTATGTACCTTGAATGCATGTTATATGTTTATTGGAAGATCTTGTGGAATGAGTTATAAATTGTTGGCTTGCATTTCCTATAAAAATACATGGTAGTATTTCCAAGTGCTTAAAGTGATGTTTTATTGAGTAAATATTGAATCTATTACTATGATGTGGATGTTGGTCATGAATTCAAAAAGTTGAGTCCTATCAGTTTCCTTCCATCGAGTACTGGGGGTACTTGTACTTGAAAAATATAGCTGTGTGCCTAGAGAAGAATCAGTCTCAAGATAATCTCAGTCGTGATATGATAAATAGAACTCAGTAAATGACTGAACAATAAGAAAACTCAGTAAATCTCAGTATTAAGTTTAATCAAGCTCAGTACTCAGTATTCAGTTCAGATTCTAGTAAAGCCCCTTTAAGTTATAGAACTCAGTTGTATTCAGACATAGAGTAAAATTTAGACATATTGCATCAGATAACGGAACCAAGTGAACTCAGTCACCTCAGTCAAGTACGGAACTCAGTAATAGATTCAGTTCAGTTGAAGTACAAGTTCTAAGAATCAGTTCAGAATCTTTCAGTTGGGAGTAGGAGGTAGCACCGAGTGAGTGCAGGGATGGTGAATCCCCATCAGAGAGGCAGAGTCATTAGGGGCAATCCCTAAACTCTAGAGTTACGTAGCCAGCGCAAGATGTAGGAGTCACCCATCAGAAAAAAGCTTTTCACCCATCAGAGAGGCTTGACTATTATACTGCCTTAGGCTTAACTTTCTACGAGGGTCACCCATTTGATAGGCTTGATCAGAGAGGTATTTACCCATGACATGGTATTGACACCTTTCCAGCTGGGGTTATAGGTTAGACCCCATTAGTTCAGGCTCGGGGTATGTCAGTTAAGTTAGAACTCCCACAGTTGCAGTTTCAACATCATTCTTCAGAGTAAAACTCAAAAATTAGGACTGTCAGATACAATCATCTATCTCAGTAAAGAACTCAGATAGTTCCAGTGATTTGTGGACCACCCGCTAGATAGGCCTGGTTTCACATAAAGTTATTCAGCATCAGTACTTACAGAGATCACCCGTTAGATAGGCTTGATCTCAGTTTCAGATTCAGTTGAGTATTCTCATTATCAGAATATCCAGAGATCACCCGTCAGATAGGCTTGATCTCAAATTCATATTTAATTATTACTTATCATTATAGAAGACTTAGAGATCATCCGATAGATAGGTTCTATGTCAAATTTAGCTGGTCGATAGTAGCAGGCTTAGACTCAGTTGTTGATATTAGTTGACTTGGTTATATAGTATTCCAGAGTTAGTGAACTTAGATATCAGTTTTAGTAGCTCCAAATACTCAGAATCTCAGTATATTTAGTAGTTACAGATTATCTATGTATGCTAATCTAGCTCTTGCATATCATTCAGTTAAGTAATTGTTCATGCATAAGCTCTTGCATTTAGCCTTACCTCATTTGCATACTCAGTACATTCCAACGTACTGACGTATTTGTGCTATGGTGTTGTTATTTCATTTGACACCATAGGTTCAGAGGCACAAAATCCTGAATACCCATAACAGTCTAGATTTTATAAGCAACAGTAGAAGTATTAGAGAGTGCTCATCTTTCGAGGATGATTATTATTCTAGTATAGTATTTTATCTAGTTTATTTTATTAGAAGGAGTTATTTAGGGACTTTTCCCATCAACTCCACAGTTCAGGTAGTTAGAGGATTTTTGGACAGTTGTATAAGTATTCAGTTTGCAGAAGTATTTTAGATATTTTGAACCTTATGGAAAGTTTTCGTCAGTTTTTCTCATGTATTTTATTATATTATGCAGCAGGTACAAATCAAAAGAGGGTTAGCTTCTGGTCCTTCAGGATCATGAGCACTGTGTGGCATTTTGGTTATTGAAAATTGAGGCGTTACAAACTTGGTATCAGAGCCTAAGGTTCAATAGAGTCCTAGGAAGTCTGAAAAGCAGCATATAGTAGAGTCTTGTACATGGGTGTATTGCGCGCCATATTTATGTAAAAGAGGCTATAAGATGTTTTTTGGAACAGTTTTCCTTCTTTCAATATTCATGTCGTGACAGCGAGCAGAAGTTCAAGTTGAACTCTCAGTCTAATCCTTGTTCCTCTTCCGTATATAGAACATGCCTCCTAAGAGGATAATAGGGAACCAGTTAGCCTTTCAGCCTGTTGATCTCTAGAATTAAAGTGTGTCACACACCAAGTTCTAGGCATCTTTTTAGGTGCTAGCCCAAGCGGTGACAACTACAGTGCAGATAAATAATGCTGCTCCTTGATAGTAGGGTGATGATGCAGCCGCAGCTACACTCCGTGACTTTATCAGAATGAGCCCTCTCGAGTTTTTTATGTCTAAGGTAGGTGAGGACACACAGTTATTTCTAGAGGAGGTAAAGAAAATAACCCAAGTTATTAGTGTGTCTGAAGAAGAAAACATAGAACTAGCCTCATATAGGCTGAAAGATATTACTTATGATTGGGTTGTAGCATGGAGGAAGGGTAGAGGAGAGGATGATGGTCCCATGACTTGGCAGATATTTCAGGATGCCTTCCTAGATAAGTTTTTATCGTTAGAGATGAGAGAATCTAAGATAGGAGAATTTATGAACCAAAGATAAGGCTCTACTACGGTGAAGGAGTATTGTTTAAGTATAATTAGTTAGCCATGTATGCCCCTAAATTGATAGCCGACCCTAGAGCGAGTATGCATAAGTTTGTGAATGGTGTATCCGAGATGGAGTTTAAAGAGTGTAGAAATTCTATGCTTGATAGAGAAATGGATCTTGCTAGATTAATGATACATACACAGTAGATTGAGTCAGATAAGATAAAGGAAAGAGAGAAATCTAATAAGAAAGCCAGAACAGGTAGTCATAGTTTCTCCCAGCCAGGGTCACAAGGTGGTAACCATTCTCCCCATAGTTAGAAATTTTTAGTCCCAGCTCCATCCTCAGCTAGTGTACCCATACCTCATCTCGGAGATGATAGTCATGATGGGGCGCCAGGCTTCAAAGCCTAGGGTAGTGCAAGAAGTGAGCGTAGCTATCTTCTTTATAGAGAGTGTGGCAAGAATCATCTAGGTGTGTGTAGAGCAAACAACAATGTATGTTTTAGTTGTGGAAAGATAGGCCACAGGATGCAGGAGTGTATAGTGTTAGCTAAGAGGGGTAGAGATTCGCATTAGCATCAGAATAAACTTTATGCGCTTCAGACTAACCATGATCATGAAAGTTTCCCTGACATATATTTGGGTATGTTATGAGTTCTTCATCTTTCTGATATGCATTGCTACATTCTTTGCTCCTGCTTGAGCTTAAGTTTTCAGCATGAGTTAGTTAGTAGAGCAAGCATTCAGTATAGCAATTAGACAGTTAGACCCGTATAGTTTGTTTTCTTATATCTTCATCTAACCATGATATTAGGCATCTCAGATATTAAGTTATTCCAAGATAGAGTATTCTAGTAGTTGCAAGTATCGCTCAGCTCATGCATCATGCATATGATCCAATTCATAGATGCCTTGTGCATCAATTCAGTATATCAACAAAGTAAGTGTTCTTAGAGGGACATAGTGTCCCAAGGGGGAGATACCCTAAGACTCCCCAAAGTTTTCAAGCTTTGCATCAGTTATCATTGCATAGTTAGTTATGCTTTCAAGAGTAAGTTCTATCAGACCTCCATGCATTAGTTATGCATGTTCTGTAGATAAAGTTCAGCCTATTAGTATATTCATTCATGTGTACATAAGAACAACTCAGTCACAGATCCATGCATTAGATATGTATGTCCCATATGATAATTCATCTTATTAATGTTTCAGCCAGGTATTCTATGCATCAGCTATGCATGCATACTCTAGTGGAAAATTCAGTGTGTTAGTAATTTCTGTCATATAGTCATGTTCTAGATATTCATGTCCCTTGAGTAAGTTCAGTTGATCTGCACTCGTAACTTATCAAGTGACATTCAAGGATGAATGATTCCAATGGGGAGATAATGTAACACCCCACATTTTGGACTAGAATGGAAATCCATCATTCATATGCGTAGATGTTCCAAAAGCGTCGAATCCTATGTAAATTTAGTGTGTTAATCAATTATGTAGTGTGGGAATATATTTGAGCATGAATTAAGATCATAGAGGTTCCCTAACTCAAGGACAAGTTGAAAGCTTTCCTATCGTTCTAGTTTTAGTGAGCGTCAAAACTTGGGTAAACTTCAATCGACCATAACTCCTTGTATATATCGAATTAGAGGACCTACTATATATAAAATAAAAGCTTTTTGAATTATATTTCCAATGATAACAATTTTGATCAAATCAGATATCGAAGCAAAGAGTTATGCTCATTTTACTCCATCATGTCAGGCTGATAAACCGAGTGACGATATTCGTGACAAGCTATCACAAGCGTGATGACTTATCACCAATGTCGTCAGCCCTGGGTAGATTTTCACCCCTAGTAATGACATATTATGATAAGTCATCATACTCATGATGGCTTATCACCAATGTCGTCAACCTTAACCAGAAAATCAAGATTTTACCCTTTTGTGATTACATTTTGTGATGACTTATCACCAGCTTGACGACTTGTCACAAATGTCGTCAACTACTTTTTTCAAAAATTAAGGTACATTTTTACAAGGGTATTTTGGTCTTTTCCAATCTTTTGGAGGCCTCTATAAATATGATAACCCTCATCCAAACCCTAATTTCATCATTTTCTTTTCCAACTCACTTAAGAAAATATCTAGGGTTTCAATTCAAGAACATTAATCTTCCAAATATCATCCATAAATCTTCAAGATTTCTTCAAGAATCAAGTTCCTCATAGTGTGGGCTTCGAGAATCATTTATTACTAGTGCGGATAGAATCTCAAGCATTAGAATTCATCCAATTTCAAAGATTAAGTTATGAAAGTGTTGATTCTTGGGTTCCTTTCACCCAAGAAGCTCAAGAATTCTTTTTAAGAATTCAAAGATAATATTTTTTTACGATTTTTTTTTATGATTTATGTGGTTTGAAATTAAAGTTCTTGATATGGTTGAAATTAAATTCATGATTTGATGATAAAGACTAAACCTTTGGCCCTAGTTTGTGTTGATCTTGTGGTATTCATAATAAAGCCTCTTCAAGGAGCATGTTGAATTATGTAATCATGTTAATTGGTGTAATGAATTGTTTTAAGGCCAAGATGATTAAAGTGTGATGTTGTTATATGTTGACTGACGTTGGAAATAATCATATTTTTCAATGTGTGTTGAACTATGATCATATCATGTTGAAATCCTTGTATGATGAATTGGTTGATGGATTCATGATATTTATAAGTAGTAATTGTTGAATAACTAAATCATGCTCCCTACATGTTTGATAAAATGCTTGTATGAAGAAAATTGGGTCATTATGACAATGTTGACTAGAAATCCCCAAGTTTGGTATAAGCTAAGCATGCCAAGTGTTTGATAAAAACCTTTAGTGAATGGATGGTAACATGTTAGCATGAAATCCTTAATTATATACCTTGAATGCATGTTATGTGTTTATTGAAAGATCTTGTGGAATGAGTTATAAAGTGTTGTCTTGCATTTCCTATAAAAATACATTTTAGTATTTCCAAGGGCTTAAAGTGATGTTTTATTGAGTATATGGTGAATCTATTACTATGATGTGGATGTTGGTCATGAATTCAAAGAGTCGAGTCCTATCAGTTTTCTTCCATCGAGTCTTGGGGGTACTTGTACCCAAAAAATATCACTGTGTGCCTAGATCCGAGTTAGTCTCAAGATAATATCAGTTGTGCTGTGATCAATAGATCTCAATCAATGGCTAAACAGTAAGAAAACTTAGTAAATCTCAGTATTCTGTTTAATCAAGCTCAGTACTCAATATTTTGTTCAGATTCTAGTAAAGCCTCTATAAGTTACAGTACTCAGTTGTATTCAGGCAGAGAGTAGAATTCAGACATATTTCGTCAGATAATAGAACCAAGTGAACTCAGTTACCTCAGTCAAGTAAGAAACTCAGTAACAGATTTAGTTCAGTTGAAGTATAAGTTCTAAGAATCAGTTCAGAGTCTTTCAGTTGGGAGTAGGAGTTAGCATCGAACGAGTGTAGGGATGACGGCTTCCCATCAGAGAGGAAGAGTCGTTAGGAGCAATTCTTGAACTGCTGAACTGCATAGACAACGCAGGATGTAGGATTCACCCGTAAAAAAAAGGCTTGTCACCCGTCAGAGAGGCTTGACTATTATACTGCCTTAGGCTTGACTTCCTACGTGGGTCACCCATCAGATAGGCTTGACCAGAGAGGTCTTTACCCATGGCATGGTATTGATACCCTTCCAGCTAGGGTTATAGGTTGGACCCCACTAGTTTAGGCTCGGGGTATGTCGGTTAAGTGAGAACTCCCATAGTTGAAGTTTCAGTATCAGTCTTCAGAGTAGAACTAAAAAATTAGGACTGTAAAATATAGTCATCTATCTCAGTAAGGAACTCAGATAGTTCTAGTGATTCATGGATCACCCGCTACATAGGCTTGGTATCACATAAAGTTATTCAGCATTAGTAATTACAGAGATCACCCATTAGATAGTCTTGATCTCAGTCTCAGATTCAGTTGAGTATTCTCATTATTAGAAGATCTAGAGATCACCCGTAAGATAGGCTTGATCTCAAATTTAGATTTAATTATTCCTTATCATTATAGAAGACTTAGATATCATCCGCTAGATTGGTTTAATCTCAGATTTAGCCAGTCGATACTAGAAGGCTTAGACTCAATTGTTGATATTAGCTAACTCGGTTATATTGTATTCTAGAGTTAGAGAACTTAGATATCAATTTTAGTAGCTCTAGATACTCAGAATCTCAGTATGTTCAGAAAGATTAGCTTGACAGTATGTCCAGTATCAGTTATCATATTTAGTCCTAGTATGCTCAGTCAGTATGTGCAGTATGTTCAGTAGTTACAAATTCTCTATATGTGCTAATCTAGCTCTTGCATATCATTCAGTTAAGTAATTGTTCATGCATAAGCCCTTGTATTTAGCCTTACCTCATTTTCATACTCAGTGCATTCTAACGTACTGACGCATTTACGCTATGGAGTTGTTATTTCATTTGACACCATAGGTTCAGAGGCACGAGATCCAGAGTACCCATAGCAGTCCAGATACAGTCAGCAGTAGTGAAAGTATTAGAGAGTCCTCATTTTTCAAGGACGATTATTATTTTAGTATAGTATTATATGCAGTTTATTTTATTAGACGGAGTTAGTTGGGGACATATTCCATCAACTCCATAGTTCAGATAGTTAGAGGCTTTTTGGACAGTTGTATAAGTATTCAATTTGCAAAATTATGTATTTTAGATATTTTGAACCTTATGACAAGATTTTGCTAGTTTTCTGTATGTATTTTATTATATTATGCAGTGAACAGGTACAAATATCAGAAGAGGGTTAGCTTGTGGTCCTTCAGGATCATGAGCACCGTGTGGCATTCCAGTTATAAAAAATCAGGGCCTTATAGTGATAAGGTGATTCGAGGACAAATTTTGAGTCATACTGAAGTGGTAAGCTTCCATACTTCGGAAGACCCCTTTTCATGCTATGGATTTATTGTCTTTACTATTTCTTTGGTTTTGGTTTTGGTTTTGTCTATGGTTAGGAGAATGTCCCGATTGAATATTTTTTGGTTTTAGTTAGAGGCTCTGTTGGACTTCTGTGGGCATAGGCGGTGTTAGTAACGGTGTTGGCATTGGCATTGCTATTTGTATTGGTTTGGGAATGGATGGTTTTGGTTATAGACTTATTTTAATGTTTTAAAATTGATATTCTATTATCTTGTTATATTTTCAAAATTCATCTGACCCAAGGTGCAAGATGGGCGATGACTTAGGTATTGGGGGTAGTCTCCAGTCCTGGTTGGACTTGAGATACCCGATCCGGCCATACTCGGGTTTGGGTTGTGTCAATTATCTTTTCTTGCCTAAAAAATTAAAATACAATTTAAAAAATATTACTTAAAAACTCACAATTATTCCTAGACAAAAGCATCAAATGTCCCGTCAGAAAGGCGACACATCAACACCTTTAACTTATAACACTTGTTTGTCCTTAAATAACCAACAAAACTGTATCATGCACACATTAGTGTTTCAAGGGATGGGACAAAATTTGTAACCTCAAAATGGATCCCAGTGTGATGAGCATGACTTTAACTAATCAATCACAAGAATCCATGCTTAACATTACAATACAAATAGGAAACACTACATACACTTAAAGTACTCAATCTAATAATCAGCAGTTTTACGTTCCATCCACATGACCTCACTACAAAGAAGTTCCTCACACAATGTGTAGAATTTTGTTTAGGAACTAGAAATCAAATCTCTCACTCTCACAATGAATTTCAAATCATGCACATTCTATGCCATAGGGTTGTCTTTACCATTCCACCTCAAGTTTTTAGTTGATTGACTAAGATAATTATAGAACTTTTCTTGGCTTGTATTGGAATATTAGGTGCAGGTAGCATAAGTTTGGGATTAGTGACTTAGCTCTCCTTGACATAAATTAGCTAGGCATTTTTGCTTGACTTATGACTCCGTCCTTAGTCACCTAGATGTTTCAACAATTCTCATCACCTAGTGTGACATATCCCTTAAGTCTTTTATTTTCTCAATTATAAAATACACATATACTTTTTTTTTCTAATATATATATATATATATATATATATATATATATATATATATAAATACACACTCATATATATACACACACATAGAGAGAGATACACACACTCATAAGATCTTCTTTTATCCTTTACTCTTTTCACATCCTTTTTCACTTGTCACGTCTTTCTACAATAGCCACCCTTAACTTAGGAGATTTGCTTGATTTGAGGTATACAATATCCAAGGAGGTATCAGTGCAAATAGAGGTTCAATAGTGAAAATAGGGTAGGTGAACAAGTTTTGAAAAAGAAGGTGTGTCATCTTAAATTGGGATGAAGGGACTAAAAATCATACTTTGGAAAACTTATTTAGGTCAAGTTGACTTAAAATCAAGCATGGCCTATGATCCTTTCCTAGACATCCACTTACAACCTAATAGATAGAACTGGGCAAGTTTTGGATGCATGTACAAGATAAGAAAATAATACAATAACCTCACATACTCATGACCTTGAGTTGCATAATCACCACAAATAATTAATTTTATACTAATGATTAAGCAAACATTGCCATATTCATATGCTATTAATGACAAGCACTGATTCACAACGGGAAATTTAGCTAATGATTTCACAAAATTTTTTGGTAGGTTCTCACTTCCACTAATATAAAAAACAATTAACGCCATTCATTTTCTATTGACCATTTGCATACATAATACACAACAATATACAAAACATATAGGAAGACAAAATAATATATCCTAAACATGTCGGTGCTTCTAGATACACATAAAGGAAAAAGAACACAAGCAACAAAAACTATTATGGATACAGGTACCCCCACCCCTCAATAAAAGTCTATGAATTGTCCTTAATATATTATTCAAAAATTATTAGAACTAGGATGAGGACGTACCTACAGTGACCTAGGAGCTTATGTCATATGACAGAATATGAGGCTGCTTTAACAACAGTAGCAATATCAGCAGTGGCACCAGATACAACCAATACACTCAATATGGTAATTGGTGGAGTAGAAAACTCCACACTCATATTAGTAGTACCCACATATCAGGGTGGTCCACTAGTAAAAGCTCCTACAACTTGAGCCCACAATGCTTCCTCTTGTGGTTTATTTTCTTCTTTAGATCTCTTTATTGCCTCCTTTAACTCTTTTCTCTCTTATTTTTTATTATTTTCGGTATCTTTTTTCAATCTGCTTTATCACTTTGATTCATTTGCCTTTACCTTTAGGATTAATTAGCTTGTCTGTTAAGTTATACATTGCCTTATTTTTCTTCTATTTCTCATTATCTTGAGTTAGGAACTTCAATATCTTTTAGATTTAAAAAGATATGTTATAAGCCCTATCCTTCTTTAATACTGCCTCAAACTTCACAAGATCAGGTGCATTTATTTTTTCAACCTATCATTGATTCAACATTTCGTATTATCAATGCACCCATAGAGAGTAGCATAAGGTGCCAATGTTTCTCTAATTTTCCAATAAATAAATTATTTGAACCATTGGGCAAACAACTTCAATTGAGCATCAAATATCTTTCTTTACTTGGATATTTTCTTAAAATTATGAGGAGTAAGCATATATTCAGATGTCTAAGCTATGGAAATTGCTGCTTTTGTAGTCTCAGTTGTAGGTATAGTACCTATGGATGAGGTAGTACGAATAAACTCAGTTGAAGAGAGATATATAATTGGTGCAGATCCTAAGTCATCCGTTGTCATATACGTACCCTCTATTATTAGAATGTCAACTCCCAAACTATCCTACTTACCCATACTCAATGTGGACCAACCCTTATCCTTTGTTTGATCAAAAGTATGTGTTTTTGTGTCTTTCACTTCATTGTCTACTCTGGATTATAGAAACATGAATCGCTTCACACAACTTTGTGATCAAACATGGGAATAGATATGAATTATCCAATATTGTATCTCTTATTTTATTCTCATCTGTGATTATTTCTCCAAAATTTAGCTTGAACCTAGACATCAAACTTTCTACCAACACAACTTTATCTTCGCCCAACTTATTATCACATGTTATTGGCATTAGTTTGAACCTCACAATACCCCACAAAAATTTTTCCACCTGAGATGGAGAGGCTTTGGTTTTCTTAGCATTGAGATTTATCATCCAATCCAATTCTCCTTTGGCAAACATCTGAGATAACCAAGGGCATTAGTTTACATCATCACTCATCCTGTGGAAGAATTTCTACATGGTAGATAGTGGTACAAAGTCTTCTCCATGCAAAAACCTATTAATTATATGATTGAACAAGTCTATAGATACACCCCAAACTAGAATTCTATCCATATTGGATTTGTCCATGGCTTTCTCCCCTTTTTTACATATGTTCTCTAGAATGATTGTATAGTTTGCATAAAACTCACACTTTATAGCCAGTTAATGTGACCTAAATCCTTGGTAAGCTATCCCCAAGTCATAAGAATTTAGAATTTATTGAATTTTTTGGATATTTCCTAAGTCCCAAACCAATGATCTTGACCTCTTCAGCCAAAGTTCTCTTATTATATATTTCCCAGTTACAATGAGCCCTTCATAGTAGATCTTGGATGACCGCTATACTTTCCATAGCAAATTATCTCAGATACCGGGGATTTTACCCTTGATCACATCACTCAGAGGTTGTAAAATTTTTATCTTGGGGCTTCTAGATGTCTTAGAGTCTTTTATCAATTTCCTCCTAGAGCTCTCTTATTTGAAATTTAATTAACTCTAAATAGACACTGCCCCCTCCTTAGACGGGGGTGGGGGGTGGTGGTGGGTTATTTGATAGACACTTTGTTTTATTTGACACCCTTGCGGTCCAGCCTCCTCAATGTCATGTTCTGATTAATCAAATAATCTCTGAGTTGAGGAGTTTTCGATTGCTCTCTTAGATCTACCACTATGCTTTGTATGATCTTTTGGAGGCCTGTTTGTACCTAAATAATAAAAATGTGATTTATAATCAAAGGAAACCAAGAAAAAATGTACAAAATTGACTTGTATTTATATGGTTGATAACATAGATCGACATCTCTTCAACTTGTTGATGGCTTATGAACCTTCATTATCAACCTAAGATAGAATGACCATATATATTTACATTATTGATGACTTGAGTTGATGTTTCATCACACTCTTTTCCAACCTAAGTGTAACACCCCGAAATTGGGTTCCGAGACATCACAGATGCTTAGGGGCATAAGCGACCCTAAGCTAACCCTTCTACTGGCATAACTCATAAGCAACTGAATAAAATGCTCAAATCTACACGAGATCAGTGAAAACATAGAACTTATCTGAACTTGATCAATACAATTATGAACGTTACAAGGTTACAACTCTGCTTTTACAAATAAAACTGAAACTGAATACATCAACTTCTACTGACTGTCTATGAAGCCTCTACTGGTACTGATTTTAGATAAATGGGTCATGAATCCCAAATACCCAATCTCAATACGAATAAAGTTAAAAAATATGATACTCCTCAAATTGTATAACTGACTGAAGCCCTCGAATCAAAAGGACTCATCACCTGCTGACCGGAAGCTGTAAACTGCCTGAATGCGGTATCTGCGCTATAACTTGTACTTAAATTATAAGGCACTGTAGCATATAGAAATATATGGGGGTCAGTACTTTAAAGAATGTATGGAGTATGTGGGGGTGCAATGCAACATTATAAATAATATCATAAATGATTATGAAAATCATGCATGCTGACAATAACAACTTTCTTTGCTTGAATTAATTGAAATATATCCCTTGAAACTCATCATTAGTAATGCAAGCATTATAAATCTCATAAACCATTATACTCAACTCAAAATCTTTAAATCATGACTTAGAGTGACTCGGTAACTCATGAAACTTGAACTCTTATGGACTTGGGAGTTTCTTATAACCGACATAACTACACCATGTGAGCCTCATGGAGTCCAACATTTTACCCTCGTAAGGAGAGAACCCCACATTGGTGAGGGTGTTGTACTCTTGCCAAGGAGTACAACCTCAATCTCATTATCACTATCTCATACTCGGCCTTTGGCCCACAATTATCAACATCAATCCTATGGTGGCACGTAGTTCTGGGGAAATACCAAATTTCCCGCTCGGTGCTAAATACTCCTCCCAGACTCAACTCAGAACGCGTTAGGAAATCCACCTTAATCAATATCAACTCATGGGTCAATTTTAAAGACCAAAACATAAATATATATCTCATCGGTAAATCATATACAACTGTGGATTCCTAACCCGACTCAAAATAAAACAATCTTTCTCAACATTAAGATGAATCAATTCATTAAGTCATGGTAACATCAATAACCTTGAGAAAATATCAAGACTCATTATAGCAACTTAATCTCTTGAATCAATGTACTCGATAATCCTATTTTTCATAAGGAGGCTTAAAGCTTGACACATGTCTTGAAAGCACTTGAAATACAACTCATGATAGAAACAAGAAATTCACAATATTAAATATCAAATCATAATTTAGAAATTGTGAAATACCCATGAATCAAAAACTTCAAGAAAACATCATAGAACTCATTCTTGAATCTCAAGCTCAAATATCAATATATATATATATATATATATATATATATATATATATAGATTCAATAATCAAACTTCTTGTAGAAAATCTTAAATCATGACTCTTATCTCAAATAATTCGGAAATCATCACCTCATAATAACAATATTCAATTCATGGTATAAGTCCTCAATTTAAGGACTAAAATGATTAAATAGTCATGTGTATCAATCTTGATTTGCTCAAATATCATAAATCATTAATAAAGTAATTTGGGTGTAAGCCCACTTTTCAAAATCATGGATTTCAATAGTAGAAATTAAATCTTTGGGCACAAGAACGAAAGAAGTGTTCTTATTCAAACCCCACATACCTTGATTATGAATTTGGATATGAAGAAACTTGATTGGAAACTCTTTCTTGCACTTTTGGGCTAAGCTTATTGATGCCTTTGACTTGGAGAACTCAATTTTTGAACAACTTGGAAGGATTTATGGGAGAATTCTAGAATTTCTAGGAAGAAGATTTGATTTTTGGGTGGATAGAAAACCCTAGTTTTCTAGAAATTTCTTGGGAGATTTTTGGAGAGAAATAGGAAAAATGATCTCCTCTTCTCTATATGGATATATATATAAAAACCAAAACAGGCGAAAAATACCAAAATTCCCTTTTTTGAAAAAGTTGAAATTCGTTAATCGGAGCTTGTGACGATCGATTTGACGGTCCGTCAGAAGATCTGATGGACCACCAAGTCATCTGTCCCTCGAGTGCTAAATTTGGGCCATTATGCCTCAGAGTGACATTCAAAGTGACAATACATTAGTGATCTGATGGTCCACCAGGTCATCCATCACTCGAGGCCCAGAAATAGGACATTCTATTTTGGCCTGACGGACCCTTTGACGGTCCGTCAAATTTTTGATGATCAACCAACTTGGCCGTTATACGATGGCATAAAGAGGGATTCACTGCCTTGGCATGATGGGGCACTTGAAGGTCTACCAGGGACCCGACGGTTCGCCAGGTCGACCGTCAAATCTGGGTGATCCGATAATTCTAAGTAAAACGGTCATAACTCCTTCGTACGATGTCGGATTTCGATGAAATTGGTATCAATGGAAAGATTATTTAATGCTATACATGGAAAAAATTCTAAATTAAGAAAATTCTATACATTTCAATCATCATTCACGTTAGGATTCATTTCCATATACTCGAAAGACAGATTTAGACTTAAGGGGACGATCGGGGTATTACACTAAGGCAAAATGACAATATATATTTACATTTTTGATGAATTGAGTTGAAGGCTCGTCAATCCTTATTTTCAACCTAAGATAGAATAAGCGCATATATTTACAAGGTTGGTGACCTGGGTTGATGGATCATCAATATGTTGATGGCTTATCTATACCCTTTGTCACCCTAAAACATATTGGAACCAAGGATTTACATAATTGACGACTTGGGTTAATAGCTAGTCAACTAGTTGATAGCTTAGCAACCCTCGTCGTTGATCCTCAACAATATAATTATCAACTTACTTCATCCCAATATTGAGAAATTGGCTAAGGGAATTATAGATTCTCCATTGAGTTATTAAGGTTACTTACTAATATGAGATGTAAGTATCATAACCTAATAGGGGATTTATAAAAATCAAACATATAATTGGGGTTACTCAAACTTTACCCATACGAATAATTGAGTGTAATCCTATTTTTCTAAAAAAATTTCAATTGAAATAAAAATACATTACCCATAATCATACCTAATTTCTCATTCTTCTATCATATTTGCTAATAATACCTTCAGTTTTAAAAGAAAAGAAGGGAGTTAATAACATTACATAGTTTGTTGATGATGTACATGAGAGCAACGATACTATGATTAAAGTTTGAACTTGTGTTTCTTTACTAGTTATGGTAGGTAGAGCTTTTGGTGATGTCAACTGTGCATGTCCGGAGAAAGGAAGAGATGGGATTTATGCTTTTGTAATGGGTGTAGGTGAGACGTGGTTTGAGAGGAGATTATTGAAGGGTGGTAATGTAAAAATGGTAGGAAGTTGAAGAGTTTTTAATGGACAGTTTCTCTCTTTTGTTTTTCTTGAAATTGTTAGAAAAGGGATATGTATGGGTTTTAGGTTTAAAAAAGATTGTTTAAATAATATGGGTGGGTAAGGTTTATAATGGAAAATATTGATAAAGGATTTGGACCAAGACTATTGGATTGGGTTATTTTAAGTGACAAGATACTTACCTAGATTGAAATATGGTTGATGTCTCATCATCTTGTTGACAGTTTGTCAATGAGCTCGTTAACTTTAGACAGGATTATTCCATCACCTATAATGATTGACGACTTCAGTTGATATCTTGTCAACTTGTTATGGCTTGTCAACTAGGTCGTCAGCCTCTTTTGGATTGTGTGACCCCCTCATCCTAATTGACAACCTGGGTTGATGGCCTGTCAACTAGTTGACGATTTGTCAATTCATGGTCATCACTCTTATCCAGAATGTGCTTTTTTGTTCTCCATATTACCAACATATGGAGTTGATATCTTATCAACATATTGATGACTCATCACTCCTAGTCATCTAAGCTATCAGTGAGATCAAACTTTTTCCCTTTACACTTCAACAAAAAAATTTGCCATACGCATAAATAAAACCTATTCTATCATTATCTTGCTATAACAAGATATGGGTTGCCTTACATTAATGTTTGATTTAACGTGGTGGCATGAATCAAGTATCTTGACTATTTAAACTTTGTCAAGATACATAAGTGACATTATTTTTACCTTATTCGTCAGACCTACATAAGGCTTGATCCTTTGACCGTTCACTTAAAATAGCTTCCCGTAATGGTTTTCAAATTCTACCACTTCGAATGGATAAACTTGAGTCACTTTGAAAGGTCTGAACCAATTAGATTTCTGCTTTCCTGGAAAAAGCTTAAACCTCAAGTTGAAAAGCCAAATCACCAACTTTGAAGTCTCTCTTTTCAAACTTCTTGTCATGGTACAACTTTATTCTCTCCTTATAGTGATTAATACTCTCATAAGCATAGATTCAGAATTTATCCATATCATTTAGCTACTCCAATCTCATATCAACTACATCTTTCCAACTCAGATTCACCTTTTAAGCATTGACAAGGCTTTGTGCTCAAACTCTACTAGTAGGTGATAGAATTTATCGAAGACTAGCTAGTAGGGAGACATACCTATTGGCATATTGAAAGTAGTGTGGTAAGCCCAAATAGCACATCAAGTAATGACCAATCATTTCAATTTTCATAAAAGACTTGGCTAGCATCATCTTAGTTTTACTATTCGTCACTTCCACTTGCCCCCTAGTTTAGGGATAATAAGGAGTGACCACCTAATGTTGTTTCACCCCATACTTTGCTAAAGTAGCCCAAAATTATTTGTTGCATAAATGGGAGCCTCCATCACTTATAATTGTGTCCAGAGTACCAAAATGAGGAAAATGTTCTTTTTTAAGAATGCCACCCACTTCTACCCTCATTGACTTATTTTACATATAGTCCGTAACAACCAAAATGTACTTGTTAACATAATAACTCACAAAAGGACCCATGAAATAAATTCCCCACAAATCAAATAATTCAACCTCTAACATTTTGTTCATTGACATCTCTTAATGTCTAAAAATCGATCATTGTCGCTAGCACTGATCATAAGCTCTAATAACTCGTATGCATCATTATGAATCATAGGACAATAATACCCATATTACAAAATCTTCCTAATTGTGTGATCACCCACACGATTTCCTCCTACAGAGGAAGAATGGTAGGCCTATAAAATAATTAACATTTCCACCTCTGGTACACATCTTCAAATAATATCGTGAGCACAATATTTGAACAAATATGGCTCATTTGATAAGTAATTCACATCATGTAGGAAATTCTTTCTTTGATAAAAATTTAGGTCATTTGGATGATATCACTGACCAAGTGTTTGGCAAAATCTATGTACCAAGGTGCGAGGTCAAAAATTGATGCAATTACTTGTTCATCCAAGAATAAGTTATTAATTTCTAACTAATCTGACTTCTTCCCATCATTCTCCAAGTGAGATAGGTGGTCCGCTACCTGATTTCATGCCCTTTTTGTCTTTAACTTCAAAGTTAAATTCTTTTTAGAATAACACCCATCTAATCAACCTAGGCTTGATATCCTTCTTTTCCATCAAATATCTAAATGCAACATGGTCAATGTGAACCCTAACTATAGTTCCAAGAAAGTACGCCCTAAATTTCTCAAATGCGTAAACCATAGTAGGGCTCTTGCTCTATAACAGTGCAGTTCTGTTGAGCTCTATTCAATTCCTTGCTTACATAGTAAATTATGTGAAGTAGTTTCTCCTTCTTTTTCCTAAAACAAACCCTTGTGCAACTCTGCTTGCATCACATATCACTTTAAATGATTTAGACTAATTTGGCAAAATAATAATGGGAGCAACAACTAAATTTTCTTTAAGCAACTAAAATACCTTTAAAAAATCATCACCAAACCTGACTTAACTTCTTTCTCCAATAGTTTACAAAAAATGTTCATAATGTTAGAAAAGTCCTTAATGAACCTCTGGTAAAATCCCACATAGCTAATAAAATTGTGAACACCCTTCATTGAGATTGATGGAGGTAACTTTTCAATTACCTTATTTGGCTCCATCGACTTTGATTTCTTTTTCTGAAATCTTACGCCCCAATACTATGGCCTCCTTTACCATAAAGTGGCATATTTCCCAATTGAGAATATAGTTGATTCATAATGCTACAAAATATTTTTTAAGTTCATCAAAAAATTGTCAAACGAATCACCTACCACTGAAAATTCATCCCATGAACACTTCCAAAGTATCCTCCACTATGTTTGAGAAAACAGACATCATACATCTTTAGAAAGTATCTCGAGCATTACAAAACTTGAAAGACGATTGGTTGAAGTAAAAGGTACTGTAGGGACATGTGAATGTTGTATTTTCTTAATCCTCAGGAGCAATGGATATTTAATTCTATCTGGAATAACCACCAAAGAAGTAATACTAACCCCTTCCTACTAACTAATCCAACATTTGTTCTATAAAGGGCATTGAGAAATAATACCAGAGCAGCCAAGAGTTCAACTTCTGATAATCCATGTATACTCTCTATCTTGTGACATGTCTAAGTGGAATCAACTCATTTTTCTCATTAGCTACCCAATCATGCCTCCTTTCTTAGGGACATACTGATCTAGGCTTACCCACTTGTTGTCACAGATTTGATACACCTCTCCTACATTAGACATTTTATTATATCCTTCTTGACCACCTCTTAAATTAGTGGGTTAAGACTATGCCAATGTTCAATAGCAGGAGTGTAGTCTTCCTCTAACTGAATCTTGTGAGCCTTTTCAATATACATGAGCATCTACTTATGATTAAACTAAATCCACAACAATAAACACTAGAAAAGTATTCTTTTCACCCAATAACACATATCTCAAGTGATCTAGTAATTTTTTCAGCTCTAGCATTGGCTGCTCTTTAACGAATGGTTTTGCTGGAGGCGTTAGTCTATTTTTCAAGTCCAAGTCCAATTTTTGTACATAATATAAATATGAGCCCATACCGATTAATTCATATGCCATCTTATTATACTCATCAATTCTATCACTATCAAAATTCATTAAGACTGGTGCCAAAGTTTCAACAACAAATTTATCTTCACTGGCACATCTACCTTATTTTCTTTTACCATATCAATAATAGAAAACACACTTATATCTCTTGGTTGCTTTTTTCTTATTAATAAACATTGAAATTTAGCTCCTTATATTGAGCCTAAATTTAAGCTAATTCCTCTCTATATCCACTAACACTTTTTCAGTGGCTAGAAATAGTCTACCCAAGATAATGGGTACTACAAAATTGACCTCATAATTAAGAATTACAAAGTTCCCTGGAAATATGAAATTTGCCACTTTCTCCAGTACATCATAGAGAATTTCAATATGTTGCCTGACCGAATGATCGGCCATTAATAGCTATATAGATGTCATCTTAGGGGATCCCAAGCCCAACTACTGATATATAGCCAATGATATCAAATTAATATTTGATCCAAGGTCACAAAGTGCCTTACCAAATCTGAATGCACCAATTGTGTATGGAATTGTGAATGCTCCAGGATTGGATTTGTTTTATACCAATGATCTTGTAGCAATTGCACTACAGTGACGAATTTGTGCATTGATTCATAGCGCACTATTGTCTTCTTAGTGACTAGGTCCTTCATATCTTAGAATTTGTTCTAAATATTTAAGCAACAGATATTTATTGACAATTTCTTCAACAAAGCCATGGATTTAGTAAATTTTTCATCCTCTTTCTTTTTTATCCTTTGTGGAAATAGAAGAAGAGGCTTAGGGATTCGAGCTAGCAGTGTTTCCACTTTCTTCCCCTTTTTCTTGCTCAACTCATCATTATTCATCATTTTGGGAGACTTCCCAACAATAGCCTTCTTCTCACCTACATCTTCCATCTTCTCAGACTCAGCTAAACTATTTTTCAAATCAACATCATCAACAATGATTTCAACCTCAGATGCAACATTATGTATATGTGTTTAGACTAATAGGTGTGGTTTAGGTAACACTCTACCATTTATCATGGTGATAGATAGACAGGTTCTAGCATTCCTCAAATTTTGTACCATATCACATGACAAAGTTTCACTCTTTCATTGGTTGAAGGCCATAGATAATTAATTCATTTGATGCTCCAACTATTTGATAGAAATGGAATTAGAATCAACCAATTGACTCATAGTTGATAAGTCTCTTTTTATCCTTTTTACACCTGCTTCTATAAATTCCACCTATTTTAGCAACACGACCATCGTATCTTTTATAAAATGCTTACCTGAGTCATTTACAACCTTATCATGATTTGACGTGGCATATACAACCCACTATGATTGCCCTTATTCTTCTAATTCCCTTTCTCATAATATCTATCACAAGATTTGTCATAATAATTTTTTCTTTGATAATTCTGACCTTGATTTCATTGTCTATTGACCCAAAAATTCCCTTGATTATTTAAGTTATTAGCTTCTTCCTTGAAATCAAATTTAGCTGCTCTGCTATTTGAACAACTGATTTCACCATCTCAACGCTACCAAACAATAAGTGTTTAGTGAGTAAATCCATCTGAGTCTTCATGTTTGCCATATTGTGGTCACACTCTTCTACTTTTTGATGTTTTCTCAGATGACATGCTAACTATATGTGTTTCTTTCTACCTTAGAATCCACCAATCTATCCAATATCATAATTGTATCCTTAAAATATGGGACATAAAAGTGCCTCCTATTGCATTAGCAACTATTGGCTTCACATTCAAGTACAGTACCCTATAAAATATTTCTATTAAGTGCTCATCAGTTATCTTATGATTAGGACACTAAATCAACTAATTTTTGAATCTTACCTAAGTTTCATGTAGTGCCTTATTTGGAAGCTACCTGACGTTTCTTATCTCTTAACTTAAATTTAACATCCTAGAAGACGGAAAGAAATTTTCTAGGAAAGCTCCTTTAACTTCCTCAAGTTTGTTATAGAATCAGGTGATCTTAGGCATATTATCATACCTAAGGTCATCATCTATACGTGTTTAGCCTAGTTTGACACTTCTTAATGTGTTTGATGAGTTAATAAGGGTGTAATTATGTGTTGAAGTATATATTTAGGGTGTTTAGGGTCTATTCAAAACACGTTAAGAATCAAAATGATCACATGGAGTTTAGACGCCAAAACTAGTGATGCTAGCTTGAGCTATTAAGTGTTCTAGTGAACTTTGATGAATTTTATTTTGTTTTACAAACTAATACTTGTTACTTGATGTTGTGGGATAAATGTAGTGAAGAAAAACAAGCTCTAATGAAGTTGGAAAGGCAACTACCAAAGTGTGGAACTTAAGTACAAATGGAAGGATTTCTCTACAAAGTAAACTTCACATTTGGAGCACAAGGGTGTGCCTTACTATCAAAGCTCCAAGATAAAGGCATTCCATGCCCTTGGCCAAAAAGTGAAAATTCTAGTAGGGGTGCACATCAAGGGAGTGTTATGCCCAAAGACATCCGTGTTAAGGGTGTGCCATTCCCTAGGGTAATTTTTGGCCTAAAATCCTCCTATACTTTAAATAGGACACTTATATCCTATCTTAAACACCTTGGGCGACTTTGGGATAGATAAAACATAATAGGAAGGCACCAATTAGGGTTTTGATTCTTTAATTTAGTTTGCTTTTAGTTTTACACATGTATTCTACTACTGGGATTCTTTATAATACTATGAGTGGCTAAACACCCTCATTCTATGGTCAAGGCTACGGACATTAATACTTATCTTTTAATTGAGTTGATTTAACATTGATTATCATATTTGGTTGTTCATATATTCTTGATTTTTCTATTCTATTGACTTCCGACCTATAGAATACATTTATCTTTCTATTGTGAACCTAAAAGGAGGAACTTTTTATTTGATCATGAAATATGTGGAGTGGGTTCTTATGTTTTAAATGAATTAAAGATAGGATTCATAGTATGGAGGAATATACCTAATTCACCCTATTTGGATCAAATATTGGATGAAATACAAATGCATTTAAATAAGTTCTCATATCTCCGCTCAACGATGTAGTTGTGGGGATAATGTAGATAGATGATTAGAAGGTTGTAGGACCATACTCATGTTATTAACCCCGTGAATCAACAAACAATATAATTAACTTAACCAACGAGATTAGATAGTTTTGTAGCATAGTTAAAATTACCTTGGCCCTAGTTTTCTCATAATCATTATCTCCATTATTTAATATTTTCATTATTATTCATTGCTCCTTTTAGATTCTCAAACTTAAACTCTTTCGTTATGATTTGCACTTATTTAATCTTCTTAGTACTGCTAGAATTGGATTGCTTGCATAACACAAATCCCCTTATAGGATTAATATTCGACTTGAAAGGGACACTTTATTACTCTCATGACCACGTACACTTGAGTGTATGGTAGGACACAATATGTTTTTGGCACCATTTATGGGGACTTGAAAATTGACATCTTTCTAATTGAGAGTTTACAATATTTTTATAAAATCTGATAACATGGTCTTAACTACAGAATTTGCAGGTAAATGTCTAAATTTCAAGTAAGTTTGCAAGGTAAATGGTTTGGTTGAACCATATATAAAACCTTAACAATGTTTACATCAAATAAGGAGAGAAGTAATACATCTCTATTGTATCCCACATGGAAATCCCACTTGCAACTAATGTTACCTCCACCATCTACAGACTAGAACCTAGAGGTAGATTTGAGTTGAGATAATATATGGTGAAATTATTCCACAACAGTGGGCAGTTCATAGGCCTATCACATGAGGATCCATAGGTCCACCTATAAAATTTCTTAGAGATCAGTGACATCTTTATTCCCACTAGATTATCTACAAACTACGCGAGGTTCCCTCCTTCCCCTTCTCACTTTTAAGTGATGCAAAGAAATGGTTAAAGGAAGAACCTCCAAACTCCATCACTACTTAAAAACTTGCCGAAAAAGTTTCTCGTCCAATTCTTTCCATCTAGAAAAAATACAAGGTTAAGCAGTGAGATCTTGAGTTTCCAAAACAATCTAGATGAGAACCTATATCATGCATATGATACATTCAAGTATCTTCTCAGAGATTGTCAGCATCACCATAAACCAATGAGGTATTATCTCATACTTTTGTTGAAGGACTTAACCATAATACAAAGAATTTGTTATATGCAGCTACATATGATCATGTATTTGAGAAAACTTATAATGAGATATGCACTCTTCAAAATTGAATTGTACAGGTAATCCTAAATGGCATAGGGATATGTACAGAAATGCAGTGAAGAAGATGACACGTATGATTGAGATGGATACTTATACAATATTAGGTGCTCAATAGCTTCCCTTCAGAACCAAATGATGACACAATTTAGCAGTTAAGTATGAATCAACCTTAGGAACAAGTAAATACAATTTAGCAAGCTAAGATGTGGTATGAGATTTATGGAAATAGTAGTGACTCTACAAACCTATGTGGAGCAAATTCAGAGTTGATTAATTTTATGGGTAGTGCACAAAATTAAAACTTGAACTATGGTAATGCCTATAACCATAATTGGCGGAGTTATCCCTATTACTCATGAGGTAATAATCAGGATCAAACTCAGTAAGTCCAACAACAATATATTATTCAGAATAACACTTAGGCCAGTAATATTGAAGAGACTTTGAAAAATATCCTAGCTAACCAAGAACAAATGGTTGCAAAAATAAAAAATCAGCAACTGGCTCAGAAGTATTTGGAGACACAATTAGGGAAGTTAGCTCAGGCATAGAACACAAGACCTCAAGGGGGTTTTCCTAGTGATATAGAAAATGTAAAGCAAGTAATGACAGTCACCTTGAGAGGTGGTAAAGTTAGTCCCGCAGCAAAATGATGAGAAGCAAATAGTAGCCAAATAGGCTAAAATTTGAGGAAGTTTAGTACCCAAAAGCAAAGCTAGCAAAGAAAACATCAGAGAGGCCACGACCACCGTTTCCTCAAAAGTTTTAAAAAACTATGAAGGATGCATACTTTAAGAAGTTCTTTGACATATTCAGAGAACTTCACATTAACCTTCCCTTTTCAGATGTTTGGCAGGAAATGCCTAAGTACATTAATTACTTAAAGAATGTGGTGACTAATAAGACAATGTTGGGCAACATTGAGATGGTAGCATTTACTAAAGAGTGCAGTTTTGTAGTGATAACCAAGATGCCAAAAAATCTTAAGTATCTAGGAATTTTCACCCTCCCTATACAAATTGTTGAAATTGATGTAGTCCATGCTTTGAGTGATTTTGGGGCAAATAAAAATTTGATGCTCCTGTCTGTGTTCAACACTATATGTTTGAGAAAGTCGAGGTAAGGTTCTATGATGCTCTATCTAGTAGATAGAATAAGAGTGGTGCCCAAAATAATTATAGAGGATGTTATTATGGTTGGTAAGTTCATTATTCCTATTGCCTTTATTGGTATTATGATGTAGATGATAGGGTACTAATAATATTAGGACATTCATTATTAGCAACTATAAGAGCACTTATTAATGTGAGAGAATGGACTCTAAAAATGAGATTGAATAATGAAGTAGTGGTCTTTAGAGTATACAAAACACTCAATACACCCTCACACTACAAGTATTTATGTATAATCACAACAATAAAAGTTGATGAGTGTAGGGTGGTGGAGTGAAATTATCTAGTGACCTCTTTGGGCATGCTCATGAAGTTTCCTAAATAGATAATTAAGCTAAAAAATTGGAAATATAAAGATAAGCCTAAAAAGGCAAGTGTGAAAAGAGTTACAAACCTTTAGAGTAAGCACTCATGAATTTATAAAAGAGTAAGAAGATAGGCTCTACATAGGAGGAAGAGGATGAAAGAATACAGTTGAGAGTAGTGATGTGAGTCGTGTGACGATAGTAAATCTGATGCTTCTTAGGGGGGGGGGGGGGGGAAACCAAGATAAGGTAGGTATTTTATTTTCTTATTTTCCTCGAGTATCATATTTATTATTATTTTTGTTGAGTCACAAGTTGATGAGAAGTCTGAGTCCTGGAGACCCAAGCTATGGATCATGGAAAAGACAAAGTGTGGGGTCCTTTGGACCTCTTTGAAGATTAAGATGCTACTAGCTAGGCCTAAAGGACTTAGGCAGTGTTTATATCCTTACCTTTTAAGTAATACTTTGAGGACAAAGTGTGATTTTAAGGGGAGGGGGAATCTTCTGATTATTAGGGTGAAGTGCTAATATAGGATTTCTATTTTTAGTTATTTTCTAGTTTATAACCAAATTTTAAAAATTGCAAAAAGAAATTCTTTGTTTAAGTTTAGTTTTTTTTGGTGTCAGCCTAGTAGAAGCACACTTCACCCACCCCTTATTTTTTTCTTTTCAATTCTTTTCTGAGGGAGCATCCTTTAAACCTAGTATCCCTTTTTAGAAGTAATTTTACATTTTCATTATATATTAATCAGTTGTTCTTGATAAGTGCTATTTATGATTACATGATGTAAGTTGGTTTAGAATATGAAAGTATGTTTTATGAGTGAATGACTATTTTTGAGACACCGAGGCTAATTTTTATGACTCTTGTGCTATGTTGGTTTAATTTTGAACTTTTTCTATTTCTTGGTTAAGAGTCATCATAGATCATTCTTGATTTGAGCATGTGTAGTGTGTGAGGGAGGTTATTCTTGATGTTCTTTGTTGCATATTGATGTCAAGAACATAGCTGGTGTGTTTGCAAAGCGAAATAAAGAATATTGGGTTTAGGAGATAATATAGGCATTTTTTTGATATCCATGTTTTTACCCTCTTTATCTACCCTTATTGCATGATCTTAGTCAACCCCGTAGATCCCTTAGCCTATTCTTTGGTAGACTTGTATGTAGCTTATTTCATTTCTATTAATGGACTAGAATTTTATCCAAAGCTCCTGAAGCACTTTAGTTAAAAATTGAGATGTTAAGGATTGTAGAATTGAAAAAGGAAAAAGTGAAAGTAAGCACCATAAAAATAGTAGATAATGGTATTTTGAAAAATTTCACGTGTTGTGACTGGAAAGAATATAATGAAAAGAAATAACATAATAAAAATAAGTCATATATTGAGAGAAAATACTCCCTACTTAAGATGTATGAACTATCTTAAAGAAATGGGGCAAACTTAAAGTGGTGGAAACATTGATTGGTTAGGGAGAGTAATGTGAAGTAAGAGGTATTAAAATGCTTATAAAAGATAGTCACTATTACTGGACATAATAGTTCCTATTTGTCCCTTAAGTTACATTACAACCCTTAAATTCTTACTTTATCTTGAGCCTCGATGTTCAAATATTAGTGGAGAACTACACTAAGGGTGTAACCCCTCGAGACTACCCCCTAGATGTTACATGGTGGTTAGAACCACAAGTGATCCTAAGCTAACCCATGATACTAGTATGATTTATGAGTAGCAAAATAAATTCATAAAACCAAAAAAATAAGCCGAAAAGATGTCATTAGTAGAACTTGTTCATTACAAAATGGTTTAAGAATGTTTACATCAATAGATATACAAAGGAAATAAGAAACTAGATACATCAACTCTGACTGACTGTCTATTAAGCCTATACTAATACTGACTATAGGTAACCGAGACATGACCCCCAACCATCCCTAATCAATACGAATGAATAATAACATAATACTAGTACTAGAGTTGACTCGAATCCTCGAATCAAGTAAACTTATCACCTATTGGCTTAAAGCTATGCTCTGTCTTATTATAGTGTTGTGGGATACAACTGGTACCTACATCATGAAATAATATAGCCAAAAACACATATATGTGGCCAATACTTTGGAATATACTGAGTATTTAAACCATGCACGAATCGTGAAAACACTTAAAACATCGCTTTAAAATGGAGGACATAAACCATTTGATGAAATATTCATATAAAACATGTCTATACGTTAAAACTTGCAAGGCATAGTGAAATTTCTAGATCATGAGATAAAACACTTTTGTAAACTGAGAAGCAGTAGAAGCATGAATACCATATGTAAATATTAAGTTAAAGTTGAATAGGCTGTATAACTATATCGAGGATCATGTATGAATACTTAGGATGAATGCATAAAAATGTAAAGTGAATGCAAGACCAACAATAAACATGTACTAAAATAATCTGTAAAATTGATTAACTAAAAAAAATAAAAAAATAAAAAAATATACACTTGGCCAAGCAATCCTGAACTGGCATAATCTGAATATTGGACTAAAATTGTGGGAGCTAACATTTAATTGACATGCCCCAATCGAGCTAATAGGGGTCCAACCTGTAACCCAGTAGGAAGGGTGTTAGTACCTTGCCACGGGTACCAATGCTGGCTATATGGATCTACTAATATGTTATCCCGAAGGACCAAACTGTAAAGCCTAAGTTGATGGGTGACCCCTGAGAGGGTGTAAAGCCTAAATTGATGGGTGACCCCTTATAACCTACTCTAGGTACATAGTTTTGGAACTTAGGGACTACTACTAACGACTCTGTCAAACTGACGAGAGAGTCGCCATCCCTGCATTGACTTAGTGCTAAGTTCTACTTCCAATTGAACTAGCACAGAAGCATAAATTGGTACATGCACTGATAACTAATATACTTAAGTGATGGTATTCTGAAAAGGATAGTGCACGTATAATCTGAAGCATTTAAAACCATGTAAACTGATCACCATATAAGAATTTCATGAATAGAGCCCAAAAATTCAACAACTAATCATAATAAGGAAATTCATGATTCTTGAACATGGGAGGATGCCATTCTTATGGAAAAACAAGCATTCATGGTTTAATTACAAAATGATCTAAAGAAATTAGGGAAAACTCATGTAGCTTGATTATATGCTTGAAATCTTAAATAATATCATGTAAAACATACTTAGATTTTAGAATAGTGTGAATGATATGATATGGTCCTAAAAACTTTGAATAATCATTAAAACATACTTAGGGGGTGAAAATTATGTCACAGGGAATTGAATTTAAACTTGGAGTAACAATTTGGGTTAAGCCCTATTTTATGAAGATCAGAAAATGTCATGAACAAAATCATAATTTTGGCACGAGGATGAAAGGAGATCCTTATTGAATAACCACATATCTGAATTTCTTGATTTCTTGAAGGGAAAACATGAATTCACTTAAACGTTGAAAACTGAATAATGATAAAAAAATATCGTTTATAGGGTGATTTAAGTCATGGGGGTAGGGTTTGAGGTTAGGAAAAGAGCAAAATTTCCCTAAAGAAACTGAATAAAAATTGTAGGAATTTTTAGTTAACAACTAAGTTGACAACTTGTCAACTAGTTGATAACTTATTAACTTAGTCGTCAGCATCTAGCTGGACTTGGACACTTTCTGGTTAAGGTTGAAAATTTAGTAGACAACTTATCATCTAGTTGATAACTTATCAACATAGTCATCACCTTACCTAAGTGATATAATCTGTTTTTTGGTTAAGTCTAACGACCAAGTTCACAGCTCAACACTTAGTTGACATCTTTTTAACTCAAGTCATCACCTTCTCTCAGACAGATACTTTGAGGTAAAATGAGTATAACTTTGTACTCCAATATCAGATTAAGGTGAAATCAGATGAGTTGGAAAAAAGACTCAAAAATATTTCATTTTATATTTAGTAGGCCACCTAACTCATATATTCTATGAGTAATAGTTGTCAAAATTTGATCCAAGTTGAAACATCAACTAAAACTTAACTGATAGAAAAGTTCTCAACTCATATTTGAGTTAGGATATCCTTATGAACCCAATTCATATACCAAGATGTTCCCACACTGTAGAATTTATCAAAATACTTATTTGACATGGAATTCATTTTGTTCAGTTCTATATACGAAGGAACAACGGTTTAAATTCTAGCCCGAAAATATGAAGTATTCAAGGGCAAGCTTATGGTTCATCTTATTTTACATATGAATTCCTTGTGAGAGTTAGAAAAATTTGATTCTTACACCCATTCTTGTGCTAGATTATAAATTTGTGACTAAATATGGGTGACTGTCTTGTGGTTAGGGCACATGATGGATGATGTTTAGGTGATTTGTAATTTTTTTTATTAAGTAATATACATGACTTTGCAAGCTTGGTAGAGTTAATTCTTGTGGATAAGATATTTTAAAGTAGTGTTCAGAGTTTTCAAAGATAATATGACATACTTAATGTGGAACTTGTTATTCATGTAGTCATCGTAGTTCTATCTTTAGTACCTTAGTTGTAGAGTGTGATTAGTCTAGAGAGTTATTTGGGGATGAACAAGGCTTTAAGTGTTGGTGGTGATCTTAGGCATATTTATACACCTAAGTGTTATTATCTAATGCGTTTAGCCAAATTTGAGGACTTCTTGATGTGTTTGATGAGTTAATAAGGGTGTAATGGTGTAATTATTTTTTGGAGCATGTGTTTAGAGTATTTAGGGTGCATTCAAAACAAGGTTAGAATCAAAATGATCACATAGAGTTTAGACGAGGAAACTAGTGGTGCTAGCTTGAGTTATGCTTTTTCTAGTGCACTTTGATGGACTTTTTTAAGAACAAATAATTGTTACTTGATATTGTAGGAGCAATGTCATTAAGGAAAAACAAACTTGAATGAAGTTAGAAAGGCTGTTGTAGAGTATGGAAGTTTAAGACAAATGGAAGGATTTAACTACAAAGGAAACTTGGCATTTGGATAAAAAAGTCATGCCAAGATCTCAGAGCTATAAGATAAGGGCATGCCACTCCCTTGGAAAAAAAGTGAAATGCAAATTCCAGTAGGGGCATGTGTGCTACACCCACGTTAACGGAGTTCCATGCCCTTTGAATTAATTTTTTCCAAAAATTCATATATACTATAATAGGACATTTAGCTCCTTTCCTAAGCACCTTTGATGACTTTGTGAGAGAGAAAGCACATCAGGAAGGCTTCTATTGGTTACTCATGAATTCCATTACTATGATTCTTTGTAAGATGATAAGCGGCTATACACCCTCATTTTAAGGTTGAGGCCACAAACATTTATACTTAGCTTTTAATTAAGTTGGTTTAACATTGATAATCATACTTAGTTGTAAATTTATTATTGATTTTATTATTCTATTAATTCTCGACCTATAGAATATATTATATTTCTATTGTGATCCTGGAAGGAGGAAATTTATTTTTGACATGGAATATATGGAATACATTCTTGTCTTTTAGAAGAATTAAAGATAGGATTCACAGTTTGGATAGGCATATACACAATTCATTCAATTTGGTTCAAATATGGAATGAAATACAAATGCAAGTAAATTAGTTCTCACATCCCCGCTCAACAATGTAGTTATGGGCTAGTATAGATAGATGATTAGATGCTCGAAAGACCATAATCATGTTACTAACCTTGTGAATCAACAACCAAGATAATTAACTTAACCAATGAGATTAGATATTTTGTAGGATTGTTTAAATTGCCTCAAACCTAGATTTCTCATAATCATTATCTCTAATACTTTCTATTTTCATTATCATTCATTGCTCCTTTTATATTCTCTAACTTAAAATCTCTTTGGTTATGATTTGCACGTATTTAATCTTCTTAGTAATGGTAAAATTTGATTTCTTGCTAAACACAAGTACCCGTGGGATCAATATTCATATTGAAAGGGACACTTTATTTCTTGTACGACCATGTAGACTTGCCTGTGTGATAGGATGCAGTAAGTTTTTTGACCTGTTAACAGGGACTTAAAAATTGCAACTTTCTGATTGATAGTTTACTATTTTATTTTATTAAAGTTGATAATTTGGCCATATCTTCTGAACTTGTAGGTACAAGTCTGAATTTCAAGTAAGCTGGCAATGGAAATGGTTTGGTTGAACCATATCTTGAACCAGAGCAACATTTACATTGATTAAGGAGAGAAGCAATACTTCTTTATCACAGCCATTCCCAAAGTCATGGATGAAGAATAACTAGCCCATAGTATAGTACGTAAAGTGGCAATCCCTCTTGCTACTAATATTACCTCGACTTTCCGTAAATCAAAACTTGGAGGTAGATTTAAGCTAAAACAAAAATGGTGTAATTATGTAATGACCCTCTTAGTCATTTTATGTATTTCTACTTATTTTTACCATTTATAGCTTTCTTATAACTACCCTAAGCTACTTTGACTTATTAGAACTGACATTTTCGTTACGAGGCAATTCATTTGGTTTTTAGAGCCAATTTCCTATTTTGAAGTCTTTGCTGGTTCAAATTGGCTACCAGGTGAAAAATCTAGCTTAACAATCTTGTATGCAAATTTGAATGTTCCAATAGCTTTGAAGATTTAATTTTGGGCTAGGTGGACCCTTGGTTCGGGTCTCGAGGCTTTCAAACTCATTTTGGACTATTGGTAAGAAATTACAAAAATTGGCACATAGGTGTGGTACCCACTCTTTGTAGAAAAGACCTCAGATGGAAATTTTAACTATGCCATTGATTCTATAATGTTGAATTTGATAGGTTAACATATTCTGTTTATATATAGGAGATTTTGGATGAATATCGAGGGGTTAGCAGAGACTTTGAAAAATTCCAAGTCTTAGCTAGTGTTGGAGCACCACTTTGGTGCCCTTTTTGGACCGCTTAAGAGAAGGGGTCTCTTAAGTGGCCTACCCATTGCTTAAGCGACTGGGTTGGCCCAGGGGAGGTTCGTTAAGAAGAATCCCTACTTCTTAAGCGATAGCCACTAAAACTATAAGGGATCGCTTAAGCCATACTTATGCAGGCACCCAGATGTCGTTTTAGAGACCCTAGCCCAATTTTCCCTATTTTATCTATTCTAAAGAAAATTAGACCTTAAAAAGAGGGAAAACATGGGAGAATCATTTGTTGGTGATTTTGGAGCTTGGTATAGTTAATTATGCATTTCTTCTTTGAATTTGCGGTAAGCTTTCATCAATTTCTTTGTTTAATTCTCCATATACTTATAAAATAACAAAAAGCTTGGTGGCTTTACTGTAGAAACATTAGGGCTTGGAATTCACCCATCTTTGAGGGAAAATATTCCTTTGAGTATTGAGAGATATTGTGTTGGTTTTGAATGTGCGATTTCATAAACAGCCTCACATAGGGTTTTTACATAATTTTGGACCCAAAGCACAATAGTGCAATATGGGTATAGTAATTCCTTTTTTGATAAAAAGATTGTGATTTTGATAGTGTCATCTTATGAAAGCTTCTTGAAAAGGGAAATCAGTGGTTTAGCGAATTCTTGAGGCTTTTCTTTGATGTCCAGGTAGGCTAGGTTTACCTCCCTCATAGATTGAGGTAATTCATAGTATAATTATTATATTATGCTAGATATGGGATGGAATTTAGGTATTGTAAGTATTATTGATGTGATTAGTCTTATTTGGACTGTCTAGGTATCTTAGAACCATAATCTAGGTGGAATTGACCTAGTTGGTTATATTTTAGTTAGGATTGACTTTGTTGCTCACATTTTAGGAAGAATTGATATCTTAGAGCTAATTATAACTTATTTAATAGCTATATTTAGATTTAGATACCTTATTCAAGTTTGGGGTAGAAATTTCTAATGTATTTTGGGGATTAGAAGTTCGCCTCTCCGATCCACCTTAGGCCAAGACTTGTGTTAGCTTTTGTTGATTTATTTACGCATATTAAACCCTTATTACTGATTATTTTTTTTTACTTTGAGGAGATTTAATACTTAATGAGTACTTTATTTTAGTATTAGAAGGTGGTGCTAATTTTGGGTAAAATTCGGTGGTTTATTGATATAGTTTACTTATTATAGTTTATTTATATGGCTTATGGATATGGTTTATTGGTATGGATTATGGATATGCTTTATTGGTATAGTTTAAGGATATGGTCTATTGATTATATGAGTTTCGGTTGAAGTCTGACAATTGATGTTGATATTGATAATACGAGTTTCAATTCAAGTCCACCAATTGATAAAGATGTTGATACTATGAGTTTTAGTTCAAGTCCAACAAATGATGTTATGAAGTTAGTACTATTGATGATGATAATATGTGTTTCGATTCGAGTTCGACATTAAGAGTTGGGTATAATATGTTACAATATGGACTGCTTATCATTAAAGCTGATTTTTGGAAAAGTTATGGATCTTCGGTTATTTATTTTACTTTGATTATACCGTCCAAGCTTATGTGGTCCCGCATTGGGTTACTTTTATACACTTATTTGCTTATAGGGTCCAATTTAGTAGTTAAAATTGTGTTGTTCTTTTGTTAATTTGTCAGATTTATTTTACTTATTTATGCACATCAGTGTTGGAGCTTAATTATAGGTTTACCCTTTAACCTTAACTTAGCTTATTTTATCTTGTATTTTATCATATTTATATCATAATTTATCTTAGTAGCTAATGATGCTTACTGAGTACACATGGTTTTAGTACTCATACTATATTTTTTTTTGCCTTTTTGGTGCTGATTAGAGTATAGAGGCGTTGCTGATATGACACTTATAACAGGTTGATTTCAAAGATTGGGTAAGGTCTTGGAGTCAGAGATACCCTTTTTCTTTCTATTATCCATATCTAGTCTTTCATTTTCTGAGATGGATTGTATTTGACTATTTTAGAACATTTGTTTCATTTGTAGTAGTTCTTGTACTGACACTATTAGGTCGCGGATGATTATTGATCTCTTATCAATCTATTAGACTATTATTTCTATCTTATTATTATTATAAGTCTTTAATCATTAAATTTTGGCTTTTAGGCTATTTTCCACCAAGCTAGCTCATTGCGTATAGCTTCGAGCTACAATTTGGCTTGCCTTCTAGTTAAATAAAGTAGGTGCCATCATGACTCATAAAATAGGTCATGACAAATTCTTATCAGAGCCTAGGTTCACCGATATTGTAGGTGCAACAACAAGTGTCTAGTAGAGTCCCGAAGATAAGGTGGTGATGCACCAGCTGATTGCCCGAAGATAAGGTGGTGATGCACCAGCTGATTGTACATAATCTGTAGATCAAAGTGGTGCTAAGGTAGGGCTGTAATCTGTAGCTGTGGCTTCCAGAGTTGAGGTCCCTCCTGAGCAGATGATTGTTCATCCAATAGTCGACCAACCTACTGTATCTATTGAGTATCAAAAGAGGTTGTCTAGATTCTTGAGATTGGCTATGCCTAGATTTTCTGGTGCATCGAGTGAGGATGCATATGAGTTCTTAATTATATGTGAGGATAGGTGTAATTCCCCAGATTTTGAACACCAAATGCTACACGGTGATTATAATTCCGAAGGACCACAAGCTAATTCATGACTAGTACCTGCTACAATATCTGTACATTAACACTGTAATCATATGTAGAATAACGGTTTAAACTACCATAAGGTTCAAATAACTTAAATAATACTGAAGTATGCGGTATAACAATACCAAAACAAACTGAAATATAAATACTGAACATACTGAAGTATGAATATCTAGTTTAAAAGCCTCTAAACTGTCTGAATAAGGAGTTTATCGGACATGTCCCCAACTAACACCGACTGTTGAAATAAACTAGGTACTGAAATACTGAAATAATTAAGTATCCTCGCATGATAAGGACTCACTGCTAGTCTACTGCTGTTGACTGAAAACTGAAACTACCTATGCACGGTCGGAACCTGAGCATCCAAATCTATGGTAAAAAATACCATAGAGCAAAAGAAAAGTATGCGTTAGTACGTGTGAATGTACTGGTACACAAAGTGAGGTAAGGCTGAATGAATGAGGTTAATATGCATGAACTATAACTATCTAATAACATGAATATGACTGTGTGAGAATACATCCATGAATACATAACTGTAACTAACAACGTGTGGATTTTCAATACTGAATATACTGATAACATGCATACGGATAACTAATATGCTATTTACTGAGTGGCTGTACCTGACAACCTTTATTCTGATGGAACTAGCTGAGTTCTGTACTGAGCTGAGTGACTGTATCTGACGGTTCTAAAATCTGTAGAACTATCTGAGTTCTACTCTAAAGACTGAGACTCAGATTGTGAAAGGTAGTCATCTAACCAACATGCCCTGAATAAAGCAATATAGCTGAGTTGGGGTCCAATATGTAACCCCAATTAGAAGGATGTCAATACCGCACCACTAGTAAGGACAAACTGTGAGTGACCCTCATCTGGCAGGTACTCTAAGGAGAACGAAGGGACCCTCATCTGACAAGTTACCAAGTTAATCCACCTCATTAACCCTTCATCTGACAAGTTTTTGATGTCTCAACCTATGCTGGCTACGTAGTTTTAGAACATAAGGACTACTTCTAAGAATCACACCCTCTGCTGGAAGGTGAGTTCCCATCCTTGGGTTCACTCGGTGGTAAATCCTACTCCCAACTTAATAGATACTGAACTAATTATATTAATATAAACTAGATTAAGTTCACTGAATTCTGTTGACTGATGGAATACTACTGAATTCTATTAACTAACTGAGTATACTGAGATTACTGAGTAGGACTTGACTGGTACTGAATTTACTGAGTTTGCCTGAATCATGTGACGGAGTGAATTCTACTGATCGTTGTTTGACTGAGAGCATCTTGAAAACTGACAATGGCTCTAGGCACACAGCTAAATTATTGGGTACAAGTACCCCCAGGACTCGATAGCATGAAATTGACAAGACATGACACTTCTTGAACACATGACCATAGTTAACAATTCATAGTACAACCATTGGGGATTTTCATGAAGTATTTTCATGTCATAAGCTTACACATGAATAGGAATTCTTATAAACTTGTCATAATTTCGTAAGTCTAATCTCATGAGCATTCCACCAAACCATTACAATGCATAACAATAACATGGAGGTCATTGTGAACATAAGGGTAAAGCATGGATTCATCAATTTGGTCACAATTGAGTCATAAAGCATAAGTCTTATTCTTTTTGGTATTTTTGCAAACACCTTGTATGCATAACTTGAGGCTTAGGCATTCATGGCAACATTTTTCACTTCAAATACAAGAATTCCAACCACATGCTAACATAATTTCATTATATGTATTAAAGATTTCAACTTGGTAATCATACAACAAAATAAACATGGATATGATTCAATTCATAACATGGATTTCAAAATTTATATTTCTGAAAGGGTTTCTTGGGCTTCATGGGTGAAACAAACCCATGAATCAACACCTTACATACCTTAGAACGTAAATCCTTAAGGGTTCTTGAAGGAATCCTTGTGCCTTGTCCTAAAATTTTGAAACTAGGGTTTCTTGCTTTTGAGAGGGAATGATGAACTTTGGGGAAACTTGAGCGAGTAATGAAATATTTAGGTTGTTTAGGGATTAATTTCATGTTTTAGGGCTGAATAGGGTGGGAGAAATGATCCCTTTACCCCCTAAACGCGTAGTAAAAATTTTTGTAAAACAGGATTGGCCTCGCGATGTGACCCATAGAAATGTGAACTGGCCCTTGCAATGCAACATCTAAAATGGGATTGGACCTAGCGACGTGGGTATATCACGAGACTTTACTATTTTGGGCAACCAAACTAGCCTTTACGCTATTAGAAAAATCTTGAAACTAACTCGAGATGTACTATTGACTTACCCCATCATGAATCAACTTGAAAATCAACAAATAGAGGTCGGGAATGTAATGAAATAAATCCTCAGAGTTTGAAGGCTTAAAATAAGACTAAATATTTAGCACTTGGCCAAAATTTTCTGAGTGTTGGATCTTTTATAGAACTTTAAGGGGCTTAATTTGACTTAGACTTTTACAGGGTCATACAATATCTCCCCCTTGGGAACATTCATCCTTGAATGAGACTTATTGAGAGGGGAGAAATGATAAGTGAAGTACCCACTGAACATGAATAACTAAAAATGATTACATGACTAACATGACTGATTTACTGGAACTCATATCGAACATACATATCTGATGCATGGTTTCATGGCTAAACTGATTCACGAATGCATGACTGGTATTTTTGATAAACTGAGTTTCTCACAAGGAGAATGCATATCTGATGCAAGAATACGTGACTGATCTGATACATGACCATATGACTAAATATGCAATGGTATTTGATACCAAGTTTATGATGGGAATCTGAGCGTGAAACTGGTTTGTAACTAAAATCTAAACATGAAATCGAATAAGCTTGAGGAAAGCTATTACCTTGGGTTGAGTTTGAGTTTACGGAGAAGAGGTAAGGATACTTGGTCCGCATATGTACTTCTGCTTCCTAAGTAGCTACCTCAACAGACTAATTCCGCCAAAGAACTTTGACTAGAGGGACTTTTTGTTTCTCAGTCTGCGAGTCTGATAGTTAAGGATTTCGACTGGAATCTCTTCAAAAGAAGGGTTGTTCTGAATGTCTATGCCCTCTACAAGGACTACAACTGTTGGGTCCCCTATGCACTTCTTAAGCAAGGAGACATGAAATACAGGATTCACTAAAGCTAGATCTGAAGGAAACTTGAGCTAATAGGCTACTTTGCTGAAGTGACTGAGAATTTTAAAGGGACCAACATATCGAGGACTGAGCTTTCCCTTCTTTCCAAATTTCCTTACTCCCTTTAAGGGAGAAATTTTTAAGTACACCTGCTCACCAATCTCGAACTCGAGATCCTTTATACGCACATCTGCATACAATTTTTGTTAGCTTTAAGCTGTCTTGAGCCATTCTCTGATCAACTAAACTTTCTCTAAGGTGTTGAATACCAAGTCAGGCCCTATCACAGCGGCCTCACTAATTTTGAACCAACCGATTGGAGATCTGCATATCCTATCATAGAGAGCTTCGAATGGAGCCATCTAAATACTGTAATGATAGCTGTTGTTGTATGCAAACTCAATCAAAGGCAGTGGTCATCCCAACTACCTTTAAAATCAATTACACACGCCCTTAGCATTTCTTCCAAGGTCTGAATGGTCCTTTTTGCTTGACTATCTGTCTGAGGATGAAAGGCTGTACTGTGATAAACTCGGGTACCAAGACCCTTTTAGAACACTTTCAAAAAGTGGAAGGTGAACTGGGTACCTCTATCTAAGACAATGGATAATGGAACACTGTGTAATCTGACCAACTCCTTGATATAGAGTTTAGCGTAATCCTCGGCTAAATAAGAGGTGTGTAATGGAAGAAAATGAGATGATTTGGTCATCCTGTCTACAATGACCCAAACTGAATCATGTTGATAAAGAGTACGAGGCAAAGCCATCACAAAGTCTATGTTCACTTCTTCCTACTTCCAAGTGGGAATATTGAACTCCTGCATGGACCTACTAGGCTTCTGATGCTCAATCTTAACCTGCTGACATGTAGAGCACTTAGCTACAGACTCTGCAATATCTCTTTTCATTCCAATCCACCAATAGATCTCTCGTAAATTATGGTACATCTTAGTATCCCCTGGATGAATTGAGTAACTCACACCATGCACTACTGTAAGAATTTACTGCCTTAAGTCATCAACACCTGGCACACATAGATGACCCTAACAATGCAATACAACATCCCCCCCTTGGGAGAAAACCTCAACCTTTTGATCCTTGAACGATTCTTTCAACTTGACTAGACTGAGATCTTTATCTTACTTTTCCTTAACTTTGAAAACTAGAGATGATTCTTAACTGTTCTGAACCCATATACTACCTTCAGCTGAATCGACTAAGCAGACACCTAGTCGGGCAAGATGATGGACTTCCAGAGCTGATTTCCTCTTACTATCCTCAACAAAAGAAATACTACCCATAGATAATCTATTGAGAGCATCAACCACTACATTGGCCTTGCCCGAATGGTAAAAGGGCACTCATGTCATAGTTTTTCAAAAGCTCTAACCACCTTCTTTGATGGAGGTTAATATCTTTCTGAGAAAATACATACTGAAGTCTTTTGTGATCTATGAACACATCTATATGCACCCTATAAAAGTAATACCTTGATGTTGGCGTATTTATACGTTTAAGCACCATAACTTACCCATGTTTTAGCTAAGTTTTGAGGACAAAATACATAATTCTTGCACTTTTAGCCTAGTTTTAGTAAGTGAGCTGACCTATGTTATTAGCATGCTTTTCAGGTACTAATGAGGAAGATTTCAGCCCTTTAGGGACCTGTGGACAACAAAGGAAAACTTCACATAACAAGGAAAGCAACTCTTGGACTGAATGTGAAGCATGGGAACTTTTTCTCGGGCAAACTCACTATTTTTAAATAGTTAAAGATGCAGTAGCAATTTATTAGAGAAGGATGTTATTAAAAGCATTATTGCTGAATTTTTATTATTCATTATTAAGAAAATTCAGATTCTGTATTATTTTGAAACCAGAGAAAGTGACTTAGTTGAGCAACGGAGAGAGGGAAACACGTTTCTCTCTAAATTTCGCTTGTCATCTTCATCACCAAGATTGTTCTAAGTTTTGGTATGATGAATATTTCTATGTTGATTTCCGTTTTATTCATGAGTAGCTAAGTTATTTGTTAGGGTTATGGAAACCTTGTAGTATACTCTCTATTGCTATGGGTTTGTGAATTTATGATGTGTAATCCACTTATATCATTACTCTCTTCATTTTAATTGAATTCTC
>NC_061119.1:56331253-56579763 GCF_002878395.1 Capsicum annuum | reverse complement strand
ACTCATCTTAGCCCTACTATCTGCTACCACATGAGGAGCATATCTATCTAATTGAGTAAACTTAAGAGAATACTCTTTCACCGTCATGTTACCCTAGCTGAGGTTGATAAACTATAAAACCTTAGCTTCTCTTAGCTCAAGGGGAAAGAATCTATCAAAGAAGGCAGTGGCAAACTCCTCCCTCTGAATAGGCCCTGCATCTTCATCCTGCAACTAATATGTAACTAGTTCAGCACTTTCACTAGAGGTAACCCCCAAGATATTTATAACCTTTTAGACTTGATCAAGGAATTTTTGAGGGTCCTTATCTCACTTAGACCTAAAAAAGGATGGAGGATTCATCCTAGTGAAGTCCTAAATCCTAGTTGCAGTAGTGTTGGCCACTGGGTTTGCCAGAATAGCTGCTAGCTGTTCATTTTGAGTAGCAACTAAATTAGCAAGAGTGGTGAATGCAACTCTAAAATCTGCATGAGAAACATATCCATTCAAGGAATCAACTTGGACGGGCTGAGGGGCTGACTGATTTTAGTTCCTTCTTTTGAGAGACATGTTCTATAAATGAAAATGGAGAAATAGATTAGACTAAGAGTTAAGTTTGAGCTCATGCTCACTAGTACGACATGAATAACAAAAGAAGGGAAACTATTCCTCAGATATCTTATAGCCTCCTGTACATAAATGTGGAACGCAATACACCCATGCACAAGACTCTACTAGATGCGGCTTTTAGACTTCCTAGGACTCTATTGAACCTTAGGCTTTGATACCAAGTTTGTAATGCCCCGAATTCTGAACCCCGAATGCTACACTGTGCTTATAATCCTGATAGACCACATGCTAACCCATAACTAGTACCTGCTGTAATATTTGTACATTAACACTATAATCATATATGGAATAATGGGCTGAACTGCCATAAGGTTCAAACAACTAAAAAAATACTGAAGTATGCGGTATAACAATACTAAAAAAATAGAAATATAAATACTGAACATACTAAAGTATGAATATCTAGTCTGAAAGCTTCTAAACTATCTAAATAAGGAGTTGATGTGGCATGTCCCCAACTAGCTCCAACTACTAAAATAAACTAAGTACTAAAATACTGAAATTATAAAGTATCCACGTATAATGAGGACTCACTACTAGTCTACTACTGTTAACTAATACCTGAAGCTGCCTATGTACGGTCTAGAACCTGAGCATCTGAATCTATGGTAAAAAACACCATAGCGCAAAAGAAAAGTATGCGTCAGTATATGTGAATATACTGGTATGTAAAGTGAGGTAAGGCTGAATGTATGGGGTTCATATGCATGAACTATAACTGTCTAATTACATGAATATGACTGCATGAGAATAAATGCATTAATACATAACTGTAACTGAGAACGTGAGGATTCTAAATACTGACTATACTGATAACGTGCATATTAATAACTAATATGCATTTACTGAGTGACTATATTTGACAGCCTTGATTCTGATGGAACTAGCTTAGTTTTGGACTGAGCTGACTATTTCTGATGGTCCTAAAATCTATAGAACTATCTGAGTTCTATTCTGAAGACTGAGACTGAGACTATAGGAGGTAGTTATCTAATTGACATGCCCCAAATAAAGTAATATAGCTGAGTTGGGGTCCAATCTGTAACCCTAATTGGAAGGTTATTAATACCGTGCCACTGGTAAGGACAAACTGTGAGTAACCCTCATCTGGCAGGTCCTCTAAGTAGAACGGTGGGACCTTCATCTGATAGGTTAATCCACCTTTTCAACCCTCATCTGGCAGGTTTTTAGTGTCTTAACCTACACTGGCTGTGTAGTTATGGAATGCAAGGACTGCTTCTAAGAATCACACCCTCTACTGGCAGGTCAGTTCCCATTCTTGGTTCACTCGGTGCTGAATCCTACTCCCAACTTAATAGACATTGACCTGATAATACTGACTTGAACTAGACTGAGTTCACTGAATTCCATTAACTGATGGAATACTATTGAGTTCTGTTAACTAACTGAGTTTACTGGGATTACTGAGTAGGAATGGACTGGTACTAAATTTACTAAGTTTTCTTAAGTCATGTGACTGACTAAATTCTAGTGATCATGGCTTGACTTAGAGCATCTTGAAAACTGACACTGGCTCTAGGAACACAGCTAAATTTTTGGGTACAAGTACCCTCAGGAATCGTCAGCATAAAACTAACAAGATATCTTTTTGAACACATGACCATAGTCAACAATTCATAGTACAACCATTGGGGATTTTCATGAAGTATTTGCATGTCATAAGCTTACACATGAATAGGAATACTTATTAACATGTCATAATTTTGTAACTCTATTATTACGAGCATTCCACCAAACCATTATGATGTATAACAATAACATAGAGGTCATTTTGACCATAAGGGTAAAGCATGAATTCATCAATTTGGTCACAATTGAGTCATAAAGCCAAATTCTTATTCTTTTAGGCATTTTAGCAAACACCTGGCATGAATAACTTGAGGCTTAGGCATGAGCATTAAAATAATATATCATGGCAACATTTTTCACTTCAAATACAAGAATTCAAACCACATACTAATATAATTTCATTATACCTATTAAAGATTTCAAATTGGTAATCATACAATAATATAAACATGGATATGATTTAATTCATAACATGGAATTCAAAATTTATATTTCTGAAAGGGTTTCTTGAGCTTCATGGGTGAAAGGAACCCATTAATCAATACTTTACATACCTTAGAACATAAATCCTTAAGGGTTCTTGAAGAAATCCTTCAGCCTTGTCCTAAAATTTTAAAACTAGGATTTCTTAATTTTGAGAGAGAATGATGAACTTTGGGGAAACTTGAGTGAATAAGGAAATATTTAGGTTATTTAGGGATTTATTTAGTGTTTTAGGGATGAATAGGGTGGGAGAAATAACCTCTTTACCCCCAAAAGCCATAATAAAAATTTTTGTAAAACGGGATTGCCCTCGCGATGTGACCCACAAAAATATGAACTGGCCCTTGCGACACGACATCTAGAAATGGGACTGGATCTCGCGACGCGGGGCTATCATGAGACTTCATTGTTTTGGGAAACCAAACTTGCCCTTACGCTATTCGAAAAATCTCAAAACTAACTCGAGATGTACTATTGACTTGCCCCATCATGAATCAACTTGAAAATTAATAAATAGAGGTCGGGAAGGCCATGAAATAAATCCTTGGGGTTCAAAGGCTTAATATAAGACTAAGTCCTTAACACTTGGCCAAAATATTCTAAGTGTTGTATCTTCTATAGAGCTTTAAGGAGCTTAATTTGACTTAGACTTTTATGGGTCTTACAATAGGCTTTGTAATTTGGCCCTGGTTGGGACTCATGGTGTGGATTACACTACTTTTCAATTGGAACTGGCAGCTCGACATTTATGGAGAGGTCATCTCAATTCCCGGCCAGCTAGATTTCCCCCTTTGACATGGACTCAATCTCTATGGTTTTCTTGGAGAGGTATATCTCTTGCAGTATTAGGGATTATCTAATAGATTAGTTCTCGAGGTTGGCATAGGGCCCCATGACTATTGTAGAGTATGAGGCTCGATTTTATGAGTTTTCTAAGCATGCCACTTCTATTTTGACTAGTTAGTATGAGATAGTTTCTGATCATGCTCAGTTTATGAAGGAGATGCATTACAAGACCCAAGGGAGTAGCGATAAGAGATCATGATATTAGGGTAGTTTCAGTGGGAGCCATAGTAGTTCATAGTTCATAGGCAGCAGTTTTCAGGGTAGGTACCCTTAAAGTTAGCTGTATTAACATCATAGTCAATCTAGTAGTCCCATTTAGGCCGCTCTTCAAATTACCAATGGAGTCCAGTCTAGTTTCAGTGATCGTCCTGGCTAGGGTAGTGATCAATCTTTAAGAGGCTCTTCTTCTAGTTATTTTAGTCATGGTGGTCATTTTGGGTCAGACGGATCTTTTAGTTTGAATACAACACTTGGGGCATGATATGGTTATGAATCTTTTGGTCATTTTTTGAGAGAGTGCCCTGGTCATGTAGTAATTGTCCCTTTGATTCAAAGTGTTCCACTAGTCGAGCAGTTTTACCCTAGATAGAGGTTATTTTCATGGTTTTACAAGTGGTCCCCAGAATGCTATATAGGTTCTCAAGTAGGTAGTATAGGAGGTCAGTCAGGATCCCAACCAGGTTGCGGGCGTGGTCAGTTGTAAATGCCATACCATGTAGACATGAGGTTGAGTCTTTGGATGTTGTTATCACTGGTGCAGTCTTGGTGTGCCGCCAAATGGCTTTTGCTATATTTGATATAAGATCAACTTATTCTTATGTGTCTGCTTATTATGCGCTTCGGTTAGAGTTATCTTGGGATTTATTATCTATGCTATTATGTGTATCTACTCCCATAGGTGATTCTTTAGTAGTACATTAAAGGTATAGATCACGTGTTGTGACTATTCGAGAGTTTGATACTCAAGTTGATCATATTGTGTTAGATATGGCAGATTTTGACATGATTCTGGGCATGGACTAGTTATCCCACTATCATACATTCCTAGATTATTTTTCTAGGACCGTTACCTTAGCCATGCCTAATGTACCCTTGTTGTATGGCAGGGAGTGATTAGCCATAAGTTGATGGGGATTATTTCTCATATTCAGGCTAGGAGATTAATTTTAAGGGCTTGTATGTATTATCTTGCATATATTCATGATGTTAGTATGGAGAGTCCATCGCTTGATTCTATTGTAATATTTCATGAGTTTCTTGATATTTTTCTTGTCGATCTACCAGATCTTCCTCCTGTGCATGCTATATCATTTGTTATTGATCTTAAGCTAGAGACCTGACATATTTCTAAGGCACCTTACCATATGGCTCCTACCGAGCTTAAGGAGCTAAATTCTTAAATTTAAGATCTTCTTAGTAAGGGTTTTATTAGATCGAGTATGTCATCTTTGAGAGGTCTTGTGTTGTTTATGAAGAAGAAGGATCACTCTATGTGTATGTGTATTGATTATATACAACTTAATATGATAATGGTGAAGAATTGGTATCCTATGCCTCACATTGATGATATGTTTGATCAATTTATGGGAGCAGTGACGTTCTTTGTGATTAACTCTAGGTTAGGTTACCGTCAATTGAGGATTCAGGCTTAGAATATCCCAAAGACAACCTTTAGGACTAGTTATGGTCATTAAGTCATAACCTGAGGCTACCCCCTAGTCGCGACAACAGTGCTTACGGTCATAAGTGACTACAAGATAACACATGAGCTGGTACCTGCTGTGAGCACTAAGTAAACTGATAGTAAAAGACATATGTGGAAAACAACTGATAACATCATAAGGCTTAAATACTGAAACATGATTAAATCACAGATCTAAAACATTTAAAAACACACTGAAAAGACTGATATACAACAAATAAATAGACTAACTGTCTAAATATCCAAAAAACCTCTAACTAACTGACTGTGGAGTTGATGGAAAAAACCCCCAACTAACTCCAACTAAATGGAAATAATGAACTACTGAGCTAAACTGAGATGAAACAATCGTGTCCATAATAGATGATGATTCACCACAACTGCTGCTGCTGATAAGCTAAATTGTCTACAGGAATCTATGTGTCTGAACCTATCATATAAGACATCATAGCGTGAAGAAAAGTATGTTGTTAGTACTTTGAATATACTCGTATATAAGATAAGGTTAGACTATAATGCAAGGGTCAATTGTGCATGAAATAGTGATTGGATGAATACCACTAGATAACTAAGTATGCATGCTTGAAGACTGAAATACTAATAATGCAAGACCAAGCATATAATATTTCTAAAATTATCTTTAAACTGAATTACTAAAATCTAATAACTAAATAACTGGAAGTATTTATGCTATGGTCAAGCAAACCTGAACTAAATTCTGCACTAAATACTTAACTGAGATTGTGGGAGGTATTTTTTAACCGACATGCCCCAGTATGATCTCATTGGGGTCTAACCTGTAATCGTAGTTGAAAGGGTGTCAGTATCATTCCACGGGTTGTGTGGATCCACTAAACTAATGTCCTGAAGGACTAATGAGTCACCCTCATGTGGTAGGTGCAGGTTGATATCTCTAACCTACGTTGGCTTCATAGTTCTGGAACTAAGGGACTGCTACTAAAGGTCACACCTTCTACTGGAAGGTCAAACCCCATCCCTGGGTTTGCTCAGTGCTTAATCCTACTCCCAACTAAATGATACTGATTACTGGGTTGAACTAAGCTGAACTGTGCAAACAGCTGATCATTATACGAATTGAATGACAATGCTTATGGTTTATCTGAAATCATTATGAAGATATTGAAATTATGTAAACAACTAAGTATCAAGTGTTAATAACCTTCCAACGCTGAATGAAAATAACAATAAGGACATATGAAGCTTTAAAAACCATAATAAAGGATTATTTCTCAATACCAAACATTTATAGATTTCATGAAACATATGAGAGTCATGAATTTAAGCATGGGAATGGGTAAAGTATGTGATTGAAAACATAGTTACAGTACTAAAACCATGTATTAGGGATTTAACATGAGGATTTTAATACTTAAATCATATAAGGGTTCAATATATTGAAAACACTTGTAACATAACTTGTAATCAAAATCAATAACAACTTCATGGAGACAATTCATTATAAACACGTAAAAACTCATAATTTGATATCAAAGGGGATTCTTAGACTTCATGGGTGAAAATGACCCATGGATGAACATCACACATACATCAAATCCTTAAACTTGTAAGCGAAACACAATCTTGTGCTTTTCTTGGAAGTTCTTGGATTGGAAAACTTAAATTCTTGGTTTCCTTAGAGAGAAAGGAATAAAATTGATGAACTTGGGGATGATTAGGGTTTGTTTTTGAGAGGAAATTGGAGAATATGGGCAAATAATTCCCTAACCGACATTTTAATTTGTGTTTTAAAGAATTGGGTCGAAGGGAAAAGACATAAATGCCCCTTAGGAAATTAAATATGCAACAGGAATGCAGATTGGATGGCCATCGCGATGCGATAAAGGGCTCATCTCTATACTAACCGCGACGTTCCACTATCGCGGTGAGGTTCTAGAATCGAAATCCAAACACGACCCAATCCTCATTCAAAAAATCCAAAAATCCCTGAGACATGCTCCTTACACCCTTGAACATGAATTTACTCAAAAGCTAACATATCGGGGTTGGGAAACTTGTTTAAAAATCCTCAAAGTTAAGAGGCAGAAAATAAGACTAAGTCCCCTACACTTTGTGAAATTTTCAGGTTGTAGGACTTTTATGCATGCAACTAGGAGCTGAACTAAGCTAAGTATAATACAGGGCATTACAATATCTTCCCCTTGGTAACATTTGTCCTCGAATGAGACTGATAAAGCTGAGAATAATGAGGAAACTGAAATCACTTACTGAAGATGCATAACTTATAACATGATTACATGACTGAGTCTGAAACATGGTACGTGAACTGAATATCAAGAACTGAACTAATTCCTTGAATACTTGCAATGACACGATAATGGTTATAGGCTAGGATATAAATAAGAGGGTCATCTTATAAGTAACCATTGCCTCAGGCTAGATCTTGTTTCATAAAGAAAAGTTGAGAGGTTTAGTACATAAAAACTTGGGGCATTGCAACATCTCCCCCTTGGGATTATTTATCCCCCGAATAATACTGACTTGGCTGAAATACTAAGGAAAGACTGAGATAATACATGAGACACTTATGAACTGAATCATGACTGAATACCTGAATATGAATCATAATTCATGAACTGAACTGAATTCACAATTTACATGGATGCGAACAAACTATCTCTTAGAATGGCAATATTCATGAAACTTCTGATAGTAAGACTGGATCGGAATATGGAAAAAACCATAGGAACTTGTAGTTTGACTGCTAAATTGAATTATTGGCTATATGGACTGAATTATACTAAAAGCTTATACTCAATCGGAGTATTTCCTCAACACTCTTTTTAAGAAGTTATAACAACAGTAGGGAGAAAAGAGTTTGGGCATGATCTAAATAAGATATATGAGTAATGACTCTTAATATGGCTATAACTCTGTAACATGGAACATAGGCCTATGAAACATAAATTGGAATTGCCATGCCTTAGACAATGCAACCGCTACTCTCAAGCTTAGACATACTCTTCAAATACTCCCTCAACTATACATTCCTCTTCAATACTGCACTTCACTTGAGGCTACTGGAAATATTCATATGGGCACTGATAACTCTATCTACTGAAGTATGAGCTGAACTAAATTCTCTGCCTATGTTCAAGCCTACTCGAATCATCAAAGTGCACCCATAACACTGCAATACTGGTTGGAATCATGAATTTAATACACCCTACATTTTCATAAATTCTCATCTCAAGAATAATTCTTCTTACCACTTCAACAACTAAATTCAACCCCTTGCTAGGAATGTACTAATGCATAATGCACCCATCTAGTTATATACACTAACATGATGTTCAAGCCTATCATCATAACCATACATGAACATCTAGGAAAAACCCATCAAAGCATTTTTTCCATACTCTCTAATACTTCTATCATTAACAACTTCCATGAGCTATTATTATGAAAATCACACACAGAATTTCAACTAACCATGACATATATCAAAAAAATTGGCTTCAATCTTACTCCACACTTATAGCCTTAGATCAAACAAGCATACAACAATCTTTCCCCAATATGAAATATTTACTCTCTCTTATCTAAACAACTGTTCATCACTACTACCATTTCATAAGGAGAGATCACTGAAAGGTTAGAGCATGAGGAACTAAAGCATAAAGGAATACTATGCATAACTTGGACACTTAACTGAGGCCTGAGAAATTGAGTATCCATGACTTAGATGTATTACAGAGATAAAAATTGAGGATATTCATTGCATAATTTGAATTTAGCTGATCATCATGAGTACTATAACTAAACATACAATAAAGCATGAGTACATGAGTCATGAGCTGCATGACCTGAGTTTGGAGTTCATAAATTTCATGGAATATGATTCGCACAGCTGAGAAAACTTGAACTCCTTATACTAAGAACTAGAAGCGTACATAATTCTATGCAAGGTGTGTGAATTAAAACTAATCAGGGAACTGACATGTAAGGCATAAGTATATATCATGCTTAGTGAAATAAAAATATTGAAATAAGAAGGGGTTTGGCATCATCCTCCCTTACTACTATTCTACAACGTACTGGCATCACTACTGGAATCTGAGAGCTTGACTTAGTTACTTGTTCTATCATCTCCCCCTTATCTATAAGACATCGTTCTAAGTCTATGAGATCTTTTTGATAAACTCTAAACTAAATTATAAACACTTTACTCTAAAGTTTGGAATATGAAAATACTCATCAGAAACAAGTTCAACTTGAAAGAGTACACCTGAAAGTGCTAAAGCCGCTGCTAATACTTCCTTCTGAGACACAACTCTTAACTTTCTATAGCCCCAGTAGTCATCACATAATAACTTAAAACACTGGCTAACTTAGAATCTTCATGAGTATCACCATACCATGAGTTCACAGTATCAAGAATTTTAACACTACTTTCTATTTGCTCAATCTTCAAAGATTTAAACTTAGATTCTAACACTTAATATGGATATCCCTAAACGTTTAATGGAACACACTAAATTCTTTCAATGCCTACTAATATAACATATCTAAATCACACCCACATCATCATACTTAATTTTAAATCAATAAATATAAATTCTTGCATACACTATTTTAAGCCTTCTGGTTCACCTATCATACAACTAACCCCATGGATACAAAATCTACTAAATTCAGATAACAATATCCCCACTCTAATACTACTAAACTTCTGGGCTCATGCCTATAACTCTAGATCATATGCTATCATAGGATTCTAAGAAGTAATCTGAAAGCACATCCCTCAGATATCATCTTTCTTGCTCTAAGATATCAAATAATCTGACCCCTAAGAACGGAGATACTACCCCTCCAATCAATAACTAGTTCACTGGGAAACTAAAAATGGATGAATCTATTTCTATAGTCAATTGAAGCATAGCATGAGTAGAGCCAATACATATTGAGAATGACATCAAAATCAGTCATCTCTAGTTCTACAAGATCTAATAAAGTGATTTTTTGAGATACTGTAACCAGGATGTTTTTGTATACCTGTCTGGCTATGATAGACTTACCCACTGGGGTAGATACTGAGAAAGATTCTACTAATATTTATGGAATGGCATCAAAGTTGATAGCTATATAAGGGTTACAAAAGAAAGTGAAGATCCGGGATCTAATAAAACATAAATATGAAGATAAAAAACCTATGATGAAATTGTAACCATATTAGGAAAACTTTCCTGATTATGTCTAGACTGGAGTGCACACAATTTGTTTTGGCATTAACTACTGGTGGCACTAGAAGTGGTGCCCTGCTAAGTTGGTAATTGGATAAAAATTAGGAATGACTTTTCTGACTATGCCGACCCACCTATGGGCATTCTCTGACTCTGTGGCCCAGATTTTTACATTCAAAACACATGCCACTAATAGCCCTACACACCTTAATGATTCCTACCATATCTCTTGTGGAGCGAATTAGTACAACTATTATTCACGCTACCATGGGACTTAGAGCTTGGCGCTTTATCCCAATTATCATTCCTAAACTTTAGCACTGGCGCACTAGCTAAAAATAGAGCTGGATATGAGAATTTTTGATGAAACTGAGACTGGTTACCACCATCTAACCTCGGTTATGAAATGTTAAATCTAACAATTTTAGCCCTCTTATTCTCTCTCTCTTTCTTTTTAAACTTTTGTTCCTCAATATGTAGGGCATAAAATATAAGCCTAGATAGGTGCATATCCTTAATCAACATAGCAATCCTAAACTCCTTGATCACTATATTAGCTACACCAAAAATAAACTTACCCATTCTAGACCTATTATTAGCCACCATTGAAGGAGCATACCTCACCAACTGAGTAAACTTAAGCGAGTATTTCTTCACACTAATATTACCTTGCTTTAAATTAATAAACTCCATCACCATATCTTCCCTCAAATCTAAATAAAAGAACCTATCTAAGACGGTTGTGGAAAACTCCTCCCACTCTACAGATCCTACCTCAGCACTCCTATCTTCTTTTAACTTCTTATACTTGGTGTGAGCTACATCTTACAACTAGTATGTAGCAAACTTTGCACTCTCACTCGAAGTGACACCCATGATATAAGTCACCTTCTTAACCATATCAAGAAACTTATATGGATCCTCCTCAGACTTAGATCCCAAAAACCAAGAAGGATTCATTTAGGTGAAGTACCGAATCCTAGATGCAGCTATATTTGCTACTGGATTAGCCGGGAAAACAACCTAGTGGTTATTTTGAGCATCTAATGAATGAACCATGGTAGTGAATGCAGCTCTGAACTTGGCATGAGAGATGTTCTCATTCAAGTGAACTTCGTAAACAGGCGAGGCGGAGGTACAGGCTGGTTCCCATTACTTCTTCTTTTATTCTTTCTGGGAGGCATTTTCTGTAATGGAATAAGGATGGATTAGAAAGAGAGTTTAAATAGAGCTCATACTTATTCGTGTGACATGAATACTAAAAGAAGTGAAACTTTACCTAAAATGTCTTGTAGCCTCTTGTCCATAAATATGGTGCACTTCATACGTATGCACAAGACTCTACTCAACACGACTTTTACACTCTCTAGGAAACTATAAACCTTAGGCCCTAATACCAAGTTGTTTCACAACCTAAGGCTACCCCTACTCATAATAGAGGTGCTTACAGTGACAAGTTTTAAGTGATCATAAGCTAACCCATGAGCTGGTACCTGGTGTGAGCACTGCGTAAACTCATAGTAAAAGACATATGTTAAAAACAACTAATAATTCCATAAGGTTTAAATGCTAAAACACGATTGAATCATAGATCTAAAAGTATGAAGACTTACTAAAAAGACTAATAAACAACTAATAAACCAATTAATTATCTAAATGTCTGAAAAGCCTCTAACTGACTGATAGTGGAGTTGATGGGACAAACCTCTAACTAAATCTGACTAAATGGAAATACTGAACTAGTAATATAAATTGAGATGAAACAATCATGTCCTCGATAGATGAGGACTCACTACAACTGCTGCAACTAATAAGCGAAACTGTCTAAGTATGGTGAGAAAACTTGTGTTCGAACCTATGCTATAAGTCATCATAGCACGAAGTATAATATACGATCAGTACATGAATGTACTGGTATATGAGATGAAGTTAGGTTATAATACAAGGATTAACTGTGCATAAAATAATGACTGGCTGAAAGCATGAGATAACTGAGTATGCATGCATGGAAACTGGAATACTGAGAATGCAAGACAAAGTATATAATATTTTTGAAATAATCTATAAATTGAATTAGTGAATATTATAACTAAATAACTGGAAATCTTTATGCTATGGTCAAGCAAACCTGAAATAAATTCTGCACTAAATACTGAACTGGTACTATCGGAGGTATCATTTAACCGACATGCCCCCAATCTAAGCTAATCGGGGTCCAACCTAAAACTGTAGTTGAAAGGGTGTCAGTACCACAGGTACTAACACGGGTTGTGTGGATCCATTAAACTAATGGCCTAAAGGACTAATGAGTTACCCTCATCTTGTAGGTGCTCTAATGAGATATGTGTTACCCTTAACTGATAGGTAAAAACTTTATCAACCTTCATCTGATAGGTTGATATCTTTAACCTATGCTGGCTACATAGTTCTGGAACTAAGGGACTACTACTAAAGGTCATGTCCTCTACTAGCAGGTGAGGCCCCATCCCTAGGTTTGCTCACTGCTAAATCTTACACCCAACTTAGTGACACTGATTACTGGGCTAAACTAAGCTTAATTGAGCAAACAACTGATCATGCTACTAACTAAATGATAACGCTCATGGTTTATCAAAAATCATTTTAAAGATACTGAAATTATGTAGAAAACTAAGTATCAGGTGTTCATAACCCTCCACCACTAAATGGAAATAACAATAAGGACATATGAAGCTTTAAAAACCACAATAAAGGAACATTTCTCAAAATCTAACATTTAATCATTTCATCAAACACATGGGAGTCATGAATTTAAGAATGTGAATGGCTAAAGCATTTGATTGAAAACATAGTTACAATACTAAAACCATGTCTTAGGGATTTAACATGATTATTTGCATACTCAAATCATATAAGGACTTATTCTATCGAATAACACTATATAACTTGTAATCAAAATCAATAACAACTTCATGGAAACCATTCATCATAAACTTATAAAAACACATAATTTGACAGCAAAGGGGATTCTTGGACTCCATGGGTGAAAAGGACCCATGGATGAATATTACACATACCTTAAACCCTTAAGCTTGAAAGAGAAACACAATCTTAATTCTTTTCTTAAAAGTTCTTAGATTGGAAAACTTGAATTCTTGGTTTCCTTGGAGATAAAGGAATGAAATTAATGAACTTGCGGGATGATTAGGGTTTGTTTATGAGAGGAAATTGGAGAATATGGACAAATAATGCCCTAACCAACATTTTAATTCATGTTTTTATGAATTGGGTCAATAGGAAAAGACATAACTGCCCCTTAAGAAATTAAATCCGTAACTAGAATGTAGATTGGATGGCCACCATGATGTGATAAAGGGCTCATCGCTATACTCACGGTGACACTCCACTATTGTAGTGAGATTTTGGAATTAAAATCCAAAAATGACCCAATCCTCATCCAAAAAATCTAAAACTTTATTGAGATATGCTCCTTACACCCCTAAACATAAATTAACTTAAAACCCAATATCTCAGGGTTGGGAAGACTCATTTTAAAATTTCCAAAGTTAAGAGGCCAAAAATAATACTAAGTTCCAACACTTAGTGAAATTTTCAAGCTTTAAGCCTCTTATGCATGCAACTAGGAGATAAAATAAGCTAAGTATAGTATGGGGTATTACCCATTATGAGTTTTATGTAATTTTTTTTGGGTTTACTAATGTCCCAACTATATTTATGTATGTGATGAACCATATGTTCAGGACTTATATGGATTCTATCATGATTGTGTTCATCAATGACATCATTGTGCTTTTAAGGAGTAGCGAGGAGCAGATGCAACATTTTAGGATTGTGCTCCAGACTTGAGAGATCATATGCGTTTTACCAAATTCTCTAAGTATGAGTTTTATCTTGAGAAGGTTATATTTCTTAGGCATGTGATCTATAAGGATGGGATTATGGTAAATCCAATAAAGATTGAGGCTATTTAGTTATAGTTGGCCCTGGCCTACATTGCCTTTTGAGGTCCATAGCCTTATTAGTTTGGCTAGTTATTATAGGATGTTCATTTAGAGTTTTTTTTACTATTTTTGTGCTGATGTCTAGATTGACTTAAAAGGAGGTTCCTTTTAAATGGTCCAAGGAGTGTGAATTAAGCATTTGAATGATTATGAGATTTTTCACTTCAGCTTCTATCTTGTCTCTTCCTATAAGGGTGAGGAATACACCGTGTATTTTGATGCTTCTAGTATTTCTTTAGGTTTTTGTATTGATGCATTACGGTTGAGTTATTTCTTATGCATCGAGGTAGCTGAAGGTGCACAAACGCAAATACCCCACTCATGATTTAGAGTTTGTGATGGAATTTTTCATGCTTAAGATTAGGAGGTGTTATCTTTATGGTGTACATTGCAAGATCTTCAAATATAATCATAGTCTTCAACATCTTATGACATAGAGAGAGCTTAATTTTAGGCAGCGTATATAGATGGAGTTGCTTAAGAACTATGACATCTGTATCTTGTATCATTTAGGCAAGGCGAATGTGGTAGATGATGCCTTGAGTCCAAAGGAAGTGAGTATGGGTAGCTTGGCTTGTAATTTAGTTTACTAAAGACCGTTGGTATGAGGCATTTAGTCCTTAGCCAACTTAATTCTATGACTTGATATTTCAGACCCTAGGATGATTCTTTCTAGTGTTGAGGCGAGGTCATTGCTATTTGAGTAGATTTGGCTCCTTAGTTTGAGCATAAAAGGATTTTTATCATCCCTGATCTCATGTTGAATAGTAATTCTAAGTGGGCTACCATAGATTCTGAGGGTGTCTTGGGATTTGATAGACTCATCTATGTTTTGAGGGTTGATGACTTGATTTAGTCTATTTTGTGTGAGACTCATAACTTTACATATTTTATTCACCTGAGTACAACCAAGATGTATAGAGATTTGAGACATAATTATTGGTGGAGTGCTTAAAGAGAGATATGATAGACTTTGTAGCTTATTTCCTATGTTGTCAGTAGGTGAAGGATGAATATCAGAAACCTGGTAACTTGATTCAGAGGTTGCTCATTCTCGAATAAAAGTGGGAGTGAATTACCATATACTTGTGAGTGGATTGCCTCACACTTCCTATGGTTCTAAAGTTATTTTGGTCATTATGGATAAGCTTACCAAGTCGGTATATTTCATTCCAATTCAGATGTCCTTCAGTGCTGAGAGAATGACCCGTATCTATATTAATGAGATAGTGGTGTGCCTATATCCATAATTTCAGACTGGGGTTCAGTGTTTACTTTTAGCTTTTAGAGAGATTTTCAGGAGGAGTTGGGCTTTCATGTGGATCTTAGTACTACCTTTTATCCTTAGATTGATGGGCAATTGGAGTAGACTATTTAGGCTCTCAAGGATATTCTCCAAGCATGTGTTATGAATTTTGGAGGTTAGTGGGAGAAACACATAACTTTGATGGAGTTTGCATTTAATAATAGCTACCATTTAAGTATTGAGATGACAATTTTTTAGGCTTTTTATGGTAGGTCATTCCATTCTATGATTGGTTGGTTTGAGAGTTTCAAGATTAGACCCTGTGGTACTAACTTGCTTTAGGAGTTTTTTGATAGAGTAAGGGTGATTCAGGATAGGTTAAGGGTAGCTTAGAGTAAGTAGAAGGCTTAGGTAGACCATAGACTTTGTGCAGTGAGATTTAGGATTGGTGATCAAGTATTCCTTGGTGTATTACCCATGAAGGGTGTGATAAAGTTTGGGAGGAAAGGCAAGCTTAGCCCCAAATATTGTGGACACTTTAAGATTCTTCGTATAGTGGTGAGATGGCTTATGAGTTAGCCGTACCCAAATATTCTACTATTTTCCATCTAATTTTCATTGTTTCTATGTTGCAACAATACATTCCTGACCTATATCATGTGGTTTTATAGGACTCAGTTTAGTTTGATGAGCGGTTGACCTTCATGGAGGAGCTTGTGCTCATATCGGCTAGTGATGTTAGGTGGTTGTGCACTAGAGAGATTCGAGTAGTTAAGGTTTAGTGGAGGCACCGCCTAGTAGAGGAGGTTACTAGGTAGATTGAGAGTGAGTTGTCGGCCCAATATCCTCACATGTTCTAGGCTTCAGGTATTTCCTAATCCTTTACTTTTACTAACAAAAGCTCTTTTACAAGTAGGTGTTAAATGACCCTCCAGCTTGTTTCTATATTTCTACTCGTTTTCACCCTTTAGAGCTTTCCTATAGTTGCCCTAATTCATTTATGTCTTGCTGGAACTGATAGTACAGTTATTGGGAAGTTTATTTATTTTTTAGAGACAATTTTCTCTTTTGAAGTTTTCACTAGTTCAAATTGGCTGATGGGCAAAAACTTTAGCTAAATGACCTTGTATACCAGTTCTGACTATTCCAATATCTCCAAGAAATCAATTTTATAATAGGTGGAGCCTTGGTTTGGGTCCTGAGGCTTCTGAACTCATTTCAGTCTATTTGGCCGAAAGTTAAGAAAAATGGCACAAGGATGTGGGAACCGCTTTTTATCAAAACGACACTGAATGGAAACGTTGGCGGCGCCATTGATTCTGGAATATCGAATGTTATAGGGTAGCATAGTCTGATTGTGTATACAAGATTCTAGATGAATCTCAAGGGGTAGGCAAAGACTTTGAAATATACAGAGTCTCAACTGGTGTTGGTGCATCGCTTAAGCACCTATTTAACTGCTTAAGCAAAGGGACTGCTAAAGCGTCTTGTCTATTGCTTAAGCATCTGGGTTAGCCCAGGGGATGTTCTCTTATCGAAACCCCTACTGCTTAAGCTGTAGTCATTAAAGCGGCAAGGGACTGGTTAAGTGGTTCCTGTGCGGGCACCTAGATGTCACTTTAGTGATAATACGTTGCTTAATTGGCCTAATGTCTACTTAAGCGGCATCAGAGTACCTAGGAAGGGTATAAATACCCCACTTAGCCTTATTTTCCCTATTTTCATCCATTCTCAAGAATATTGAACACTAAAAAGTGGGAAAATATAGGAGAATCATTTGTGGGTTATTTTGGAGCTTTAGTAAAGTTAGTTTACGCATTTCTTTTTTGAATTTATGGTAAGCTTTCATCAATTTCTTGGTTTAATTCTCCATCTTCTTTTAAAATCCCTAAAGCTTGGTGGCTTGATTGTAGAACCATTAGGGCTCAAAATTTACCCATTTTTAGGGTAAATTTTCCTTGAGCATATAGGTACTTTTTGTTGGTTTTGAAAGTGCGATTCCATAAATGGGCCCCATATGGTATTTTTATGTAATTATGGACTCAGATCATAGTAGTGCAATATGGTTATCATTGTTCTCGTTTTGATGAGTAGATTGTGATTTTGATAGCGTGGCATCTTGAGAAAGCTCCTTGGAAAGGGAAATCAATGATTTAGCAGATTATTTATGATTTTGTCAGCATTCAAGTTGGCTAGTTTGACCTTTCATTACTGGAAAAAGGGGCTATACTGACGGTTCTCATACCATCCTCATAAACACCACAACCATCCCCATAGATATATCACGATGGTTTTCACACTCGATACAAGTGAAGGCATTATATTAGAACAAATGCAATGGTTTATTGAGATAGTTACAAAAGTCGTCGCTATGTCTAGACCTTTAGCGATGGTTATTATATTGACTATATGGCGACAGTTAGAATGTTATTGGGACGGTTCCAAACCATCCCTATATACACGTTAAAATATGATGTTGTGATGGTTATTAGTCTATTGAGACGACTGCTAACCGTCCATATATATATATATATATGCTATTGTGATGGTTTTCGATATGTTGGGATGACGTTAATAATGGGACAGTTGTATATGCTATTGCGACAGTTCTATATATATACTATTGGGATGGTTATACATGCTATTGTGACGTTTATAAACCATCCTAAAAACTTTATAGGAAGGTTATTTTATAAGCTATTACGATAGTTAAACATGAGCTATAGCAACAGTTAATTTTAAGCTAGTGGGACAGTTATTTTAGGTTTTTAGGACAATTATTATAGGCAATTAGGACAATTATTATTATTAAAATATTCAACAATAATATATTATGCTATTGCAATATTTTTATAAAGCTACCATAACACATAAAATATACATATATATTAATCATCAAGAGTATTAGTAATTATTAATTCCCAAAAGTGTCAACCAATAAGAAACCAAATATTTTTTTGACCATTCAAAAAAATTAAAACATACACAAATTTTGAATGTTCAAAAATAAAAGATGTTTGAAACTACTCGGTCAAATTTTCCAACAACTAGTGTAACATGAAGCCAATGTTATCGATCTCTTAGGTCAGGTTTCGTTCATCAATTTTGTTCCTACCATCGTTTATGCCATGATGACATACACCAATAAGAAAAACAAAATTAAATTCAAGCAACAAACTACACAACAACAACATACCTAGTATTGAGATCAAGCACACCCAGTATATACCCCAACCAAAGTTTGAAAAGATTAAGAATACTAACTTCTAACTCAAGAAAATGTAAATTGTACACTTTGCAGAACCAACATCTTATCAAATAAATTCACAATTTGCTCCACCCCTTGAATATTCCAAATGACAACTTCACAGACAGAGATGAATATTATGTTTCAAAGAAATAGCAGAAAATAGTCCAAATCTTGCTTAGTATTTATGGTTGTAGAAAGTTGGTTGCGCTAATGTGAAACTTTGACCAAATTTGTGTACACATCCAAATCCATGGATCCTAAATAAACTATTAAATATATGTACGTACGGGGTTCACAAGTCAGGATTATAACGTCAAGAGGATCATATTCCTTCTTCCAATTGTCAGACAAATTATCTCACATTCCAAGTAGATTGTATTCAATTATATTCTCTAGTCAATGCATGTGGTGTACTACAATTAAACTGTAAAGGTGAGCATTGCTGGTTTTAGTCACCACCTTATTTTCCAATAACTTCCCTCAATTCAGCCATCATGACTGTGGCAGCTAGAACATTTGATCTCCAAACTAGTATACTATGAACTGGGGAAAAAAACTAGGTTGAGTACCTGTACAAGTTTTCTTCGATAAGATTTTTAGAACAAGGATCAATTTTCCAGTATGCACATATTTTGTTTGGATGGGGTTTCTTATGGTTTATCATTTTTTTATGTATAACTTATCGAAACAATAGAGGATGTATCAACCAATATCTGTAACTATCTCAAGAGATAATGAACTGAATCAAATACTATTTGATAAGTGGTACATTAAGTAGGTAGATTAGTATCTATCAGATGGAGCAGCTCATAGTATTCACCACTTGGGTTAAGATTTGACACGTATAGCACCATAATAACTGATTGATAATACGGTATTGGAGAAACTTCATAATATAGTTTGTTAATTTGTGATAAGTGTGTGAGAATGTTTCAGTTAGATAAGATTAACAGTTGATAATAACTATAGATGACCACTCAAAGCGACCAACTTGGAAGAATCAGGCTATCAACTTGAGCAAGTTTAAGAGCTGACAATCATAAGTAGAGGGGGGACAGGAAAACAGGACAACAAGATAGGCAGTTAGTTAGGGATTCAAAGAGACTAGGAAACAACTAACAATAAATAAGCAGGAATAAAAATAACAAAGGAGAATAACCTGAAGATAGAAAAACCACAGTAGTAAGGAGATATATGAGAGGTATGTATGAGAACAAGCGTAGGGAAGTGGAAGAGTAAAGAGTATCACCCAACTCATGAAGCTCTCACATAACTAGGTAGCATTGTAAACCATCATAATCGTGATAAAGTTTTATTAACTACCTTTAGTACTTTATAACATAAATTGCTAATATTAATAGTATACCACTAAAATGACCAAGAATTTTTTTTCATGTGTATGAATATGCTCAAAACAAATATACAAAACAATTTGGCATGATATATTGTGTAAGTAGTTGGAAATCCAAAATTTTTAAGTATAGTCATGAGGTCTAAAATATATATATTTTTTGGCAGATACATACAAAGTTGAACCTCAAAGTATTGGGATATATGGAGGATTTTGATTTAATAATCCTCATAGAAATGACAATATAGACAAATATTGTTTCTTGGTTAGCTTAGGAACCTTTAACAACAACAAAATGTTATATCTTCATACCATACTTAGGAAATTGACTTGTCCTGTAGGACCATGTCTGTGTTGCATATTCAATTTTTATGTGTTTTGTTACAAGCTGCAGTCTGCACACTGCAATGGCAGTTGCAACTCAATATTGCTCTAAATGCCCTTTGTCTAAGCAAAGTAGAATGCAATAACTCATGAAAATTTTAGAACAAATCTTACAATAGGGATCTAAAGACTGCATAGTAGTTCTAGTCTCAACATTAACAACAACAACAATAATATCAGCTACTAAACAAACTGGAGTGCAATTCAGAATTTCAAACACTAACCTTGACTGTTTTGACTGTTTCTCTCTATAGCTGTAAGTGTAGAGGTAGATTCTCTTGGGGAAGGAGGAAAATTCCTCTAGTATCACAGGATCAATTAATCCTGCATTTTGAAGTTGAGAAATTACATCTACAAGAACTTCTTGTTGAATTGTTCTTTTTTTTTAATACCACCTTCACTTCTAAGCTAGAAATCAGACCTTTATTCCTACGAGTGTAAACTCTAGTCCTGTGATTCATACTTGGATCTATGTTTCATGATCATTAACCTATTGTGAAGAAATATTATGAGATGGGAAAGATATTCATAAGTTTCACTTAGAGCAAAGTGAGCTAAGAGCCCTTGATTAAGCCAATTTTTGGTGTTTGATTTCATAAGGGTGATCTTGGAATGAGCATAACTTTATAAATATGTAGAATTTGGAAGATTTAAACGTAACAATTTGTAGATAATCTAATTAGTTTTCCAACAATACCAATTTTGCCTTTATCCAACACCCAAGCGAAAAGTTGTGGCTTTGAAAAAAGGTGTGTGTCGCCTAATAAATACAAACATTCACTGGAAAGGGTTTGACATAGGGTGTGTGATGCAAATCTTAAAGTTTGCCATAGGGTGTGCAACACAAACCTTAAAGTTAGCCATAGCTCGTGTGATGCAAACCCCATGGCACAACAACCTAGACATTTTATTTTTGAGTTATTCTGAGGGCAACTAAGTCATTTGACACCTCTTAAACGTCTCTAAATAAAATTTCTTTAAATTTACAGATCCTAAAAATGTTTTAACCCTAATAACATCTTTATTTTATCATCTAAAATACAAGAGAAGAAAAACAACTAGGGTTTACACAATCAAGCTCAAAGGTTCAATCTTTCCACAATTTCTTCGTTGTTAAGGTATATTAAATGTTCATCCATGGGCCATTTACACCCATACAGTCCAAGAACCCAATTTCAAATTCAAAGTGATGATTTTTACATGTTATTATGATTTTAACCATGAATTCCCATGAGTTTCAATTTATACAATGTTTTACACGTAATTGTTGTTGTTATTTTATCCCACACATTTAAATGATGTTGTTCGCTGATTTAAGCCTTAATTGGTGATGTTAGTATTGAAATCATGTATTTACTACAAGTTTTAAAACTATTCCCATGCTTAGCTTAAACCATTAATTTCAAGTGTTTGATGAAATACCTACAAGAATGAGTTTTGAATAAATGCTTACATATCATGCCCTCAAAGTTTTAGTACTATTTTCCTTTTATTGCTATCGAGTCCTGGGTGTTTAAATACCCAAAATATTGCAGCATGCCTAGTTTTTAGTATCTATAGGATGGTTACAGAATAGTTACCCTATCATTTCAGTCAATATTTTAAATAGTTAAACATAATTTAGTCCAGTGTTTGGTGTCTTTCAGTTGGGAGTAGGATTTAGCACCGAGTGAATGTAGGGATGACAGCTCCCCCATCATTTAGGCAGAGTTTATAGTAGTATTCCCTATAGTACAGAACTACGTAGACAACATACGATATAAGGAGTCACCCATCAGTTATGCTTGACTACCTCTCAGGGGTTACTCTTCTATTTAGGCTTGACACTCTTAGTCCTTTGGGACAACACTTTAGTGGATCCAAATATCTATTGTTAGTACCCGTGTAAAGGCAATAACACTATTTCAAATGGGGTTAAGGTTGAAACCAAATTAGTTTAGAAAGGGGAATGTCGATTAGATGATACCTCCCACAGTCTCTGTCCATAATTAATCTCAGTAGTCAGTTTTAGGTTTGTATTGATCATAGCGTGCAGTTATCAGTTATGCATTTATCAAATTTTAGTATTTTAGTTTATAGACTATTTCAAAACAAGTTTTAATCTTGGTAATGCATTCTCAGTCTTTATAGTTTTCAGGCATTCTTACTCAGTATCTTATGCTGTACATTTAGTCAGTTATTACTCACATACATGAACCCATGTATATAATCCGAACCTCATTTAGCATTCTAGTAAATTCAAAGTACTACTTGCATACTCGTTTCTTACTCTATGATGTCTTATATCATAGGTTTGGACGCTTAAATTTCTGATCGTACTTATATTTTTCAGTGCATCAGGAGCAACAACTGTGGTGAGTTCTCATCCTCTGAGGATAAGTTATATTATATTTAGTTATGTTAATAGTTCAATTATTTAGTCAGTTGGAGTTTGTTGAGGGCTTGTCCTATCAACTCCACAGTCAAATAGTTTAGAGGCTTTTAGACTAGTACAGACAGTTGGTCAGTTTTTAGTCGTTATTGTCAGTTGTTTTAACAATATTGACAATATGTTTTAGATGTATTAAAATCATGATTTAGTATTGACTTTAGATGTTAAAACCTTATGGTATTTTTCAGCTAAGTTCCACACATGTCTTTGTTATTTTATTAGTGTTCACATCGGGTACCAACTCATGTGTTAGTTTTTGATCCTTAGAGGCTGTAAGCACCGTGTGGAATCCAGGGTGTACTCTCGGGGCATTACATATATAGTATTAGAGCGTAAGGTTTTAAAGTATCATACGAGGTCTGAAAGTTGCATCGAGTAGATTCTTATGCATGGGTGTGAAGCATGACACACTTATGGACAAGAGGCTACAAAAGATTTTAGGAAAACTTTCCCTTCTTTTAATGTTCATGTCTTGCAAATGAGTATGACCTCAATTTAAACTCTTGTTCTAATCCATCCTTTATTTCGCTACAAACCATGTATCCTAAAAAAAAATGAAAGGAGGAATGAGAATCAGCCTGCACCTCTGCCTAGTCAAGAAGATCCCTTAAATAAGCATGTATCTTATGATAAATTAAGAGTCACCTCCACTACCTTTACTCACTCGGTAGTAGCTCAGAATGATTAGAAGGCTATTGTCCTATCTAGAATTATGGTCTATGCTTAGCAGATTGAGAGAGAGACATATAGGAAGACGAGAAGAGAAAGTAAGAGGGCCAGAACAAGTAATTTTAAGCCAAGGTTAGGGGGTAGTAACTGCTCCCAATTCCATCATGCATTCTCAACCCCAGCTCTGCCTTCAGCCAATGCGCCAGTGCCTAATTTTAAGAATTACGATCAAAATAGAACACGAATCTCTAAGTCATAGGGTAGTGGGAAAGGTGTTTATACTAATTTTCTTTGCGGAGAATGTGGTAAGAAACATAAGGGTGTGTGTAGTGTGGGTAGTAATGTGTGTTTGGCATGTGGTAAGTCAGGCCACAAAGTTAAAAAATGTCTTAAGGTTAGTTCACAGAGTCAGCACAGTCATCCTCTAGTTCTATCTAATCACCCAACTCAGCAGGGCGCCACTTCCAGTACCACCAGTGGTTAATGTCAGAATAGACTTTATGCACTCTAGTCCTAACATGATAAGGAAAGTTCTCCTGATATGGTTATGAGTATGTTTCAAGCCTTTCATACTTGTGTGTATGTTTTACTAGACCCCGAAACTTCATTTCCTCTTGTAACCCCTTATATAGATGCCAACTTCGCTGTTATACCCAAAATATTAGCAGAGTCCTTCTCAATGTCTACCTCAGTAGGTAAATCTATCATTGCCATTGCCAGGAGGGTATACAGAAATTGCCTAGTTACAATATCCCAGTAAACCACTTCAATTGATTTTAGAAATAGAGTCATTCCATTTTATTTTCCTAATAAACTAGTCAGTTAATTAAGGGGTAGTACCTCAGTGCTTAAAAGTCAAAAGTATGTTCAGATTCCTCCTCAAAATCCTATGATGGCCTATGATTTAGAATTAGAAGGATGAAACCAGGGGTTTAGCAGTAGTAGTAGAGTTAGGATAATATTATCTTAATTTGAGAAGATTATATATTTCACGGGGCTAGTTGTATGAAAGGTGAATCACTAGGCTTGAAGCAATGTATGCAAGAATTTAAGTTTGTTAATTTGAAGGTATATGTTATTGGTGTATTGGTAATTCCCATGGTGTAGGGAAAATATAAATTTAAAGAACTGATAATTGTAGGCTATGATAAAAGTAGTATGGTTTCATTGAAGGTTTGGGAATATTCATGTTAAGTGTTAGTATCTAAGTTTGAATCTTTGAGGATTGAGCTAATAGAATGGAGAGTTAAGAATTCTAAGTTAGGAAGTGTTTAAGTTGTTAAATAATGATTGTTGGGGGCTATAAATAGCCAAGAGTCGTATCTCAGAAGGAAGTACTAGCAGTGGGCTTTACTTTATCAGGTGTAGTCTTTTAGGGTGAGCTTATGATTTATGCATATTATTATATCTTAGATTCTAGAGTAAAGTGGTGGCAGTTCAGTTTAGAGATGTTGAATGAGTAGTTCCTAGACCTAGAATGATGGCTTTAAGCTAACGGGGAGATTATAGAACAAGTAACAAAGTTAGGCTCCTACATCCTAGTAGTGATGTCAGTATGTGTAGAAAAAAAGTAGGAGAAGATGATACCCAACCCGTTCTTATCTCAGTGTAAGGTTTCTCAGTCATCACAATATCTACTCATGCCTTACATGTCAGTTTCATAATCACAGTTCATGTTCATGCACATCATAAAGAATCATGTACGCTTCCAGTTCCTAGTATAAGGAGTTCTAGTTTGCTCAGTAGTAAGAACCATGTTCCATGACTTTAGAAACTCGATACTTAGGTCATACATCTTATGACTCATGTACTGACGTTTTACAATATGCTTAGTTCCCATTACTCATGCTACATTCTTAATGATTAGTGGAATTAAGATTTTTATCATATAAGTCCTCATTTTAGACCTCTTTGATAAATTCATATCATTAATAATCTATACCTCAGGCCCCAATTAAGTGTAAAGGTTATACATAGTATCCCTTCATGTCCCAGGTCCCCATGTTCTAACCTTTCAGTGACCCTCTTATAAAAGGATAATGATGATGAATAATTTGTTTAGATGTGAGAGATTAAATATTCATGTTAAGGAAAGATTTGAAGAATTATTAAGACATTTTTTTATACATGCCAAGGTTAGTTGAAAATTTCATATGTTTTTTCTTGGGGATAGCGCCTGAAGTTTATTTTTAAAAGCATTAGAGAATATGAGAAAGATAACTTTGTGAGTGTTTGCTTAGAAAGGCATATATGGTTAAGAAAATAGGCTCGAACATAATGTTTGTAAGTATGTGGATAAATGCATTGGGCGTTAGTGAATTCCTAGTAAGAGATTGAATGTAGTTGTTGAAGTGGTAACAAGAATTATTCATGAAGTTAGAAGTTGCAAAAAGGCAGGGTGCATTGAATTCATGACTCAGACAAGTATTACAGTGTTAGGTGTACATTTTTTAGATTTGGGTAGGCTTGAACATAGTGAGGGAATTTAGTTTAGCTCAGATTTCAGTTGGTAGAGCTATTAGTGCTCATGAGAATATTTTTAGTAGCCTCAAGTGAAATGTGGTAGTAAAGTGAAATGTATAGTTGTGGGAGTATTCGAGGAGTATGTCTAAGCTTGAAGGTAGCAGCTACATTGTCTGAGGCTTAGCAATATAGCCTAGCTTATGTTTCGTAGGCGTATATTCCATGTCACAGAATACTTATGTAGATGTCTTATTCAGACCATGTCCAAGATTCCCTGCTCTAACATTATTAGAACTTCTTGGAAATAGCATTGAAAAAAATTCTTCAGTTAAACATAGCCATTCTAAGAGGTAATCTGTTCCCATCTATGTGAACTATGGATTCCACTCAGTTCATACATCAGACATCGGTTTCAGATTTTAGATATTCGGTCATGATTCAGTTTGTAAGTGTCTCGTGCATCATCTCAGTCTCTCCTCAGTATTTCAGCCACGACAGTATCTTTTGGGTGACATAATATCCCAAGGGGAAGATGCAATATAATCTCTCGAGCTTTTATATCCTAAACCTTTCATCTTATCTTTACGTAACAAGATCCATCTAGAAGTAATGGGTACCCATCAGTTGACTCTCTCGTTTAAATCTCATCCTTATAACCATTCTCATGTCATGGCATGTATCCAAGAAAATTAGTTTAGTTCATGATATTAAATTCATGTATCATGTTTTAGACCCAGTTATGTTCTCATGGTCCCATTCATGCACGTTCAATATATGATCTCATATTCTTAAGTATTCTCAGCTTAACCAACCTCATTTGAGGACGAATGTTTCCAAGAGGGAGATATTATAATACCCTGTACGCTTCTAAGCTATAAATTGGACCTTTATTCCTATGAGTTTAAAATCTAGTTCTGTGATTCATACATGGATCCATGTTTTGATGATCATTAACCTAGGGTGAAGAAAGATTATGAGGTGGGAAAGATAATTATAAGTGTCCCTTAGAGCAAAGTGAGTTAAGAGCCCTTGATTCGGCTAATTTTTAGTGTTTCATTTCACAAGGGTCATATTTTAATGAGTATAACTCTTTATATATGTGGAATTAGGCAGATTAAAACCAATCAATTTTTAGATAATTGAATTAGCTTTCCAACGATACCAATTTTTCTTTAATCCGACACCCAAGCGAAATGTTATGGCTTTGCAAAGGGGTATGTGTTGCCTAACTTTTGCAAACGTTCACTAGAAAGGGTTTCCCATAGGTTGTGCGATGCAAACTTTAAAGTTTACCATAAGGTGTGCGATGCAAACCTTAAAGTTTTCCATAGCTTGTACGACGCAAACCCCATGGAACAAGTACCTAGATATTTTTTTCTTGAGTTGTTCACAAGGAAACTAAGTCATTTGACACCTCTTAAACATCCCTAATCATAACTACTCAAGATTTATAGATCCTAAACACGTTTTAACCTTAATAACATCATCATTTTATCATCTAAAATACAAGAGGAGAAAAACAACTAGGGTTTGCACAATCAAGCTCAAAGGTTCAATCTTTTTGCAATTTCTCCATCGTTAAGGTATGTTAAATGTTCATCCATGGGCCCTTTCCACCCATGGAGTCCAAGAACCCTATTTCAAATTCAAAGAAATCATTTTTACTTGTTATTATGATTTTAACCATTAATTCCAATGAATTTTGATTTACACCATGTTTTACACGTAATTGTTGTTATTGGATCCCACACGTTTGAATGGTGTTGTTCGCTGATTTCAGCCTTAATTGGGGATGTTAGTATTGAAATTATGCTGTTACTACAAGTTTTAAAAATATTTCCATGGTTAGTTTAAACAATTAATTGCAAGTGTTTGATGAAATTCCTAGAAGAATGAGTTTCGAATAAATGTTTACATATCATCCCCTCAATGTTTTAGTACTATTTTGCTATTATTGCTATTGAGTCCTGGGGGTTTGAATTCCCTAAATCTAGTTTCTTACCTATTTTTTAGTATCTATAGGATGGTTACAGAATAGTTACAAGACCTATCATTTTAGTTAGTATTTTAAACAGTTAAACATAGTTCAGTCTAGTGTTCGGTGTCTTTCAGTTGGGAGTAGGATTTAGCATCGGGAGAATGCATGAATGGAGGCTCCCCCGTCATTTAGGCAGAGTCATTAGTAGAATTCCCTGTAATCTAGAACTATGTAGTGACTGTAGGATATGAGTAGTCACCTATCAGTTAGTCTTGACTACCTCTCAGGGGTAACCCATCAATTTAGGCTTGACACCCTTACTCCTTCGGGACAACATTTTAGTAGATCCACATAGCCATTGTTAGTACCTGTGGCGTGGTACTAACACCCTTTTAACTGAGGTTACAAGTTGAACCCCAATCAATTTAGGGTGGGGCATATCAGCTAGACGATACCTCCTACAGTCTCAATCCATAATTAAGCTCAGAAGTCAGTTTTAGGTTTGCATTGACCAAAGCGTATAGTTATCAGTTATGTGGTTATTAGATTTCAGTATTTCAGTTTATAGACTATTTTAGAACATATTTTAATCTTGTTCATGCATTCTTAGTCTTTACTGTTTCAGGTTCACTAGACCTTCATTGTCATCGCTTGCTACAAAAGATGGGTCAAACACAGGTTGCTGTGGCTGTCTTTCCTTCAGCTTTGCTATATCAGCCTCCGCTTGCTTAAATTCGTCCATGAGTTTGTCAAGATCATGGAGAGACAGTGCATCTAGCCTTTTGTTAATGTGGTGCTCCATGTTGTCTATCTTTGCTTGAATGGTTTGAAATGGACGGAGCACCTCAGCTATAACTTCGTCAACAAAGGGCTTGAAGTCTATAGCCTACTTATATAGCTGTCTCTGAAACCTTTTTTACGTCTTCACCAATTTAGTAAAATTTTCTGGCGTGAACCTATATTCAGCAAAATCTGCATAGAACCTGACCCTACAGATGTATTTGGAGGCACCTACTCAGGTGGCACATAAGTGGTGATGGGAAGATGCATACCTACAAGAATTTTGGTAGCATCGGGAGTTGGTTCAGATTAAGTCTGGTAAGCAGAGGACTTGGTTACACACATCTCAAACTTTGAGTCATCTTTTGACTTCTCAATGTCCTGTTTATGTGTAGCCGGGATTTCATTATTAACTCCACGAATTGGAGGCAGACCTGCTTATTTGCATAAATAAGGGATTAAGCAGGGGAATGGAAATGTGTTGGTTGTCTTATATGCTTTTACAAACATCTCATCTGCAATAATCTGGCTGAAGTCAACTGGCAGCCTCAAAACCAGGCTTGCCACCAATATAGCTCTATGTTTATCTAAATTTTTGTCACCTTTTGTTGGCATCAGCCTTAAGCAAACAACTGCCCACTAGAACTTGACTTTGAAGCTAATGGAATACTTTTCAATACGCTTCCATGGATTTTCCAACCAATAGGGGTTGCCATCATTAGTCAATAATGAAGCCACCAAAGGTCTCTAAGTAGATGCAGTCCTCAACCTAAACTCAAAATTCTGTATAGAAATTGGAGACTCGTATTCTAGAACAAACATCATCCTATTAATTGTTTGGGCTAAAATATAGATAGTCACTCCTCAAACAGGCACAGAATCCCTGTTTGGCAAACTGACAACTGATGTCACCTTTGGAAGGTCCTTTTCTATTAACATAAGATAATTGGCAAAAACCTCTATTACCCAATTTGGTTGGTACACTTCTGCTGGTCTGCTCATCCATGCTAGCTCATACTTATTGAAACGACGTTCCAACTTAGGGTATTCATGAAGCTCCGTTGTCATAATCTGATGTTCTTCCATGAATGGCCTTTTTATCCCTCTTGCTGTAGGTATCAATCAGTCATAGAACTTCTCTCTTACTCCATCTATTTGTCATCTAATTACCTCTTGAACCTGAGGATCCTTATGTTTGATTATGTTAACATCCTCGGGTTCACTCTCCACCTCAGTCACCTCTATTTTCTCTCCCACATCAACAACCTTAGTTTCACCTTCAACAGGCCCGGGTTGATTTATAACAACCATTTTATCATCCGGGCTCAAGATGGTACTGCTTGTACTACTGTCGCTCTCCTCTTCAGACTAGGATAGACAAAGAATTTCCCTTTTATGTTGTCTGGTGTTATAACCAGGTACTGGTTTGCCTCTACCCTTTTGAGATCTTCCTCCTCTATTTAGTAGAAGTTTAGGAACCATAACGCCTGGAGAAGAAGTAAGAAATGAGTTCACAGCACAAAACAGGACAAAATAGTGAAAATTTTGGGTTGAAGGCCACACTGGTGGTCCGTCAGGTAATTGGTGGTCCACCAGGTGGACTGTCAGGTGTTATGCAGAAGGCCTGGAATTTTAGGGTCTTGAGACGATCCATTTGGTGGTCCATCGAGACAGCGACGGTCCACCACTTGGGCCACTACATCTTATCCAGTGGGTGTCACATCTGGAGTCGTTGTGATGGTTAATTTAGTGGTCCATCACAAAAGTAATGGTATGCCACTTTGACCGTCACACTCCTTTTTCATCTTCAGTTTTCAATTTGACATTTTGTCATTCATTTAGCATACAACCTCAATTTTTAAGCAATAATTGACACCCACTTCATATTTATACACATTATTTCTCATTTTTATACATGTGAGTTACTAAGACTTCACTCACATTGCACACTCAAGTTTCCACACAAACAACAACTCAAAGTAATAGAATAACGGAAGATGGAACTTTAATGAACAAACCACTTAGTCATTTTATGTTTTTGCATTTCAAACAGAGAAGGTTGATGCTCATACCTTGGTGTTGCAGTAGCTTCTTTCCTACTTGCTTGCAAATTACAAAATCAACTACAACTCTAGTAATTTAATTTCAAGATTTATTATGATGAAGATAAAGAAATTAAGTGAGTTTGCTTAAATAGAGCCAAAAGAAGTAGATGGAGAGTCCTAGGAAGATCAAACGACTTCAGATGCTTTGAATCCCTAGGAATTTTGTTAGTTAAGGAAGTTAAAAAGAGAGCAAAACGTATGTAACCGCTATTTTCCCCTATTTAAAACCAATTAGGCCAAATACAGGTCATTTAAATAGTTAATATTTTAACCCGACCCGACCCAGTGCTACGGTAATTTCGATGGCCTCTGTGATGGTTTGTCGGACATGCGACGGACCACCAATAGAGCCGTCGCTTTGTAACAGAACATGGTCACTTCAGCTTACTTGTGATGGTTAATTTGGCGGTCCACCAATTTTGTGATAGTCCACCACTTTAACCGTCGCTCCTTAATAGAACTTAGGCCATCAGATTGATTTTCGATGTGGCGGTCCACCAAGTTTGTGACGGTCCACCCTTTTGACCGTCAACTTTATCCAGTGAATGAACTTTTCAGCATTTTTGAAACGGTGGAAATGGTGGTCCGTCATATGACTGGTGGTCCACCAAATCAGCCATCACTTTTGTTCCAGTAGCTCAGATTTTTCTCCTTTTTTTCAGCTATATTACTCCTTTTTTTTGCTACATTTTAAATCCTGCACACTTCACAAACACAACAAAATTGTGCTAGAACAACACAATAATTTAACTTATGTTTTACAACAACACACCATGGGTTGCCTCCCATTAAGGCCTGATTTATAGTTGCAGCAAGATTGAAATATTTCTATTACTTAGACTTCATCGAGATAGACAGTATCAATACTCCTTATCGAGTCTATTGGACCGATATACAGTTTTACACGTTGCCCATTTACCTTGAAGACACTTATATCTTCATTTTCAAGTTCCACTGCTCCAGATGAGTGGAATTGACTCACTTTAAATGGGCTAGACCATTTGGATTTGAGCTTACCAGGAAACAGTTTGAGTCTGGAGTTGAACAAAAACACCAAGTCACCTCTCTGGAAATCTCACTTTTCAATCCTGCGGTCGTGGTACTTCTTTATTCTTTCCTTGTATAGATCATGCCGGTCATAAGCGTCCATCTCATTTATCTTCCCAAGTCTCTTATTCGCTGCTTCATTCCAATCCAAGATAAGCCGCTTCAGTACCCACAATGCTTTATGATCTAGCTAAATAGGCAAATGACACGCCTTGCCATAAGCCAATTGGTATAGTGACATACCAATAGGTGTCTTAAAAACTGTTAGATACGCCCATAAGGCATCATCCAACTTCCTAGACCAATTCTTCCTGATAGCATTTACAGTCTCAGAAAGGATAGCTTTGATTTCTTGATTAGAGATTTCTACCTGCCCGTTGGTTTGCGGGTGGAATGGTGTAGCCACTTTATGCTGCTCAACTCCATATTTTACCAAGGCCACTCTAATATCTTGTTGAAAAAGTGTGATCCTCTATCGCTAATGATGGTACGTGGTACCCCAAAGAGAGAGAAGATATTTCCTCAAGAATGCAACAACTCTCTTCCCTTCATTATCTTCTAGAGCCACTGCCTCAACCCATTTTGACATGTAGTCAATGACCAGTAATATGTATTTCATCCCAAATCAGCTCACGAAGGCCCCCTTGAAATCAATGACCTAGACATCAAATAATTCTACCTCCAACATCTTAGACATTGGCATCTCATTATGCTTTGAGATGGACACTTGTCTTTGACTTTGGTCACACCTCTTCACGAACTCGTAGGCATCTCTGAATAAGGAGGGCCAATAGTAGCCACTCTAAAGCACTTTCCTTGTGGTCCAATCGCCTACATAGTGACCTCTAAATAGGGAAGCATGAATTGCTTCCAGTATACTCAACATATCTATTTCTGAGATGCACCGTCTTATAATACGATCCTCACACTACCAAAAAATATACGACCATCCCAGAAGTAATGGTTCACAACATGGAGAAACTTTTTCCTTTGATGAAAAGAAAGATTATCTGGGATCACCTCTCTCTCCACATAATTTGCAAAATCATCATACCAAGGTATTTTCTCTATAAGAACAGCCAAGATTTCCTCATCAGGAAATGCATCATTGATCTCAAATTCATCTTTGGCTGCTTGTTCTCCTTCAAGCCTAGACAGGTGGTCCCCAACTTGATTTTCGTAACCCTTTTGATCTTTGACTTTAATGTCAAACTCTTGAAGAAGCATCACCCATCTAATCATCCTTGGCGTTGCATCCTTTTTCATCATCAAATATCTCAAGGCTGTGTGGTCAGTGTGGACCACCACCTTGGGTCCTAGAAAATATGCCCGGAACTTTTCAAAGGAGTAAAAAACTACAAGAAGAACCTGTTCTGTGATGGTGTAGCTCTATTGAGCTCCATTCAGCGCTTTACTGGCACAATAGATTGGATGAAACAAATTTTCTTTCTTTTGTCCCAGCATAGCTCTAAGGGAAACACCGCTTGCATCACATATTATCTTAAATGCTTTTGACCAATCCATTGCATAAACCAGCTTCCTTTTATGGAATTTAAATGCCTTTAAGCAATCATCATTAAAAGAGAATTTGACTTCCTTCTCCAAAAGTTTGCAAAGAGGGTTTGCTATCTTTGAGAAGTCCTTTATAAACCTCCTTTAGAAGCTAGCATGACCAAAGAAACTTCACACTCCCTTCACTAAAATAGGAGGTGGAAACTTCTATATAACCTTAACTTTAGCTCGATCAACTTCAATCCTCTTTGCTGATATTTTGTGTCTGAGAACAATGCCCTCCTTCACCATGAAGTGGCATTTCTCCTAATTAAGCACAAGATTGAACTCCTCACCCCACTGCAAGTCCCTACTCAGATTTACCAAGTAAAGCTCAAAAAAATCACTGACAACTGAGAAATAATCCATAAACACCTCTAAGGTGTCTTCGACCATATAAGAGAATATTGACATCATGCATCGCCGAAAAGTGGCAGGTACATTACACAGTCTGAAAGGCATTCTCTTGAAAGAAAATGTGCCATATGGGTATGTGAAGGTCGTCTTCTCCTGATCTTTAGGAGCAATAAAAATCTGGTTGTAACCAGAATACCCATCTAAGAAACAGTACCAACCTCTTCCTGCTAGCCGATCAAGCATCTGATCCATGAAAGGTATTGGGAAGTGATCCTTTAATGTCCATGAGTTGATTTTTATGTAATCAATACACTCCCTCCATCCAGTAATTGGACTGAGTGGAATCAACTCATTCTTTTTATTAGCCACCACTGTTATGCCCCCTTTCTTGGGCACGCACTGAATAGGACTTACCCACTTACTATCTGAGATGGGGTACACTACTCCTGCATCTAGCCTCTTAATAATTTTTTTATTCACCACCTATTGCATAGGTGGGTTAAGACGGTGCTGATGCTCAATAATCGAGACACAATCCTCCTCTAGATTGATTTTATGTATGCATATACTAGGAGGAATGTCGATAGTGTCTGCAATTGTCCAACCCATAGCCCTCTTATATTTCTTAAGAATAGAAATAAAGTCTTCTATCTGTTGTTAACCTAAGTCAGCCACAATAATGATAGGTAATGTATTCCCACTGCCCAGGAACACATACCTCAAATGAACAGGCAACTCTTTCAGCTCCAAAGTGTGTGGCTCTTCAATAGACGGCTTCGCTGGTGGACTAGGATGATTTTTCAAGTCCAAATCTAGCTTCATTGGTGCATAAGAATAAGACCCCATGCCTATCAAGGCACACACATTCTCCTCATAATCTTCAATACCGTCTTGATCAAAATTCATTAATACAGTAGCTAAAGTGTCCACAACAAATTATTCTTCTATAGGTACTTCCTGTTTATCCTCATAATAAATATCCACAATTGAAAATATGCTCATATCTTTATGCTGTTTCATGGATTGGCATACATCGAATCTAACTACTTCATCATTCATCCTGAATAGTAGCTCATTTTCCTTAAGATCAATAAGTGCACTCCCGGTTGTGTAGAAAGGTCTACCTAAAATTACGGGCACCTCAAAGTCCACCTCACAATCGAGAATGATAAAATCAGCTGGAAATATGAAACTAGCCACCTTGACTAATACATCATATAAAATCTCCACAGGCCTCTTCACAGACCTTTCTGCCATAACTAATCTTATGTTTGTGGGAGTAGGATCCCCTATACCTAGTTTTTTATACACAGCAAGTGGCATCAAGTTTATACTGGTCCCCAAATGACATAAACCTTTTGAAAAATTAAGAGACCCAATAGTGCACGAGATAGTAAATGCTCTCAGATCTGCCTTCTTCTGCACTAACTCCCTTGTAGAAATAGCACCACAATGATGGATATTGTCCATTATCTCATAGCTAACTATCTTCTTCTTCTTAACAAGGTCTTTCATGAACTTTGTATGCCTGGGAATTTGCTCCAATGCTTTCACCAATGGCAAGTTGATTGTCAATTGCTTAAGCATGGCCATAAACTTGCCAAACTTTGTGTCATCGTCCTTCTTTTTCAATCGATGGAGAAATGGAGAAGGTGGTTTTGGGAGCATAATAACCACCACTTTAGTATTATTTCCCTTGCTTTTCTCCAACTCATCAACCTACTGATGGTTGGATAATGTATTATCAATAACTTTATCCAGTTTTTCAGATTCCACTGGATAAGTTTCTTCATGGTCAATCTCCTCTGCAATAACAGTTTTGCCCATAGATGGGCCTGTTAATACCTTACCACTCCGTGTGGTAAGTGCCATACAGGAGACATCATTTTAAGGATTCTGAACTGTATCATTTGGTAAAGTTCTGCTCTTCCTCTAATTCAATGCTGTTGAGAGTTGGCTCATTTGCTACTCCAACTGCTTGATAGTAGTAGAGTGTGAGTTTACCAATCGACTCACGAAATACAATCCACTCTTCATAGTGGTTACCTCAGATTTGGTAGTCTCAACTCCCTTTAATAATTTCTCTATCATGTCCTTCATGGACATCTTTCCAGAGCTATTTGTAGCATTATCTTTGCTTCCAGGAGGTATATATAGTCTACTCCTATCATTTTTGCTTTTCCAATTCCCTTGATCTCTATCCTTATAACCAACTTTATTGTAATAGTTCCAACCTTAATTTCCTTGGCCACTGCCTTAGAAACTGATAGCCTAAAGACTACCAAACACACAAAATTGGCTACTAAGATGCGAATTCCAGCAACCAAACAAAGAGAAAATAACACATAGAATGGAGATTAAGAAGAAGATTACTTGAAATTGAAAGAGAGATAGAAAGACCCTTATCCTTATTAAGTGATTAGCACTAGAAGATGTTTCAAATATTCAAACATACTTCACAAACAAGAGTTAAAACCTTCATCTTAGGTGAACCAAAGGTAACACTCTTTCTCAAACCACCTTTCTTGCCAAATTATCCAAAATAAGTGAAACCCTAACTTCAAATGTTCTTGGAACACTTTCGGATTCTAAGAGCTAAAACTAGAGACTAAAAACTACAATATAAGAGTAATATCCAATTTCATCGAAGTCTAATGAAAAGAGAAGAAAAATGGTCTATTTATACTATTACATGCCAAATGACAAAACTACCCTTAATGAGCTAAGGGAATCGACACCTCTTGAGTGTTTCCTTAGAGTGAAAAATGTATTCATTAACCTTCACTTGAGGCGACTATTGAGTGCATAATTTCTCCTCCTTACTTCTCTTGACAAAGGCTTCAAAATACTCTGAAAAGTCTTTAATTTCTTGCTAATTCCAAAGCCTTGACCCCTTAGATAATTCCTTGTACTTTTGATACACCTTGTACTTGTATCATCCTCTCCATCTTGAAGGAATTTATCCTCAAATTGAGATCTTGCAAAAACCAAAGAGAGAGAAAAACAAACACACAATCCCCTTGGTAAGAGGTTTAGTAAGTAACACACTCATATCATCAACCCATGGTTGCTTACACTTGACATATACCCACATATCCTTAGTATTTGACATGAAAAGCTTAGCATAAATGAAACCAAAGAAATTAATAGCATTAATATCAAAGACAAGGGAGCATGACCAGTAATTATAACCTTCACACCTCAAGAGTATTCCGGGGTCAAATGGGATCCAAGGATAAGGACTTAAGCTGAGATGGCCCACTCCTTTCACTAGGTTACCAAGCCCACGATAATTCAAGGCATTACCCACCACTTGGACAAACACAAGGCCACAATGAACAAGATATTTATAAGGGATTTTATCACATAAGTTCAAAAGAGCAAGTTTAATATCAAGACCATCATTACTAGCATCAACACAAACTTGAAAGTTTTTAATCACACCCTTCTCACGTTCAAGTAGTCAACTAGTTTTAAGAGCAAGTTGATCGTGGTACAAATTTAGGAAGATATTAATTGAAGAATCATGCACCCCTATGTCAAACAAACCCGAACCCAACATACTAGAGGGTACATCACAACATTTCAAGCTCAAAGAAGTGCATGGACTAGCCTTAGGAATTTTGTTCACAACTAAAGAGCTACCACGTAAAGAATAATGCACTTGTAAAACTATCAACACTTCACAAGACACAAAATCACTACATTTTAAGTTCAAGGAAATATAGGAAGTAGTGATGTTACCTCAGGTTAGACTTGGGAAGTCCACCAATTTGGAGCTTTCGGCCATTGGTGCCTTTGGAACTCCCACATGTTTGGGATGGAGTTCTTTTGAATTATCCCTTGGAAATATATATTCTTGTACGTGCAAGTAAGAAGAATCAATGCTAGGAAAAATTCTAGCACTTGGGTTGGTGAGTAACAAAGGTTCTTTGTGGACAAGATCCACAATCAAGCATTTTTCTTCCATCCTAACTTTACTACCCATGACTTCCCTTTCCTTTTTCCTATTTTATTCATATTGTTCTTGTACTTCACCATCTATTTTCTCTCCATATTGAGGCTTGGACTCATTCTCTTTGGATTCTCTTTTCTCCTCTTCTTCTACTTGGATGTAGTGAATTCAGTTTAGTGTGGTTTGGAGAGGGGGTATCGGTTCTGGTTGAAGATAGATTTGGGTTGGTGGCTCTTGATTTGGTGAAGAGTAGGATATTTGGTTTTGAGGGGTTTGAACTTATTGAGGGTTTTGAACTTGTGGAGGTATTTGGTTCGGATTTGGTGGTTGAGTTTGACTTCCAAGTCCCTCTTGTTGGAATTGGTTCATTTGGGAATGTAGTGGTCTTTGTAGGGTTCAGTTGGGAGAGGTTTGGGGTGGGTTTAGTGGCTGATTTTTTGGAGCTCTTGGAGGATTAAGCATTTGGCGGAAGGTTTCAGGGGTTATAGTCATGGAAGAGTTATTGGCTTGGACACGAGAGGATGCATGGTAGCGAATAGGAGTAGAAGGTCGTGAGTTCCTTCTACTTTAAACACGATCAAGTCTTCTACTAAAAGTGGAAATTTCAGTCCGCCTAGCATCTATATCACTTTTTATGGTTCTTATCAAGGCGTCATGACTATCTTCCATTCTTTGAGCAAAGTCTCGACCTAAGGCATCAATTCGAGCCATCAAGGCTCCAATTACATCATTTCCTAATGGTTGGGAAGTAGTACCTTTGGATTCCATGGAAAATGTACCTAAAGAGTGCAAAAAACAGAAATAAAACAACCTACAAAATGAGAAAACACGTTGGTTCAAAAGCCACACTTCACTCACTCTCAATCTCACCTCACACTTGGCTTCACAAGCATTGGAGAATCGGCAATACTTGGCAAGTTACTTGAGAGGTGAGAAGCTTTGACTCAGAATTGATCTTTGTTTGAGACGACTCAAAATAAGTGATGCACAAACTTAAACCAACAAAATGCTACGACTTGAAAATGAGGAAAGAACACAAAAAGCCGGAGACACGAAATAAACGAACTCTAAACTAATTACCAACCTAGTAGGTACTTACTAGTTTGTTAATTAGTGATAGAATTAACTTAAAAGAAACTAGAATCAAAAATTAGAAACTAGGAAATCTACCTAAGAACTCAATTTGGCCAATTAGCTAGTGATGATGTGGCAGCTTCTGATTAGACGTTGAGTTTTCAAATTTTTCAACCCTAATTCTCAAGTCTCAGCATAGAACCCCTTTGGTGAAGAAGAATTTCATTTGGGAGGGAAAAATGAAGGTTTGAAAGCCTTTTTGGATCTTCAAATGAATTCAAAAACAAATGGTCCCCCCCTTTGTACTTGGAATGTACTTGATTTTGTACTTTGATTATTCCTTTGTCTCTTCTTTCTTTGGATGACAATGAATATGCCAAGGAATATTCTTTCACAAACACCAAGTAAACTCTCTTTCTTCTCTTTTTTTGGATCAAATACACTCTTTGAATATTCTTCCTTAGCAAGACTGGATGAACATGGAAGAACAAGATGAATATTTAAGAGTTGACCAAAGTTTGACCCTTAACCAAATGAACTCCAAATCTGATTTTTTTTGTAGATATAGGTTCCTTAGGCCAAGGTGAGCTCAAATAACAATAAATCACAACTAACCAATGTCCACAACACAAAAACCACACGGATCTAGCTTCTTGAAGCTTCAAAACGCCATAACCTTGGTGTATCTAGCTCAAAGTTGACCAAATCTTATTCCAAATATAGATCTAGACTCCTTATGTTCTAGGGAGAAATTATATAGCACTTGAAAACAACAAAACAACACAAAAACGTGTAGATCTAACTTATAAAATGCTGTCCAAACACAAAAACGTGAAACACACTTTTTTTTCTTGACTTTGGACTCTTTTTTGTTGAGATTTTCTTAACAAGAACACTAAAACCAAGATTTAGGGATGTTGGAACAACCCTAACCAAGAATTTCATACCAAATGATAGCCTAAAGAAAGGCTAAAACACGAAATTGACACTAGATATGCAAAAAATAAGCAAGCACACAGAGAGAAAACAACTCTTAGAAAGGAAATGAAGAAGAAAGATTGCATAAATGTAAAGATAGTAGAGTGAACCTTACTTCCATTAGATGATTAAAAAAAGGAGATGTATCAAATCTTCAATCACACCTCACAAATGAAAGTTCAAACCACTCTCTTAGGTAGACACAAAGGGAGCCACCTTCCCCAAGCACCAACCTTTCTTGCCAATTTGTTAACACAAGTGAAATCCATCACTTAGTATAAACCTTAATTACATATTCTCTCTCTAAGAGAGGAAGAAAACTACAACTAAAGAGTATCTCTCAATAATTTCATCAAATTCTAATGAAAAAAAAAAAGCAAAATGGTCTATTTATACTATTACATCCCAAATGACAAAACTACCCTTAATGAGCTAAGGGAATTGGAACCACTTGAGTGTTTCCTTGGAGTGAAAAATGTATTCATTAACCTTTACTTGAGATGCCTATTGAGTGCATAAGTTCCCCTCCTTCCTTCTCTTGACCAAGGCTTCAAAATACTCTGAAAATTCTTCAATTGCTTGCTAATTCCAAAGCCTTGACCCCTAAGATAATTCCTTGTACTTTTGATACTCTTTGTTCTTGTTTCAAAAACCCCCCTAATTATTTGGATAATTTGCCTCTTCTTCCGAATCGGAATCAACTTTTCCCTGGGATACAACAGCTTTCACCTTCTCTATTTTTCTAGACAATAGATGCTTAGTCAACAAATCAATCAGAGTCTTTAAGTGTGCCATATCCTAGTCACATTTTTCCTTATTCTTGCATTACTCTACAGCCATACTACCAGACATGGTAGAGCTTGCTACCATAGAATCCTTGCTATGCCAAGCTCTACTCTATTTGGTCATCTGATCAAGTATCTCTGAGGCCTCTGGGAAAGTAAGGTCAACAAACGACCCTCCTACAGTATTATCCATGACTGGCTTTATAATAGAATTCAAGTCCTAATAAAGAGTATCTATCAGATAAATATCCATTATATTATGGTTCGGGAATTACATCAACTTCTTTTTAAACCTCCCTAGGTCTCTTGAAGAGCTTCAGTGGGAAGCTATCGGAAGTTACTGATTTCATCCCTTAACTATAACCTTCTAGAAGGTGGAAATAACCTTTCTAGGAAATCCTTTTTCAACTACCTCCAGTTGGTTATACAGTCAAGAGTTAGTTCATTCAACTATAGTATCGTATCCATAGATAGCGAAAAAGAAAAAAAATGTAGATGAATAGAATTTTGACCCACTCCTGGATTATCAAAGGACATGGAAATGGTGTCAAAATTCACCAAATACATCTTTGGATCATCTCCAGGAAGACCACCAAACAACCCCATAAGATGAATGAGTTGAATCATTATACTAGTAATATTAAATTTAGCTCCTGGTGATAGAGGTGAAAGAATGATAGCTCTATTTACACCTACTCTATCCATTCTATCTTTATAGTCATTCAGATCAAACTGATCTAGTTGACGCTCTTGCCTTACCTTAAAGGGGTGATTTCTATTAATATTCTAATTTACTGGTGCAGCCATATTTTTTGCATGCCTTGGATTAACAAGATATAATGAGTCATCATCCCCTAAATCATCATCATCAGGATTAGGATGACGTGCCTACTGAACATCATTCTACTGATTTGGTTGAGCTCTAGCTAAAGTGGTTAGTCTTTCAGTATCTTAGGGATCTACCTTTCTGCCAATTAGCTGCGGTTCCGGATGTATTGGTAATAATGGTGCACCCAATCTCTATGTACTTGTCATACACAATAACTCCCCTGGATAGAATAAAAACAACAAACAAAAGTAAAATTTAGGAAACTTGACCAAAGGTCAATTAACAAACACAAACTTAATTGACAACTGTATTTCCCGGCAATGGCGCCAAAATTTGATACGCCCAAATTACACCTCTCTACCGAGAGAATAAACGATCACTATTAAATAAATAACCCAACTGGGTTGCGTGTCGTATCCCATAGGGAATACTATGCTCACTAAGTATTATGGTTGTTACTAGATTGTTGATCGAAGGTTCTAGAATAGAGGGATATTTTAATTTATCAATTATATTCAAATGTTTGTCATAGAAAGTAATCTAATTATATGTCAAATTGCTAAAAGTAATTCAATAAGAGAAGTCAAACTAGAGTTATGGTTACCAAGATGCTTAAGCTGCTAAGTTTGTGAACTATTTTGGATTCCAATGAACAATTCTTATTGCAACAGTAATTGAATTATAAGGATTTACCCATTAGTTTCTCAACCTAAATGAGTAACTTATCCCTTAATTCTTTCAAAATTCAGGAAAATAGTATTAATTCACCTATAATCTCACATGGTTTGATCCGATTAAGTTATCTACCTTCTATCAAAGGTTAAAGCCTTTAGATTTATGTAAACCCTTTCTTTTCGCAACAAGAACTTTTCTATTTGAACAAGTGTTATTCTTGGGTTCACATTTCAAGTTTGCAAACATGAAAATTCATTAAATTTAAGAAGAGTTTATGTAATATAAATTACTCATAGGAATCTACTAGATTAATAACCCAAAATTAACTTTTCACATCAAGGCTCCCATAACCCTAGTTATGGGATCTTAGCCACACATTTCCATCTAAGAAAGAGAAGAAACAATAGTGTTATTCATAAATTAATTCAAAGTTTACTTACAAAAGTCATAATTGTTGTTCTACAATCTTCAATAGAAAATATGATAAAGGAATCTAGATCCACAAATCTCCAATGAATCTTAGAGAAAAACTATGAAACAATGTATTTTTCAGTATGGAAAACCCTAACCAATGATAAGTGATGGATAAAAAAATACATAATATAACCTAAAACTGGGTACCCAACTGAGTTGGGTGTCAAATCGTACAGGGAATACTGTGCTCACTAAGTATTGTGGTTGTTACTACACTATTGATTGAAGGTTCCAGGATAGAGGGGTATTTTAATTTATCAATTATATTCAAATTATTGTCACAAAAACTAATCCAACTATAAGTCAAATTGCTAAAAGTAATTCAATAAGAGAAGTTAAACTAGATTTATGGTTACCAAGATGCTTAAGCGTCTAAGGTTTTGAACTATTTTTGATTCCCAATGAACAATTCTTATTGTAAGAGTAAGTGAATTCTATGGTTTTACCCTTTAGTTTCTCAACCTAAATGAGTAACTTATCCCTTAATTCTTTCAAACTTAAGGAACATAGTATTGATTCAACTATAATCTCACATGGGATGATCCGGTTAAGGCATCTACTTTTTATCCAAAGGTTAAAGCCTTTAGATTTATGTAAACCCTTTCTTTTCGCAACAAGCACTTTTCTATTTGAACAAGTGTTGTTCTTGGGTTCACGTTTCAAGTTTGAAACCAAGAAAAGTCATTAAATTTAAGAAGAGTTTATGTAATATCAATTACTCATGGGAATCTACTAGATTCATAACCCAAAATTATCTTTCACATCAAGGCTCCCATAACCCTAGTTATGGGATCTTAGCCACACATTTCCACCCAAGAAAGAGAAGAAACAATTGTGTTATTCATAAATTAATTCAAAGTTTACTTACAAAAATCACAATTGTTGTTCTTCAATCTTCAATAGAAAATATGATAAAGGAATTTAAATCCACAAATCTCCAATGAATCTTAGAGAAAAACTATGTAACAATGTATTTTTCAGTATGGAAACCCCTAACCAATGATAAGAGATGGAAAAAAATATACATAATAAAACCTAAAACTAGGTATTTATATGTTCCCCTATAAAAAGAATTTAAAATTCAGATAATTAAAATTTATGACATAAGTGATGGTCAAAGTAGTAGTCCGTCGTAAGACTGATGGTCTACCATTTGGTCCGTCAACGCTGATTTTTGATAGTCACTTTCTGGTTAAGACCAACAGCTCATATGGTGGTCCTTCGCTAAACTGATGATCCAAAATCTTGACATCGTTGGTGGTGCTGAAGAGTCAGGTTCTGGATAATCCTGACGACTGGAGTGGTGGTCCGTCGAAAGATCAATGGTCCACCAAGTTGGCCATTACTGAGCCTTCCAAAATACTTGTTTCTATTTATTTCTGATGGCCAAAGTGGTGGTCCATTGCAGGACTGACGGTCCACCAAATGGACCATTGTTGGGTCTTCAAAGTTCATAGATTTTGCCTCGATCTGACGGTTGAGTTGGTGGTCCATCGGAAAACTGAAGGTCCACCATTTTGACTATCAAAAGTGTTTATCTGCAAATTTTCTAAGATTTTTCCTTTAGCTAGCTTCTTTCCCTGAAACACTAAAAAACTAACATTAAATGCAACCTTGGTTGCTTGGAAACATGCAATTTTCCTAAGAAAAAGATGAAAAATGTTCCGTCAAAAGTCGGTACATCATACAACTATATAATTCGATTATTCATGAGGTAATAATCTGGCTTAGACTCAGCAATTCCAGTAGCAACAGGGCATTCAGAATAACACTTTGACTTTCAATGTTGCGGAGACATTGAAAAATATCCTAGCCAATAAAGAACAAACAACTGCAGCAATAAAAAATAAACAGCTAGCTAAAAAAATTGGAGACATAATTGGGATAGTTAGCTCAAGAATAGAGCACACAACCTCAAGGGGGTTGTACTAGTGATATAGAAAATCTGAAAAAGTAATGGCAATCACCTTGTGGAGTGATAGAGTCCTAATTAATAAACTTCCAAAGAAAAATCATGTGATGTAGATAGAGTTAGTCCCACAACAAGCTGATGAGAAATAATTGGAAGCTAAAGAGGCTAAAAATTTGGAAAATTCTGAGTACCCAAAAGTAATGGTAGAAGAGAATACACCAAAGAGACAACCACCACCTTCCCCTCAAAATATTAAAAAGGCTAAGGATCTTGCGTGATTTATGAAGTTCTTTGACACATTAGAGAACTTCACATTAAACTTCCTTTATTAGATGTTTTGCTGGGAATGCCTAAGTATGCTAAGTACTCTAATGATGTGGTGACCAATAAGACAAAGCTAGGTGACATTGAGATAGTATCACTTACTGAAAGGTGCAGTTCAGTGGTGATGAGGAAGATTCCAAAATATCTTAAGGATTTAGGGAGTTTCACCATTCCCATAAAAATTGGTGAAAGTGATGTGGTCCATCCTTTGAGTGATTTGCGTGTAAGCATAAATTTAATGCCTCTTTCTATGTTAAAAATTATGGGTATGGAAAAGCCGAGGCCATGTTCTGTAGCGCTCAAATAGATTAAGAGTGGTGCCTAAATAAATCATAGAGGATGTTCTCATTAAGAGTGGTAAGTTTATTATCGCTGCTGAATTTATTATTCTTGATTATGATACAGATGACAGGGTACCAATCATACTGGGACATATATTCTTAGCAACTAGAGGAGCACTTATTGTTGTGAGAGAGGGCACTCTAAAAATAGATTAAATAATAAAAAAGTGGTCTTCAGAGTGTACAAAACACTCATTACACCCTCACACTATATGGATTTATATACGATCATAACTATGGAAGTGTATATATGTGGGGTGGTGGAGTGCAAGAATTAAATGAAAAAAAGTATGGAAACAAATGCAGACTTTGAGGGTAAGAGCTCATGAGGTTAGAAAATTGTAAGAATGGGATCCGAGTATAAATAAGAGGATGAAAGAATATGGTTTAGAGTAGTGATATGAGTCATGCCACGCTAATAAATTAGGAACTGCTTGGGAGGCAACCCAAGTTAAGTTAGCTATTTTATTTTCTTGTTTTCCTAAAGTATCACCTTTATTTTTTTTTTGTTTGAGTCATGGGTTTGTTGGAAGTATGAGCTCCAAAGATCCAAGATACAGAGCATGGAAAAGACTGGGTGTGTGGTTCTTCGGACCTCTTTGATGATTAAGATACTACTAGCTAGGCCTAGAGGCCTTACAGAGTATTTCTACCCTTTTTTTAAGTTATACTTTTGGGACAAAGTGTGATTTTAAGAGTGAGATGAGAAATCTTCCGATTGTTAGGGTGAAGTGATGTTATAGGATTTTTATTTTTAGTAATTTTCTAGTATTTGACTAAATTAAAAAAATTACAAAACGATTATATCATTGTTTAAGTTTAATCTTTGTTGGTGTCAATCTAGTAGAAGAACACTTTAACCACCCCTTCGTTTTTCTTTTCGGCTCTTTTTTAAGGGGGTCTACTTTGACCCCAATATCTATTTTTCATTTTTAGGAGTAATTTTAAAGTTTTTACTATGGATAAATGAGATGTTTAGCTAAGTGTTATGTATGATTACATTATCCAAGTTGAGTTTGAATACGAAATTATGTTGAATGCACGAATGACTATTTTTGAGACACCTAGGCTTATTTTTATTACTCTTGACAATGCTAGCTTCATTTTGAACTCTTGCTATTGCTTTGTTGAGAGTATATAGAGATCATTTTTTATTTGAGAATGTTCCATATATGAGTAAGGTTTATGTTGATTTTCCTTATTGCATATTGATGTATAGAACTTGCCTGCAGTGTTTGCAAAATGAAATAAATAATGTTGGATTTAGGAGATGAAATAACATTCACTTGATAGCCATATTTTATACCTTCTTTATCTGCCTTTATTACATAATCTTAGTTTGCCCCATTGATACTTTAGCCTATTCTTTCATAGCCTCATATGTAGCTTATTCCATTTCTTTTAGTGTATTATAATTTGATCTAAAGCTCCTAAAGATCTTTTATTGAAAAATTAAAATGTTAAGGAGTATAGAATTAAAGAAGGAAAAAATGAAATTAAGCCCACAAAAATAGTAGTTAGTGGTGTTTTGAAAAATATCATGTGATGTGGTTGGGAAAAATAGAATGAAAAAAAAGAACTTGATCAAAAATGAATCATGTGTTGAGAGAAAATACTCCCTACTTAAGATATGTTAACTATCTTAAAGAGATGGGAAAAATAAAAGTGAAGTTAAAACATTGGTTGTTTAGGTAGGATTCTAATGTAAAGTAAGAGGTATTAAAGAACTTAGGGAAGATAGTCACTATTACTGGATAGAATAGTTCCTATTTGTCCCTTAGCTTACATTAAAACCATTACAGTCCTGCTTTACCTTGAGCCTTGATGTTCAAATATTAGTGGAATACTATACTAAGGGTAATCTTATGGTTCATCTATGTGACATGTGAATCCCTTGTATGAGTGGGTACAATTTTATTCTTGCACCTATTCTTATGATAACTTGTGAATTTGTGACTGAATATAGGGGACTATCTTGTGGTGTGGGCACCTGATCGATGATGGTTAGGTGATTTGTAATTTCTCTATGTTGAGTAATATGAATGAATCTTCCAACTTGGTAGAGTCAATTCTTCAAGATACGATGTTTTAAAGTAGAGTTCATGAGTTTTCAATGATAATATGATATGCTTAATGTGGAACTTGTTATTCATGTAGTCGTCATAGTTCTAGCTTGAGTTTGTTAGTTGTAGTGGTAATGTTTGAGTGTTCCTTGATTGTGATTAGTGTAAAGAGTTGTTTGAAAATGAACATGGCTTTAAGTGTTGGTGGTGATCTTAGGCATATTTATACACCTAAGTGTCATTATCTATAAGTGTTTAACCTAATTCGAGGACTTATTGATGTGTTTGATGAGTTATTAGTGGTGTAATGGTGTAATTATGTGTTCAAGTACACGTTTAGTGTGTTTAAGGTACATTCAAAACAAGTTAAGAATAAAAATGATCAGATGGATTTTAGACGAGGAAACTACTGGTGCTAGCTTGAGCAATGCTTTTTTTAATGCACTTTCATGGACTTCTTTAAGAAAAAATACTTGTTGATATTATAAGAGCAATGTCAGTAAGCAAAACAAGCTTTAATTAAGTTTGAAAGGTCGTTGTAAAGTGCAGAACTTGAAGACAAAAGTGAAATACAAATTCCAGTAGGGGTGTATGTTTTCAACTTGCGTTAGGGGCATGCCATGACCTAGGGTAATTTTGGCCAAAATTTACGTATACTATAAATAGGACACTTATCTCCTATCCTAAATATATTGGATGACTTTGGGAGAGATAAAACACATGGGGAAGGCTCCAATTATGATTTTTATTCTTTACATTAGTTTGATTTTAGTTTTTACTCATGAATCCACTATTGTGATTCTTTGGAAGATGATAAGCGGCTAAACACGCTCACTCTAGGGTTGAGTCTACAAATATGAATACTTAGCTTTTAATTGAGTTTGTTAAAGCTGATTATCATATTTGGTTGTTCATATAATATTGATTTTATTATTCTATTGATTCGCGACCTATAGAATACATTTATATTTTTATTATGATCCTGTAAGAAGGAACCTTAGATTTGATAATAGAATATATAGAGTGGGTTCTTGTCTCTTAAAAGAATTAAAGATTGGATTCACTGTTAGTATAGGAATACACCTAATTCCCCCTATTTGGTTCAAGTACGGGATAAAATACAAATACATTTAAATTAGTTCTCACTTCCTAGCACAACAATGAAGTTGTGGGGCTAATTTAGATAGACAATTAGAGGATCAAAAGAGCATAATCATGTTATTAATCCAGTGAATCAACAATTAAGATTATTAACTTAGCCAATGAGGTTACATAGTTTAGTAGGGTTGTTCAAATAGCAATAAACTTGGATTTCTCATAATCATTGTCTCCAATATAATTGCATTATTATTCATTTCTCATTTTAGATTCTCAAACTTTAAAACTCTCTTTGGTTATTATTTTCACTTATTTACTCTTCTTAGTAACACTAGAATTGGATTTCTTTCTAAACACAAGTCCCTATGGGATCAATATTCAAATCAAAAGGGCCACTTTTTTTCTTACACGACCTTGTAAACGTGCATGTGTGATAAGATGGAATAAGTTTTTGGCCCTGTTGTCAGGGACTTGAAAATTACAAATTTCAGATTAATAGTTTACTATTTATTTTATTAGAGCTGATAACTTGGTCTTAGCTTGTAACACCCCGATTTGCTGAACCGAAATACTACACGGTGCTCATGACCCCGAGGGACCACAAGCTAACCCATGAGTAATATTTGTACCTGTATACTGCAAATCATGATATAAAAATATGGAATACATAGAAATGTAAGGCCATAAGGTTCAAATGAATAAAACCATATGGGTGAAAATACCCAAAACAACTCAATCTGAACATAAATCTGAAAGCCTCTAAACTGTCTGAATAAGGAGTTGAAGGAACATATCTCCAACTAACTCCGTAAAACTGAACTGAACAAAATAAATAAATGTATCAAATCGTATTTCCTCAAATTAATGAGGACTCACTGTGTCTCTGCGACTGGAATGCTACCGCTACTGCTGGGCAGGAGCTTGTGTCTCGAACCTATGGTATAATATGAAAAGAAAGAACCATAGCACAAATGCGTCAGTACAACTGGAGTACTGAGTATACAAGGAAGGTAGGCTGAACATAAAGGGTTTCATGCATGAACAACACTGGTTGACTAATATGAACGTGGGAGTGCAAACACACATATATAGAAACTGGGACTGTGAATACGTGATAGCATGGCCTGTAAGATAATACATGGTTTACTGATAACTGTCATGACTAATATTGAAACTGATAACATGGACGACTATATCTGACAGTCCTGTATATACTGAAATCTGAAGAATGCCTTGAGTTTTTTTACTGAGACTGATACTGAAACTGTAGGAAGTAGTGTTTAACTAGCATGCCCTATGTATGCCGTTATGGCTAATCTGGGGTCCAATATTTGCCCCAACTGGAGGGGTGTCAATACTGTGCCATGGGTAGGACAGTCTGTGAGTGACCCTTATTTGGCGGGTACTCAATAAGAACGGTGGGAACCCTAAACTGACGGGTTAAGCCACCTCATCAACCCTAATCTGATGGATTAAGATATGTCAACCTACACTGGCTACGTAGTTCTGTAACACAAGAATGACTACTAAGAATCACACCCTAAACTGGCGGGTAAGTTCCCATCCTTGGGTTCACTCGGTGCTAACCTCTACTCCCATCTGGAGGGACTGGACATGAATAACTACTGTGCATGACTTAATCTTATTGAATTTTGTTGACTGGCGGAATGTTACTGATATCTGACAACTGACTAAGATCATGAGGTTTTCCTGAGTCACATGACTTACTGAAGTCTATGGAATCATAGCTTGAGTTCGGATATCGTGAAACATGATATAGATCTAGGCATACAGCTATAGTTTTCGGGTACAAGTACCCCCAGGACTCGATGGAAGAAAACTGACACACATGACTGAGTTGATCATAAGAGTAGAGTCCATAATTTATAATATCATAAGTAGGGATCTCATACAAAGCATGGTTATCAACAATGTATTGGATGAAAAGGATTTCATATCACATGAAAGTACTTGCACAATCTTAATATCATATTCATTGCATAATCATATTGGCAACACATACCAATAGCATGGAAGTTCATGTGGATTTCATGGTTATCATACATCTTGTTCATAAGTAGGATTTGCAAGTAAACATAGCATAATCTCATAAGAATAGTTCATGAGTATTCCAACAACATTTACAAGGCACATTATCAACATAGAAGTCATTGGAACATAAGGGCATATCCTGAATCCTTCACTTAGTCACAATTTAGCTATATTGCATGATTTCTAGTTTCTTAGGCCTTTTATTAAGCACCTTAAATGCACATCTTAAGCATAGGTGAAATCATCAAATTATACATCATGAGAAACCAAATTTACATGTTTCCAACTCATATGATATAATTAATTCATCAAAACATATAAAGATTCCATCTTGGTAATCACCCAATATCAACAACATGATCATCAACACCCAACAATATAGAAATCATACTTTATAATGAAAAAGAGGGTTTTTGAGGAATTTCCTTGAAATCAGATCTTCAGGCTTAATTATGTAACCCTAGTTGTTTTTCTCTTTTAGTGCTCTTGGATGATGAGCTTTGAGATGAAAATAGGGTTGCAATATGTTTAGATGATATATATTTCGTAGGGTTAAGTTTAGGGACGTGTAAGGAGTATTTAAAGACTTATTTATCTTTAAAATAACTCAAAACGGAGTGTTTTTGACACCTGGAATTGACTTAGGCGGCACCCAAGTGATCGCCTATGCTTGGGTTGGGTGGAGCCTAACCAATCGCCTATGCTTGGGTTGGCGGCGCCTAACCAATCACCTATACTTACTGTCTCTCACAAAAATGGGCATAACTTTTCGCTCGGGTATTGGATTATGGAGAAATTGGTATCGTTGGAAAGCTAATTCGATTATCTACAATTTGGTAGGTCTAAATAAGACAAAATAGCACACTAACATCAAGTTATACTCATTCAAATATGACCCTCATAAAATCGAACACTAAAACTTGATGGATTCAAAAACTCTTAGCTTGTATTACCTTAAGTGACTAATATGAACATGGTTAATGCATCATAAGCTATCCTATCACTAGGATATTCATTGTAAGTAATGTACTCAAGTATGAATCACAGGATAGGAGATTTCACAAGTAGTAATACTTATTCACTTCCGAGCTTAGAAACATGCGGGGTATTACATAGCTACTAAACATATAGGTTCAAGTATGAATTTAAAGTATACTGGCAAGGGAAAGGGATTTGGTTAAATCATATCATGTACCAGAGAAATGTTTACATTAATTAAGGGGAGAAACAATACTTCTCTATTGCATCCCATAAGTTCAATAGAATTAAGTTATTCTTGATGTCAAGGGCGAAGAACAACCAACCCATAGGACAGTGCGTGAAGTGGCAATACCACTCACAACTAATGTTACCTCTACCCTCTACAAACTAAAATCTGGAGGTAGATTTGAGATGAAACAAAATATAGTGCAATTAAGTAATGACCCTTTAGGTCATTTTTTGGTATTTCTGCCCATTTTCACAATTTATAGGTTTCCTATAGCTTCTCCAAATCATTTATGACTTATTGGAACTAACAGTTTGGTTGCTGATAATTCATTTGGTTTTTATAGCCAATTCTCTATTTTGAAGTCTTTGTTGGTTCAAATTGGCTACCTGGTAAAACCATCAGCTAAACAGCTTTGTATGCCAATTCTGAATGTTCCAACAACTCTGAAACATAAATTTTAGGCTAGGGGTATCCTTGGTTTGGTTCCCGAGGCTTTTAGACTCATTTTAGACTATTGGTCAAAAGTTAAGGAAAATGGCACATGGGTGTGGCACCTACTTTTTGTAGAAATGATCTTGGATGGAAATCTCAACTACGCCAAGTCCATAAAATTGAATTTGATAGGGTAGCATAACCCGTTTGTGTATACGGGATTCCGGATGCACGACGATTCCTTGACATGCATGACTAATAGCCTACAAATACAAAATCAATAAATAAAAGTAAAATTTGAAAATCAGAGTAAAAGTCAAACAAACACAACAACTTAATTAACAATCATATTCCCCGGCAATAGAGCCAAAATTTCATACGCCCAAACTATATATCCCTTTAAGAAGCATATGTGGTCTTATCAAGTATATAACACTGTAGAGGTAGGGGTCAAATCCCATAGGGAATAAGGTGTCAAAAAGATGTTTATGATTGAATTGCCCGATAGCCAACCATTTCCATGAAATGGGGTGGGGTTGTTATGACAGTTTGTAAAACAATATTCAAATTATTCCTAGAAGACAACATAAAATTGTAGAAATATAAATCAGTAGAGAAACTGAACTAGGGTTTTTCTTACCCTGTCCAATATCGCAATTATGTACCGATTGTTACGTAGGATTCTCGTAAAATTAGGAAATATAAAGTCATTGATGCCTACTATTCACAAAAAGTGGTTTTTCAACCTCAATTAGGTGATTAATCCTTTAATTTTCTTGAACTCAAAGAGAATTAAATTTGAATTCAATTTCATTTTGATCTAGACAATCTCGTTGAAACATTGACCATTAGACAAAGATTTATGAACTTTGAATCCTTGTTGATAATCCTTGTTTTTGTTTTAATTCCTTATTTCAAGCGAATTGACCTTAAGGCATGTTCTAATGTTTGAAAACACTAGAAATCTATTAAAATGACAAGAATATCAAAACAATTCTCGTTATCACTTGAACCCCAATAACAATCAACATTCAAACAATAAATTCACCATGTCTCTTACAACAAATATTTGTGGGAGTTTAGCTACTCATGAATTTAAAAGAAAATATTGAAAAGATTTATTAATTAGAGAAATATGCTTACCAAATATAGACTGACACATTATTTATCTTCCAAATGTCGACAAAGTTCCAAAAATACCCAAGACTAAATTCAAAATTCTATTTATCTCTCTGAATAACATCTACAAAGAAGTAGTCAAAAGATAATGAGAAAACCCTAAAAGTTATATTTATAGTTGAGGAGATTTAAAATTTGAAATAAAATCTCAAATTCGCCTGCTCACAGTTGACGACCATAGTTGACAACTTTTCAACTTGAGTCTTTAGTTGGGTCCTCTCTACATAACAATCTACTTCAGATTAATGATGGGAACTGACGGTTCATCAATAAGTTGACAACCCATCAACTGATCTCTTCAACAACTTCTAAATTTTGCTTCAGCTTAACTATAAGAGTTGATGGCCCGTCAACATGTTGATATCTTTTCAACTCAAGTCATCAACACCACTTTTACCTATTTTCTCTATTTTTTCCAAAGTTAACTTTTCTGTGAAACAAAGTAAAATACAATTAAAAACAACAAAAGTTCCTTAAGAACTCCCAGTTATTCCTAGCCAAAAGTCTTAAATGTGTCTGTCAGTAAGATGGAAAATCACCAAGTCATATCCATAATAATATTAAACTCAAGGATGTCCAAAATGATAAAATCTAACCAAGTATGAAAATTCATGAGCAAAACATAATGTGTAAAATATGCATAGGTCCCCACTACAGAATCTTCAACCAGAGTAGACACATGTATAGAAGAATCAATACATCACATACCAAGTTCAAACCCAAATAAAATCTTACAAATATATATATATATATATATATATATATATGAATAAGTATATCATGGATTAAATAAAATATTAGCCATCTGGTAACTAATGAGAATAGTACCTGTAATGATGGTATCAAATGCCTCGACTATGGTCTTGCCTAAGAAGGAAAAATAGTGAGCTCTATCATCAGTCTAGGAAACCTCTAGCAAGTTGAGATCCATCTTTCCCTACATTACCATTACCTCTGTTTCTACTTCGACATCCCTAATATTACCCCATCTACCCTTTGGATGACCCTTACAGTACCACCTTTACCTTTACTTGCTAGGACCACAACACTGGTTTACAAATATGCTTGATTACCTATCTTCCTCAAAGGAGACTCTCTTTTAAAGTTCCCTACAATACAATAATAATAATAAACCCCTTAAAAGAAGACCTATTGGCCAAAGAATATAAAGGCCCTTGGCCTCTAGTAACTCAAGTCTTTTGAATAGCCCCAAAAATGACTACCTGTAGAAGCTTTTAGAGTTGGATAAATGGGTTGAGCTAGATATGTGTAATGTTTATGACCCAATGAATAAGAACCATTGAAGTTTTCTGCATTCCAATACTTATTGGCTAGTGCCGTAGCCTGAACAACTTGCTTAGCTCCCTTAATATTTTTAACATAATCAACTACATCATTGAAACTCTTTCCTACAAAAGTTATTTGAACAAACAATTCCTATAGATCAGTGTTCAAACTCTTAAAAAATAATCAGATCCTCTCCTCCTTAGCGCCTAATAGTTGGGTAGTATAGTGAGATAGAGCATGGATCTTAGCCTCATAGGCTGCAACTTACATACTTTCATATTTAAGATCTAGAAGCACATCTTTCTTGTAGTCACAAAGGGTCTGAGGTAGATACTACTCATCTAATAGGGCATAAAACTGAGCCTAAGTTAATGAAAGTAGGTCCATCAAACTACACACTACATAGGCTCTCTACTATTTCTTGGCATCCCCTTGCTGTTAAAAAGTCACAAACTGAATACTATGCTATTACACAATCCCAAATTACTGTAGCCTCTCCTAATAATCAATGATGAATGAAAATTCATCCTCAGTATCAGTATTGTAAAATGTAGGAGGATTCAATTTCACAAACTTAGTCATCAACTCAAGTTTATTACTGGTCATGATGGGGCCTAACACGGGATGGGGAAATACATCAGTCCATAAAGCCTCATCTATTCTTAAAGTCAAAGTGGCAATAGGATGAGCACCTATAGCCTAGAAAGTTGGTAGAGTTGGAGAAGCTTTAGTACCAGTCAACCCACTCAGAGCTAGAACTTGCTGAATAATCTTTAAAGACAGTAGATGAAGGACTGTATCTCTAGTCAGTATAGCCACCTCCAGTTCTATACCATTCTCATCCACTACCTCAGCCTCTACAAAATAATCCTGGGGTAGGGTAGTTGATACTTACTTTTGATGGTTTAGTTCAGTTGCATGAGCTCCATTCCTAAATAGTCAATTCCACACCTGGAGCTGCTAGTGTATGGGATATTACTCTCACTCTATTCACTCTTTTGTTCACCATCTTTAGACGAAAGAATTTAAAGAGTTTGATACCAATTTTTATTGCCAGATAATAATTAGAATAAAGTTAATGCATAAAAGAAGAAAGAAAGGAAAGTTTCCTAAAGTCCTATAGCCTGTCAAAGAAAAGTACAGATGTCTTTTGACCATTTTGCAAGAATTTATGGGACCCATTTTGGTATAACAAGATAATGAACCTAGGGATTTGATATCAAATTTTGGATAACCTAAAACCATTGTGAGTGGTACCCATACTAAACCTTCAATAGGAGAACCAACTAACACAGTAAAAATCCAACACTTATCCAAAATTAAGATACTAAACCAATCTCATTAGCAAACCCAACTCTCAATATCATAACTAATGAATACCACTAAGTTATGTTGAATAAACCATCTCTTAGAACTTGAAAATAATCATAATAAAATTCTAATAATTATCAAAAATCGGATGTGACCCCCCATCCACCCCCTAAAAAAGTAATATCTACGTTTGAAATAATGGACTATAAATCAAGTGAAGATCTTATGGTACCCTAAAATATGCAGCTCTCCCACGAGTTCAAATGCAATTTGAATCATAGTTAAGGAATCAAAATAGTGGCCAAAATATGCTCTGCATGCAATAATAAGAATAAAACATATAGTATAAGTATATAAGAAATAATGGTGCACTGGTAGGGTCATCAGCCAACCCAAAATGAGAAATATGAATACATAAACATAACATAGTACCAAAAGACAACCATGAATACCTATAATGCAAACTTTCTTCATGTTCATACACTAAACCTTATTATCAGCATCATAGAGTTTAGTCAACATTAATAACAAGTTAAATCAAACTATGACTACTAACAAGACTCCATGCCAAAAATCTATGACTCAATAATTACACCAACCATGTACCAGTTACGTATATAAATAGACTACATAGAGTTATGCCAAAAATTGCAAGTATACCAAACCATTCAAGAATCCATAAAATGACAATAATAAGTTTTCATGTATCCCAATTTACATAAAGAAACTACCTTTAGTAATTAAGCACATAAACCCAGTTCACTCAAGGATACAACTTCATAATGAAAGCACATAATCATCGATACACTCAAGGAACTATTACATTCATCTATACCTTGTACGAACATGCTAAGGGTTTTACGGTAACCTATTTGCTACTACTTACAGAGGACAAGCTCTCTTCGATATACAAAAGATCAAGTATCAAGTGTCTGTCAAACTTTTACCAACTAATCCTATGAAGATGTCCAAATACCAGTACATCAAATAATAATTGCAGATATCACTATAGTAAGAACCACAATAAATAAAAGATCAATACTTGTAACAACCAACAAGATTTACATAGAAGTTCAGCGTATGTGATTAATACTTACGATATCAAATAGTCATTTACTTTCCTTGAACATGCATTGTATAAGCAATACTAAGGAATAGTTAGCATGCACATATAAAATAAGTTACTTCAAACTATATTAAACCATCCCCCAGCCCAAGCCTGGATGCTGTAGTAAACTTGAACTTTACGTTTCCTTGCTACCTCGACTTGATCGTCATCTAAAAATAGGAATATAACACATAATTAACCAAATGACCTATAATATTGAGGATTATAACCTAATCTAAAACCCCAAGGCTAAATTCGTGATCATTTCCTTAATTTTAGGATTTTACTAAGGAATAGTTAGCATGCACATATAAAATAAGTTACTTCAAACTATATTAAACCATCCCCCAGCCCAAGCCTGGATGCTGTAGTAAACTTGAACTTTACGTTTCCTTGCTACCTCGACTTGATCGTCATCTAAAAATAGGAATATAACACATAATTAACCAAATGACCTATAATATTGAGGATTATAACCTAATCTCAAACCCCAAGGCTAAATTCGTGATCATTTCCTTAATTTTAGGATTTTCCCAATATAAATTTACCTTAAAGCTACCAATTTCATGGTTACAGTAGTTAATTATAGTCTGTAAGGGTAAATTGTTAACTTTTTAACTAAAATCCAAAGGTTTTATGCCAATTTAACCCTATGAATAAAAAATTCAACCAATTCAAGCTAAATCCTTCCAAACCCGTAAATAGTGATTCTATGATTTACAAATTAAAGAAAACTAGTGAATGGGGATGAATTACTTACCTTTACACATCAGGTGGAAAATAGGTGAAAATGCCCTTAATTTCCTAATCCCTTTCCAAAATGAGTTTAAAAATAATGACGTTTTTGGGGAATTTTTTCATAAATAATGATTTACCCTACTATAGCTATTCAATCCCTCTATACCAACATTGATATAGTGAAATTCGCCTGCTATAATGGTATTGGCCAGCTTTGACTCCCCCTATAATGAAAATTTCTCTACTATAGTGATACCCCTATGTGGAATTATGGGTGTGTCAAGGTATAAATTTAGGATTTCTCTTAGATTTACGATTTTCACAATGCACCCTCAAACCTTGACATCCCAAACTAACCCATTTACGTCAAGTTTTATATTGAAAGTTCTACTCTCCCGAATTTACTTTTGAAAAATCCTATGGGTTATTTATAATATTAGATAACATAAAATCATGCTAAAATTTGTTACATGTACCCAATCTATTCTTGGATTTTTCAAGACCATAACTCTCTCAAATTTCATCCGAGACTAGCCTAGCCTAAAATTTCTAACTCTCAATACGTGGAAAATCTTAACCTGAATTTTTTCATGGAAAGAATCATTAAAATACATAATTTTATGATATTGAAAAGGTGGTTTTTGATATTTATTCATCTTATATTACTTTACATATTCTCTAATGATTATCTCATGATTTTATCTTCAAATCTTGTTTTTTAAAATTAGAATTTTGAGATTTAGGGTAAACTTAAAGAATGTTAAAGTAATTATTTTAAGATTTATTTTAATTCCATTTATGATGAAATTTCTAATTTGCACTCCTTAAATTATGGGTAATAATATTACCCTATAAAATTCAAACTCTACCCTTGTGGGCTTGAGATTGACTTTTTGGACGTAAAATTTAAGTATAAATGACATAGGTGTATATGGATTTATTTTCGTAAGCAGAACCTATATTAACTAGATTGAGATTATTTAGAGGCTCTTCAAAAGGGTAAAACTTTGGTTTGACTTTTCAGACTTTCTTTGAGGAACGTTGAGACATTTTTTGACTCTTTTTTCAAATTACTTAATTTTATTGCTTTATTGGGGGTAATAGATATGTTAATGATCTTGTATAGATGAAATTAAAAACATATATATGGGTAATGAAGGTGTGTGAGGGATCTCAATCCCGTATAGATGAGATTATAAATATCTATATAGGTACTACTATATTTGTGAAAGGGTTAAAAGAAAATAATTGATTATTTATACTGTGTTCATCAGACATGTGTATGTGCTATCTCTAGTTGATAACGGAGTTCTTGACTCCTATATTTTATTCGTTAACATATTGGTGAGTTTGGAAATATCCTCGAATATTATTATAGTCATTATGGTCGTGAAAGGCCTCAATTTCATAGTATTAGACTGATGCTGAGATATGATGTGTATTGATTTTTCTATCCACATGCATATTATCATGATATTTCTTATTCTTTTTCTGGGGCCATATAGGTGGATTTAGAGGTTTAATTTCATATAACAACCCTCATTGTGATTTATAGTTTTTCTATATTTTGACTGTTTTACTTTATGATTTATGGGGATGGTTGGAACATTATCCCATGTGTCCAACGGTGATTTAAATGACTTTGAGGTTTTGAGTATCCTTGAAAGAAATTAGTTTACTTAGGTTAATATTTTGTAATAGAGGATTGGGAGGCGATTCAATCAATTCCATTACATTTGGAATGTCATTTTGGGGGTTAGTGGTGTGGTTATAGAACTCTCGAGCCTTTATTTAGATTTGTAAGCATGTAGATGAGAAAATAGCTAAATTATCCTAAAAGGGGTCTCAAGGGTTAACTTATTGATAACGGCCTCTTTATTATAAATTCGATGCTTTCATTAAGTATAGTATATCAAAATTAATCTAGTAGCATTATTTGATTATCTGTATTGTCTCTTGGTTGAATATCGTGGGTCTATTCAGAATCATTTTTGGTTGCATATATTCAGCTAGCTAAAGCTTCTAGTGCAACTGCTAAAGCGGTTGGTTAGTTGCCTTAGAAATTGAGCTTAGGCAAACCTTAGGCTGCCCTAACAAGACTGATCGAGGCCGGAATAGTTTTCCAAGGAAACTACTTAGCTGCCTTAGCTGGCTCACTTCAGTAGGAAATGGACCATATTAGAAATCATCTGTATGGCAAGTGACTACCGCCTTAGTCGTAGCCTATCTGCTTATGCGATCCTATCTAGGCGACATTGCTGGTAAAAATTCTCTTTTTCTTATTTTTTTTATTTAATTCTTCTATCGTCAAGCATTGGGATCTTGGTTTTTGCAATTTTAAAGAGGGTTTTTCATCAACTTAGACTTGGGTGAGCTTCTATACATGATTTTCATCCTTATCCATTAATTATTTCACTTAATCACCTACAAAACTTGGATTTCTAGGTTTCACCTAGTAAAGTAAAAAATAGTTTTTCATTTATTTCAAACTTGATTTAGACTTATTTTTTGGATAAGTTTTCATATTTACAATCCTTAAAACATGGAAAATATGATTCTTCAATAAAAATTCTAGATTTTACCCTTTTCCCTTTGGAGTTGATTTTCAAACTATTTTGTACCCACAATAAAAGTAGCTAATATAGGTATCTTTAGACTCCTATTCATGTGTAATTATATTGAGTTCATTAAAAGACTACACAACAGGGAAAATCTCCGTGTTGAAGGGTTCAAACTCTTGTATTGGCTTTTCGAGCTAGGTTATGGCTTAAGTTTCTTTAGACTGGGTTGGTGTCACGACCTGAATGAGAGCCTAGATGTAATGGACATCCCAAGTCCAACCAAGATCAGGGACCACCCCTTATTACCCAACCTATCCATCAAATGCATTCCTTGAGTCAACCGAAGTCCGAACACATAACAAGATAGTGTGTTTATCCATGTGGTAACTTTGAGATAAGTCTACAACTGAGACCCACCTAATCAAGTCTAACCAACCAAACTAATGCGGAAACCATAAACCAAAACCAATTATAATGATCCAATGTATGTATATATATAACATATCTGACCTAAGCAGTCCATACCATACCCAAGTCCATAGTGGACCATAAAAAGCCTTTAGACCAACCAAAGAGTAACTACTCATGCCCCAACCATGGCCAAAAAAACCAACGTCTATGAAAGACAAGAAATATGAAAAATAAACCATGACATGAAATAAATACCTTCCAAACTATGGAATATCACCACTTCAATCCAACATTGACTATACCCAAATCCGATCACTACGTAAGAGGAGTAGAATGGCTCATTCCTGCATAGCATGGGTATATAGCCGCCAGTAGATGGGTTAGTGGGTGAACACTAGCATGCACTCAGGATAGGGATAAAATAATGCCAATCCATGAAAAACCAAGTAAACCAACCAATGCACATAAACCATACATATATATACATATATATAACCATTCTGGAAAAGGAACCTGGTTTAGTATGCCTTTAAAACCATTAACTAGGTTGTGTAGCTTTGCCATCCTAACTGCACTTATGGGTTGTATGGGCTCAGCTCCCCTAGCTGTAAGGGTCCCAGTGCATGTAGCCATACTACCAAGAAATATCCCATGGGATGCCTAGTACATCCCTATAATATAAATCGTGACACTCGCATGTGGTCATTGAAGACCCCTCATATTAGCAAATATGAGTTTCTAATTTTGGTCCCCCTGGAAACTCCACCTTCCAGGGCTTAGCTACATATCCCACCTTTAAAGACCAAATAAAAACCATTTTCCAAACAATGCATTTATCATTTAACTAACCAAGGACATTTATTAGTGGTATCATCATACTACCCATACATGCAAGCATTATCCATAGATAAACCATAAGTTAAGGGGACTTTCAAGTGCCCTTCTAATTACCATATTAAACCTATTAGGAGACTTCCATGTTTTCCATAAGCATAACCAATTTATCCCTGAAAAATTATTCAAACCAATTCCATTAATTCATTCACTTGGGGGACTTTCATGTATCCCTCAAGGTTTTCACAATAGACCAACAATGACCACCAAAACCTTTACCCTTTTAAGAAATTCCAAACCATTTAAGAGTATGCCAAAAATTTAACTTATTTATATCATTTAAACCATGAAAACAATCCAAAAACATTGAGAGTTCCATTACAAATCAAAACCATGCAAGAGTTCCATTGAAAGTTCAACAATAGAGTAAAAATTTTCTTTGATGCATTTTATCGAACATGCTATGGGAATACCTTCACCAAGACCAAAACCAACATGTAAATCAAAATAATTAGGGTTACTTAAGACCCATTAGCTTAACCATAACAAACAAACAACCACATATATAATCCATACTAAAAACATGTAAAAATATTTAAAACATAAACACCCTCAACAATATTTCTAAATCCACCATTATAGATTCATAAACCAAAGTTTAAAACACAATACACATTCCTTTATTTTGGAATAACCTTGAGGGAAGGAGAACATGCCTTATACAAGAAGATCCCGAAGAGAAACATGACTCTTGAGACCCTTTGAAGAACAAATGAGAAACCCTAGCCTCCAATCTTCCAAGAGAGTATTTCTAGGATATTTGAAGTGTTATGATCCTTTTATAAGTGTAATTGAAGGCCATAGGGTTATATAACATGATATCTCAAAGGAAACCAAACTACCCTTGACTTATAAATTAAAGAAATTTATGTCCAGGGGTACGACTAACCTTACTATTCTTATCTAAGGGTACGAATGAAACCCCAACTCATACACCAAATCATATCCAAACTTGACATGACCTTACCTAATGATTTCTATACGCCATACCCTCCCTAACTCTTACCTAAGGGTATGAGTGGTAACTTCAAATATATCCACCAACCATATGATGGACATATTACACTAGACAACTCAAACATGCACCACATGACTTATCCTATACCACTCGTAAGCTCCCATACAAATTTTACCTAGATGAGTTGTACCTTTGGTAGTAGCTAAGCCATCCTTACTGCCTAGGGTACAATTGGACTACCTAGGCACCTTACGACTCATAACCAAGGGTACGAGTTACCCCCTTTAGTTGTACCGAGTAAAAAAGTGTCTAAATATTAGAAATTTTCAAGGGTCCAAATCCTAGGATATTTTAGTTGGGCAGTTAAACATTCATATAAAGTATTCTATGGGTTTGAGATATTATCATGTCATTCATTTTTTGGTATCATTATTTTATCATGTTGCCCATATGGGGCTTATGTGAATAATATCATTCACTTGAGAGATTATTATTATTATTATTATTATTATGATGCTCATGTCGGGTTGGTATTTGTCTAGTTTGAGCATTATTTTCCTTTATTATTATTATTGTGATACTTGAATAGGGGATCAATTGATATTATTGATGTCTTACATGACTCTTTACTATTGTGTTGCTATGCGATGACTTTTATCATAATCTATTGGTATTTGAAGAGATTCAAGCTTATTTATAACATTATTTTTGTTGATTCATTACATGGCATTTTAATTATGAGCATGCATCTTAATTTAATTAATTCATATTCATAGAATTCGTATCACTGAAAAATACTTATTATGAAAGAAACTAAAACACTTTATAAAACTCATTGACAAAAGAATGTGCCAGTACGGTTGATTGAGATATAAGATTATGATAGTGTATGGGTTGCGAACACCTCATAGATCTTGTCCTAGAAACTTATGCTCAGATAGTGTATAAAAGGTGAGATTGAGATATTCCCTCCTTATCATACCATTGCAGTACATTATTTGCATTTGTCGTATATCGCTTCCTAGTTTTGTAATTTATTCTTCCTTTATATATTTTTGTGTAGTTCTTCTTGTATTATTATTATACTTGTGGTATTTATACTGCTAGGAGATACAACGTGAGACACTGTTGGCAACTTTTTTGTATGCAGGTGGAAGCATGCTTATAGTATCCTTTATATGTTTTGTTTTTTACTTTGCTTAGTTGGATTGTGATGCCAATTAAGTATACATAGATCATACTCACTCTTACTTTCTGTACCCTTTTTGGTTGTAACACCCCAAGTCTGTACCCCAAATGCTACATGGTGCTTACGACCATGAAGGACCAGAAGCTAACCCATGACTGATATCTCTTGTGAGCACTGAATAATAATACTATAATAAATGTGCAAAATAGATTGAAATGCCATAAGGTTCAAAATCTAAAATACTGAATAAGAATATCGACTACAATAATAATCTGTAAAACTGAGTACTATCTGAAAGTCTAGTCTAAAAAGCCTCTAACTGAACTATTTGAATATGGAGTTGATAGGGCAAGCCCCCAAATAACTCTGACTACTAAACTACTGATAAACTAAAATACTAAAATAAAAGCATGCCCTCGATAGATGAGGACTCACTATTGAAACTGTTGCTGATAACTAAATCGGTCAATGCATGGTCAGGAACTTGAGCATCCAAACCTATGCTATAAGATATCATATCGCAAACAAAGAGTATATATCGGTACGTGGAATATACTGGTATGCTAGATGAGGTAAGGCTGAATGCAAGGGTTCATATGCATGAACAATAACTAACTGAATAATATAGAGTAACTGAATATAAAAGTACATGGATAACTAAAACTGCTGTAAATAATGAGCATTTAATACTATGCATGTATGTGTATACTGTAACTGAGTTTTTATTGAAACTGAGTTCTAAATTCTTCTAACTGAGCAACTAATATCTAAGATTACTAATAACTGAGTTACTGAAAATGATTGACTGTATCTGACAATCCTAATTTTGTAGAACTAAATTAAGTTTTATACTGAGACAGAAACTGAGACTGTGGGAAGTAATAAATCTAACTGACATGCCCTTTTTCTGAATAGATTTTGAGTCCAACCTACAACCCCAGCTAGAAGGGTGTCAGTATCGTGCCATGAGTAAAAACACTAAATAGTTACACTCATCCATCAGGTACTCTAATGAGAACGGTAGAACCCTCAACTGGCAGGTTAAAACACCTCATCAACCCCATCCTTGGGTTTACTCGATGCTGAATTCTACTCACAACTAAATAGACCCTTAACTGATTATACTTAACTAGACTAGACTGATACTGAGTTTTACTAAGTTCTTTTGCTGACTGAGTAATACTGAGTTCTATAACTGACTGAGTTATACTGAGTGTGACATGACTGATACTATTCTGTCTAGGAAAATAACAAGATTTTTGGTTATTAGAAACCCCCAAGACTTGATAGCATGAAAAGTAGAGCATAGCATGATCTTGAGAAACATAGCAATGTACATTTGTCCATAATTCATTCATAGAGAGATTTAATCAAACACATGTAGAGCACAAGCACAACATATACTAGCATGTCATGATTTCACCATTTAATTAACATGGGCAAAATCAAACACCTTGGGAGAATAACGTAATGCACATAATCATAGATATCATATAAATATTGCAACTACAAGACCCAAACTTGCAAATTCAAGGATTATAATATGGAAATTACCCAATTTAATATACATGCTATTTCAATTTCATGAAAACCACAATCAACAATGGATTGAAACTATATTAATGTCATGAATATGAATACAATACAATTTCAAGCATGTAATTCATAAATAAACAATCTTGGGGTTTTAAAAATGGATTCTTCGACTCTATAGGTGAAAGGAACCCATAGATGAACACCTAACATATCTGAATTGATAAGTTCTTTGAGTTCCTTGGGAGTTTCTTAAGCTTTGTTCTTGATTTCTTGAGATCTAGGGTTTGCTAATTGAGAGAGAATTATTTCTTTCCTAAGCTAAGTGAGCAAATAATGAGATATTAGGTTATTTAGGGCTTTAATCTCGAGTTTAGTTTGATTATGGATTTTAGGAATTGACCAAACAACCCATGAATTAAAATCATGGAATACAAAAATCCTGATTTTTCATGTTGGCACAATGTGGTGGAATCACAACAACTCATTAGAAATTGGACAACTTGGAACTGGAGGTTTGGCGTGATGCGGCGTCATCGCACTGACTCACTGCATGCATATTTATTTCTTGACACGACGCTCCATGATCACTATGAAACACTGGAAAATGACAATTAGGAATATAGCTAGTGGCATAACGCAGTGGTATCACATTGGCTTACTTGAAAATAACCATCGCCAATTGGATGGTCTCCTTGACACACTGAATGCCAGTTGGCACACTGCTTTATAAAAATGGCTCTAACTCTTCACTAGAATATTGAATTTGGGTGAACTTTATATTGTTGGAAAGCTGACTGAATTTCCTATGCATTGGTAGGCTCTAAACTGAAAATAACTAAGTATTTTAAAAATTTTAGGTAGGAATACTCATGTTGAGCTAAATTACGATAGGGAAATATAAGGCATTACAATATCTCCCCTTGGGAACATTCATCTTCGAATGAGACTGATTAAGCTGAGAAATACTGATAGACTGAGCTTACCCACTAAACAAGCATATCTGAAGCATGGGTATATGACTGAAGTTACTAACAAGATGAGTTTACATACTGAACATGCATATATAATGTATGGGTACATGACTGAACTGATTCGTGAATCCATGATTTGTATGCAATGGTAAAGAATACCAAATTTATAACTATAACTGAACATGGAGCTAAGTAGAGCTAAGGAAAACTGTTACCTTAAACTTATTCTGAGTTTATAGAGAAGTGATGAGGATACTTGGTTCACATATCTGGTTCTGCTTCCCAAGTAGCTCCCTCAAAAGACAGATTCCGCCAAAGAACTTTAACCAAGGAAACTTCTTTGTTCCTCAGTCTATGAATCTGACGATCAAGGATCTGGACTGGAACCTTTTCAAAAGAGAGATCATTCTTAATATCTACGACCTATAAGGGAACTATGACTGCTAGGTCACCAATGTATTTCTTTAGCAAGGAGACATGGAACACTGGGTGTACTGAAGCTAGATCTGAAGGCAACTAAATGTCATAAGCTACTTTTCAAAATGATTGAGAATTTTGAAGGTACCGATATATCGGGGACTGAGCTTTCCCTTCTTGCCAAACCTCTTGACCCTTTTATGGGAGAGATTTTCAAGAACATAAAATCACTGATCTCAAACTCGAGATCCTTTCTCCTCACATCTGCATATGATTTTTGTTGGATCTGGGAAGCTCTAAGCCTTTCTCTGATTAGCTGAACTTTATCTAAAGTTTCAAATGCAAAGTTAGGCCCTACTACTGCAGCCTTACCTACCTCGAACCAATCAATTAGATATGTAAATCTCCTACCATAGAGAGCCTCAAATGGGGCTATCTGAATACTAGAGTGATAGCTGTAATTGTATGCAAATTTGATCAAAGGAAAGTTGTCATCCCAACTACCCTTAAAATCGACAATGTAGACTCTTATCATATCTTTTAGAGTCTGAATTGTCCTTTCTTCTTGACCATATTTCTGAGGGTGGAAGGCTGCACTGAAGTAAACTCGAGTACCAAGACCCTTTTGAAATGCTTTCCAGAAATGAGAGGGAAACTGGGTACCTTTATCTAAGATGATGGATACTGGAACTCTGTGTAACTTGACCAAATCTCTTATATAAAGTTTGGCATAGTCCTCGGCTTAATAGGAAGTATGAACTGGCAAGAAATAAGTTGATTTGGTCGTCCTATCTATGAAAACCCAAATGGAATCATGTTGATAATGAGTACGAGCCAAACCTATCACAAAGTCTATGTTCACTTCCTCCCATTTTCATATGGGAATACTGAACTCCTGCATGGACCCACTAGGCTTCTGATGCTCAATCTTAACCTGCTAACATATAGATCACTTAGCGACAAACTCTATAATATCCCTCTCCATCCTACTCCACCAATAGATCTCCCGCAAATCAGGGTATATTTTAATAGCCCCTGGATGAATAGAGTATCGCACACCATATGCTTCAACAAGAATTCGTTGCATCAATTCATCCACACCTGGCACACATAAATGACCTTGGCAACGCAATACACCATCTTCCCCTTGGGAGAAAACCTCTATTTTCTTATCTCTAACTTAATCTTTCAACTTAACAAGACTAGGATCTCTAACCTAATTTTCCTATACTTCGGAAACTAGAGATAATTCTAAACTATTCTACATACACAAACTGCCCTCTACTGAATCATCTAAATAGACACCTAATTAGGTAAGATGATGAACTTCCTGAACTAACCTCTTCTTATCATCCTCAATGTGAGAAACACTACCTATAGATAATCTACTGAGAGCATCAACCACTACATTGGCCTTGCCCGAATGATGCAGAACACTCATATCATAATCTTTAAATAACTCTAACCACCTTCTCTGATGTAAGTACAAATCTTCTTAAGAGAACACATACTGTAAGCTTTTGTGATCTGTGAACATATCATCATGCACCACATACAAGTAATTCCTCCAAATTTGTAAGGCAAACACTATAGCTGCTAACTCGAGATCATGAGATGGGTAATTCTTATCATAGGGCTTAAGTTTTTTGAAGGCATAGGCTATGACCTTACCTCTCTGCATGAGGACACAACCCAAACCTACTCTAATTACATCACTATACATAATAAACCCATCTAAACCATCTAGTAGAGTCAAAATTGGGGCTGAGGTGAGCCGAGTCTTCAACTCCTAAAAACTCTTCTCGTAGGAATCTGACCACTGAAACTTGACTTTCTTCTGAATCAATCTAGACATGGGGGATGCAATAGACAAAAAAACCTTCAAAAAATCAATGTTAATAGCCAGCTAAACCCAAGAAACTCTAAATATATGATGGATAGATGGGTCTAGGCCAGTTTCTCACTGCCTCGGTCTTTTGAGGATCAATTCTAATTCCATTATCAGAAATAATATGACCATGGAATGCTACTGACCTTAGATAAAATTTGCACTTACTGAATTTGGTGAACAACTGATGAGTTCTGAGTGTCTGAAGTACGATTTTTAGGTGATCTACATGATCATTCTCGCTATAGGAATAGACAAGAATGTCATGGATGAAGACCATAATGAACATGTCTAAGTACTGCTTAAACACGCGATTCATTAAGTCTATGAAAGTTTTTAGGGAATTTGTAAGACCAAAGGACATGACTAGAAACTTGAAGTGACCATATCGGGTTTGAAAAACTATTTTTGGAATTTCACATTCTCTGACTCTAAGCTGATGTTAGCCTGATTTGAGGTCTATCTTAAAAAAGTAACTGGCACCCTGAAGTTGGTTAAATAAGTCATCGATTTTGGGAAGTGGATATTTATTCTTCACTATGCCTCTGTTCAACTCATAGTAGTCTATACACATTATTAAGAGAATCATTTTTCGTATGGACGAATAAGACTGGTGTACCCCACGGGGAAATACTTGGTCTGATGAACCCTATATCTAAAAGGTCCTTTAACTGTTCTTTAAATTCCTTGAGTTTTACTGGTGCCATTCTATATGGTGGAATAGATATTGGCTGAGTATTAGGAAAAAGGTCTATTTTGATGTTAATTTCCCTTACGGGAGAAACTCCAAGAAGATCTTTAGGAAACACAGTTGAGAATTCATTTACTACTAGAACTGACTCAAGACTAGGAGTCTCTGAACTAAAGTCGTTGAGTCATACAATATGATAGATGCATCCCCTGGATATCATTTTTCTCACTCTAAGGTATGAAATCATCTGAACCTTTAGTACTGTGGTACTACCCCACCATTCAAGGACTAGTTCATTTGGAAACTAAAAATGAACTATATTGTTTTTGCAATCAAATGAGTCATAGCATGAATGAAGATAATCCACGCCAAGAATAATATCAAATCTGTCATCTCTAATTCTACTAAGTATACTGAAGTGACTTTGTGAGATATCATAATTAGAAAGTTCCTATATACTCGTTAGGCTATAATAGATTTACCTAATGGGTTAGAAACTAAGAAAGGCTCTGCTAGGATTTCTGGACTGATTTCAAAATTAATAGCTATATAAGGATTTATGAAAGATAAAGAAACTTCTAGATCTAGAAAGGCATAAACATGTAAATGGAAGATATGTAACATAACAGTGACCACATCAGGAGAATTTTCCTAATCTTGTCTGGATTAAAGTGCATAGAGCTTGTTTGGGCATTGCTTGCTGGTGGCACTGGAAACGGTACCCTTTTGATTCGAGTGACCTGACTGAGCTGAAGGATGACTATACTGACCCTGACAACCTGACTGAGGATAATCTCAGACTCTATGGCCTATCTTGCCACACCCGAAACAAGGATCACTACCAACTTTGCAAACACCCTGATGGTTTCTACCACATATTTGACAAAGAGGATTTGTTTGAGAACTGATGATACTACCTTCAGATTAGATCTTGGCGCCCTATATTTGTTACTATTTTTGAACTTAGGGACTAGAGCACTGGCTGAGGATGGATTTGGATCCAAAGACTTTGGACGAAGTTGGAACGGTTACCACCCTCTGACTTTAGATTGAAATTGAAGCTATCTGTTATAGCTCTATTATTCTACCTTTCTATCTATTATTAGCCTTTTTTATCTACTAAGAATGGACCATGACCCTATATATGTCCATCTCCTTAATCAACATCACAGTTCTGCACTTTTTAACTACACTATCTGACACCCCAGATATGAACTTGCTCATTCTGGACCTACTGTCTACTACTACATGGGGAGAATACCTGGCCAACTGAGTAAACTTAAGGGACTGCACTTTTACACTCATACTATACTGCCTAATATTGATGAACTCGAACACCTTGGCTTCTCTTAACTCTAAGGGAAAGAATCTATCTAGGAAAGTCGTAGTAAACTCTTCCCACTCTATGGGCTCTGTATATGTGCCCTATCTACCTTATACTAACTAAACCACGTATGAGCTATATCTTGTAGCTAATAGGCAGCTAACTTAGAACTTTCACTGGAAGTCACTTACATAATATTTATGACTTTTTGAACCTGATCGAGGAACTCTTGTAGATCCTCTTCTGACTTAGATCTTGAGAATAGGGGAGGATCCATTTTGGTGAAGTCCTGAATCCTGGCTGCTGTAGTATTGGCCACTGGTTTGGCCTAAATAGTAGCTGGCGATTTATCTTAAATTGTTAATGAATTGGCTAGAGTAGTGAATGTACCTTTGAATTCTGCATAGGAGACATGCTCGTCCAGGGGATCTTCCTGAACGGGCTGAGGTGCTAATTGATTTTCGGTCCTTCTTTCATTAGTATTTTTGGGAGGCATGTTCTGTAAATGGAAGGAAGAAATGAAATTAGACTTAGAGTTTAACTTAAGCTCATGCCCACTCGCATAACATGAGCCCCCATCCTTGGTTTCACTCGGTGTTGAATCCTACTCCAAACTGAATAGGCCCTTAACTGATTATACTTAACTATGTTGGACTAATACTGAGTTTTACTAAGTTTTGTCACTGATTGAGTACAATTGAGTTCTATAACTGACTTAGTTCTATTGAGCATGACATGACTTATACTATTCTGTAACTACTGTAGCTCTAGGTAAACATCTAGATTTTTGGGTATTAGATACCCCCAGGACTCGATAGCATAAAATGTAGAGCATAGCATGATCTTGAGTAACATAGAAATGTCCATTTGTCCATAATTCATTCATAGAGACATTTTATTAAACACATCTAGAGCATAAGCTTTTACATATATTATCATGTCATGATATTTTCATTTAATTCACATGGACATTCTATCAAACACCTGTGGAGCATAAATTAATGTGCATAATCATAGATATCATCTAAACATTGCAACTACAATGCCCAAACTTGCAAATTCAAGGATTATAACATGGTAATTTCACAATTCAATATAAATGTTATATTAATTTCATGGAAACCATAATAAATCATAGATTGGAACTCAATTAATGTCATGAACATGAATACAATCAAATTTCAAGCATGTAATTCATCAATCAATAATCTTGTGGTTTTAAAAATAGATTCTTGGTCTCTATGGGTGAAAGGAACCCATAGATGAACACCTAACATACCGGAATTGATAAGTTCTTGGAGTTCTTGGTGAGTTTCTTTAGCTTTGTTCTTTATTTATTAAGAGCTAGGGTTTGCTAGTTGAGAGAGAATGATTTCTTTTTTGAGGTAAGTGAGCAAATAATGAGATATTAGGCTATTTAGGGCTTTAATCTCGTGTTTAGTCTGATTAGGGGTTTTAGGAATTGACCAAGAAACCCCTGAATTAAAATCATAGAATATTAATATCCCAATTTTTTATGGACGCAATACGGTGGAATCACGCCAGCTCACTGGAAACTGGAGGACAGGGAACTGGAGGTTTGGCGTGATGCGGCTCTATTGCGCTGACTCACTACATACAAATTTATCTCTTGGCGCGACGCACCATGATCACGATGGAACACTGGAAAATAAAAATTAGGAATTTATCTAGTGGTGCTATGTGGTGGTATTGCGTTGGCTTATTACCATTTCTATTTGGATGGTCTCCGCGACACGCTGAAGTGCTAGTTGGCACACTGCTTTACAAAAATGGCTTTAACTCTTCACTCGAGTATCAGATTTAGGCAAACTTTATATTATTAGAAAGATGACTAAATTTCCTACGCATTGATAGGCTCTAAACTGAAAATTAGTGAGTATTTTAAAAGTTTTAGGTAGGAACACTCATGTACTTAAAGCTAAATTAAGTTAGGGAAATACGGGGTATTACATTGGTGTAGATACTAGCTTGAGTGTGACCATAGAGCTTGAGTTTGTGTTGTGTTGAGCCTATTTTAGAGTTCTGGTGAGCTTCTCATTTGGAGTATGATTCCAGACTTCATCATTTTTTTAGAGATAGAGTTATGTATTTTCATATTTCTATGTCAGTTATTAGTGATCTTTACTCATGATATTATATTTTAGGATTAAAGTTGTATTTAGTTTTGGATATTATTTTACATATATTTGGCCTGACGTTTTTTATACTCTTGTATTTTGATGTTATTTGTATTCTTTCCGTATTTATATTTTTTTTATGTGTTGGAATTACCTACCAAGGTTGGGATAGGGTAGGTTCCATCATGACCTCAGATTTTAGGTCATGAAAAGTTAGCATTAGAGTGCTAGATTCATCGATCTCATGAGTAAAAAAGTAATATGTGTAATAGAGTCCTATGGATCGATAAGTTGATGTTTGTATCTATCTTCAGGAGGCTATGTGTTGTTTTTTGGAAAACTTTTTAAACTTGGTTGCTTATCATGCGTGTTGTTCGTACCCTGTATTCTAAACTTGTATTCCATTCTTTTCTGCACAAAAAGTGAGCACTAAATTAAGAATTATTAAGGATGATAAGCTAGCACCTACTGTTGAAGCCCCAGGTAGCATCTTAGTTGAGGAAAATATCATATTGCTATACCCCTCGCTTAGCCCCACTCTTTTGTTTAGGATGGATTCAAACTGGACTAATCTTAAAGAACTAATTTTGAATAGAAGCAAATATACCATAAAAATACTTTCTTTCTTTGAGGAGTCTTTTTGTAATAGATTGATGAGTTGAACCAATAAGAGATATTATGTTGTACCTTTTACTTTGAACCCACCTAATAGTGAGCTTCTCGGTAGTCTGTTTCTTACTAGGAATAGAACTCTAACTATCAAGCTCACCCTATTTCCTTACTCGAGATATCTGAGATACCTCCGTAAACTAATAACTTTTAAAAAGAACCTATTATCCTAGGTAGAACTCATGAGGAGTGGGTATTATGAAAGGATGAGCTAGAGTGACCTATCTAGAGCTTGAAATTTATCACAATATTGTGGATTATAAATCAGAGGATGTGGGACTAGCTCAGGCCCCTTAGAGTTTTATTGTGACTCTAGTATTGTAGGATCTGTTGATTTGTATATGTAGAGGATTCGATGGCATTCCTCAGACATGTATTCTAACTTGTACAATAGATGGTTCTTAAACTATAAAAGGTGTACAACCATCAGCAAACTTCCACTCAAAGTTTTCAAAATCCTAGGGTATAGATAGCTACTATTATGGCCTCATATGTTGATATATTTCCTATTAGACTTGTTATCTTACATCTAAATCCAGGTATTGCAATGTCTACTGATGTGTAAAAAATTTAAGATATTTATTAGATTATCACCTCCCAAGTTTAGTGAGGATGGTTATGAGTTTTTGATTGATTGATAGGGGAGGTTGCATAACCTTAATTCACATAAGTCCTATGGTGTTCTCTGCTATACCTATCATCTGACTGATGCGACTAGGTTGTGGTAGAGATCTCTCTCAGTTATAGACCACTGGTTTCCTTTCCTTTGACATAGACCTAATTTTCTAAGACTTTTTTAAGAGAGGTTTATGCCTTTTAGCTTAATGAACCATCAAAGATACAAGTTTGTTCTTTAGAAGCTGTGCTCTATGCCTATTTTATAGTATGATTCTCACTTTCATGCATGTCCAAATGAATTGGCTATGTATGGTGTTGAATTGGCTAAATGGGTTAAAGTACTTATGTGCAAAATTGAATGTATGTGAATGCATGGAAAAGGGATTAGAGTCCCAATGTCGACTCATAATAGTCGTAATGGCTTGAGGTTAAAGTCCCTTTCCCAATAGAATTGCTTCTGCTTAAAGTCCCTTGCATAATGAGATCTCATGAGGCCGAAGTGCCTTGCCAAATGAATTGTTTGGGGTTAGAGTATCTTATCTAATATGGAATAAGGTTAGAGTCCATTGCGTAATGGGTGAACAAGTGGTTATATTTCCTTACTTATATGGATATGTATGTGGTTAGAGTCCCTTAATTGATGATATGTGAACATAGTGAAAGTCTTATGCCTAATGAGAAATACTTGACTCTATAATTGTGGAAGGTTGGATTCCTCCATTGCATGTATGATGAATGAGTTTGTCCAAAGTGTTGATAAGACTTACCCCCTTTGTTAGCATATGATATGTCTATATATGTGGATAAGGTTATGAATGTGATTTAATATGACATATATTGACTTGTTGTTGAGTGATGATTCTATTTTATCCTTATCCTTGAGTTACACGCTAGCATTCCAATCGCTAACTGTCTCTAGATGCTATGTCCCCATGTAAAATAAGGGCTGGAGCATCATTTTCTATTTCTTCGTAGTGATTAGGATATCCAAGCAGTTCATGTATTAACTACAGTGTGGTGCGCTTTTTTATTTTGGAAGACATTCATTCTTAGTCCCCGATCTTTAGACTTAGTCTTATTTTGACTTGGTTTGGCTAGTATCGGGGGCTTTTCCCGACATATACATTTATAAACTTCAATTTACACTAAGGTATTATGGATAACTTTGAATCTAATAATGTGATGAATCTAATAAAGTGATTAGCTATGTTTAATTTATGACTTCTAGTATTTTCTACTTTCTTATTATATTTTTGGGATTCACTTGGGCCTTGTGATTGATGTAGTGATCGTGAAGGTTTATTGGGGTTACCTCTAGTTTATGTGGGCTTGAGGTGGCCATACGACATGGCCTAGTTTCAGGGTGTGTCAAGTTTGTATCAGAGCCTAGGTTCATGGTCAGTGTGGTATCCATAATACCGTGTCGAGTAGAGTCTCTTTTATAGGTGTGAAGAATGCCACACTTACAAAATAGGAGCTATAAGATATTTTAGGAAATGTTTTTATTTCTTGTATTTTAATCTTAAGATATAGAGTCTAAGGTCTTGGATCCCTCTGATTTTTATCTGCTATCTTTTATATCATGCCTCGAGGGAGATTTGAGACTCAAGCAAACCCTTCTGTGGGACCTATGGATGAATCTCATCCAACTTCTAGAGTTTAGACCCTGGCTAGGACTGGGGCATCCAACCATCTTCGTGGGGTTCCACCTATCCCCACGAACCTTGACTAGGTAGTGTCCCTTCTATTCTGTCACCTCAAATGGGTGCTACTAAATAGAGTTTCGCCGCTCAATCAACCTCTTAACCCAATTGGTAGCCTAAAAAGTGGAGCGTGGTGCTTTGGCTTCCATTTCTTATGAGGCCCTAAGAATTGGCCAATTTATGGGATTGAGCCCTTCTATGTTCTTCGGTAAAAAGGTTGAGGAAGGTCCTCAAGGTTTCATCAATGAGATAAAGTAGATATTTTGAATCATGCATGCTTCAGAGATTGAGGCCATTGTGCTTGATTCCTATAAATTGAAAGATGTAACGTACCAATGCTACAAGGGGTATGAGTTGTCTAGAGGTATTGATATTAGTCCCTCCATATTGGAGGCTTCTCTGAAGCTTTGTTAGGCCGCTTCTTTTATCAAGAGTTGAGAAAGGCTAAGGATGAAGAGTTTGTGAACTTGAAACAAGGAAGGACGTCCATTCAAGAGTATGCCTTGAAATTCCATCAACTTTCAAGGTATGCTCCCGAGATGGTTTCTAGCATGAGGGCTAGAATTCATATGTTTGTCTCAGGATTGTCCCATGAGTTAGTCCTTGAGAGCAAGATGGCCTTATTTATTATGAACATGGATATTTATAGGTTGATTTTGTATTTGTCACATGTGGGAAAAAATAAAAAGAAGTAAGTTGAACTTAGTGAGAGGCAAGGAATAAAATTTAGGCCTTCTGAGCATAGTGATGGTGATGGTGGAAAGTGGCTACAGAAGAAGTGGGGATTTCAAGTTCTTTATCTTCAACTAGTGTTCCCTCTCCTTAACTGAAATTTTTGGGTGATCATCGGACTTAGTTTAGTAATGGGTCTCGAGCACAGGGTACCCAATTCTAGGCTAGTGGTGCCCAGTCGGCTCTACCTCACCCACCTTGCAGATTCTGTGGTTAGGGTCATCGTGGTCAGTGTGAGAATTGGATAAATAGATATTTCCATTATGGTTAGATTAAGCACATGCAACGTGAGTGACCTTATCTAACACCTTCTTTGGCCAACACGGCCCCTATTGCTACTCCATCTACTCCTGCACCGAATGGTGCTATGTCTACCTCTGCCTCTGTTTCTAGAAAAGGTGTTGGTCGAAACCATTTGTATGTACTTGCTACTCTCCAGGATTCTGAGGTATCTCCCAATGTTGTCACGAGTATGTTGAGACTCTTCTAAGGTGATGCGTATTATTTTCTTGATACAAGGTCTACTCTTTCTTATGTGACCCCGTATGTGGCTGTGCATCTTGATTATGGTACTGAGAGTCTGTCGGTTCCTTTTTTTGTTTCTACCTTGGTAGGAGACTTCTTGGTTTTTAAAAGAGTCTATAATGGGTCTGTGATATTTTTTGGTCGTAGAGATACTCTGGTACACTTGATATAGTTTGACATGATTGATTTTGATGTTATTTTGGGGAAGGATTGGTTGCACTCTTTCTATGCTTTATTAGATTTTCGAACCCATATGGTGATGTTCAAATTACCTAATAAGTCGGTCATTGTATGAAAAGGTGGTTACTTAGTACCTAAGGGAATGTTCATTTATTATCTTATAGCCTAAAGGTTCATTTCGAAAAGGTGTTTGTACTATTTAGTCCGACTTAAAGATTCTAACTCGGTAGAGCTGTAATGCCCCAAGTCTGCACCCCAGATGCTGCACGGTTCTTATGAACCAGATGGACCACAAGCTAACCCATGACTGGGACTAGTACCTACTGTGAGCACTGAATAATAATACTGAAATAATGCTGAAGTTAGGCTGAATTTCCATAAGGTTCATAATCTGAAAACTGATAAAGATAACAACTGATAATAAGACTGTCTGAACTAGTCAAGTTTGAAAAAACTCTAACTAAATTGTCTACTTGTGGAGTTAATGGAACAAACCCCCAACTAACTCTGACTAATAAAATACTAATAAAAAACTGAATTTTCTATAATACTGAAATAAAGAATATCCTCGATAGAAGAGGACTAACTACTAAATCTGCTACTGCTGCCTGAATTTTGCTAAGCACAGTCAGGAACCTGAGTGTTTGAACCTATGATATGAGAGATCATAGTGCAAGAAGAGAGTATGTGCTCAGTACGTGGAATGTAATGGTATGCTAAATGAGGTGAGGCTGAATGCAAGGGTTCATATGCATGAACAGTAAATGACTGAATGATATGAAGTAACTGAATAAAAGTACATGGATAACTGAATCTATAGTAAAATACTGAGTATGGAATACTGTGTATATACATGTATACTGTATCTGAGATTTTACTAAAGTGGAGTACTGATTTCTGATACTGAGTAATTGATATCTATGATTAATGATAATGAGTGACTGTTTTTGACAGTCCTAATTCTTTAGAACTAAACTGAGTTCTATATTGAGGTTAAAACTAAAATATTGGGAGGTAATCTTCTAAAGGACATACCCCTCTCTGAGTGGATTAGGGTCTAACCTGTAACCCCAGTCAAAAGGGTGTCAGTACCATGCCATGGAAAAAGACAAGCTAAAGTGTCACCCTCATCTGGCAGGTGCCCTGAATGAGAATGGTGGTACCCTAAACTGGCAAGTAAAACACCTTAACAACCCTCAAATAGCAGTTTGATATCCCAACGTACGCTGGCTACGTAGTTCACGAATACAAGGACTGCTTCTAAGGGTCACACCCTTTACTAGCAGGTAAGCCCCCATCCTTGGGTTTACTCGGTACTGAATCCTACTCCCAACTAAATAGAAATTGATTATTAACTAAACTAGACTAAGTTGAGTTTAACCGAGTTCTATAACTTTCTTAGTACTACTAATTGTGACGCTACCGAGACTATTTTGTAACTACTGCAGCTCTAGGTAAAAAACTAGATTTTTGGGTATTGAATATCCCCAGGACTCGACAGCATTGAAAATAAAGCATGGCATAATCTTGAAAACATGATAGTACTTTCTTTTTAACAATGCCTTCATTTAGACATTTTGTCAAACACTTACTATACATGAGCTTGTACATAAAAGGGACCTCATAATAACATATTCACTACTCAATTGACATAACCATTTTATCAAACAATTGGGGAGTATGATTATTTCACATAATAATAGTCAACACATGAACATCATGGATAGAATAATCAAATTTAAATTCAAGGGTTTATCATGATAGTCACATATTCATCACACATGCTATTTAATTTCATGAAACTTGCAATTTAATCATGGATTGAAGCCCAATTTATATCATGAACATTAATACAATCAATTTCAAGCATGGAAATCATAAATCGATAAACTTGTATATTTAAATAGGGTTCTTGGACTCCATGGGTAAAAGGAACCCATGAATGAATACCTAACATTCCTGAGAAGATGAGTTCATGAAGTTTCTTGGTGAAATTCTTGAGAATTATTCTTAAATTTTGAGGCTAGGATTTTGTTTACTTGAAAGAGAATGATTTATTCTTGAGATAATGTGACTAAATAATTACTAATTTGGTTATTTAGGGGTTGATTACGTGTTTATGGCTGATTTGGGTTATTCAAACATACTAATTTGCCCCTGGAAATTAATTAAATTTTGTCACTGAAAATCCCGAGTTTAGCCATCTCCGCGATGCGGTGGCATCATGGTGAGCCACTGGAACCTGATTGACACTGTACAAAAAATGGATAAGTGTGAAATTGACCCTTGGCACGACCTGGCACCATCACGGAGTTTCACTGGATCTTGACATCTGGGAAAATGGTCCTTGGTGCGACGCGGTGGGATCGTGGTCCCACACTGGAAAATGAAAATTATGAATTCAAAAATTGGCGCGATGCGCCATTATCATAGAGCTTCATTGGAAACTAACAAATGCTATTTAAACTGGCTCCGTGATGCTGTTCTGCACTAGGTGGCACTCTGTTTTACAAAAATTGCTATAAATCTTCACCCGGGTATCAGATTTGGGGGAATTTTATATCGTTTGAAAGCTGACTTAATTTCCTACAAAATGGAAGGTCTTAAACTTAAAAATTCTGAGTATTTTGGAAAAATTATATAGAGATACTCATATATTGAGAGTTAAACCAAGCTAGGGAATTATAGGGTATTACAATATCTCCCCCATAGGAATATTCATCCCCGAATGAGGCTGATTAAGCTGAGAAGTACTGATTAACTGAGTTTACAAAGTAAACATGCATGACTGAAGCATGATTGTATGACTAAAACTAATGATAAATTGAATTTTCATACTGAATATGCATACTGAAGCATGGGTACATGGCTGAACTGATTCATGAATGCATGACTATCACGAAGATTATTTTCACGGTATTGATACTAAGTTTGTAATTGTAACTGAACATAGGATTGATCGAATCTAAGGAAGGCTATTACCTCAAGTTTAGTTTGATTTTGAGGAGAACAGGTAAGGATACTTGGTCCGTATATCTGCTTCTACTTCCAAAGTAGCTCCCTCAATGGACTAATTCTACCAAAGAAATTTGACACAGGGAACTTCTTTGTTCCTCAGTCTGTGAATATGACGATCGATTATTTGGACTGCAACCACTTTGAAAGAGAGATTTTTTTGAATATCTATGCACTCAAAGGAATCTATGACTACAAGATTACCAATGGATTTGTTTAACAAGGAGACATGGAACACTTGGTGTACTGAAGCTACATTTGAAGGTAACTCAAGCTCGTAAGCTACATTTCCAAAATAGCTTAGAATTTTATAAGGCCCGATATATCGGGGACTGAGCTTTCCCTTCTTGCTGAACCTGTTTACTCCCTTCATGGGAGAGATTTTCAAGTTCACAAAATCTCCGACCTCAAACTCGACATCTTTTCTCCTCACATATACATACGAATTTTGTCGGTTCTAGGCTACTTTAAGCCTTTCTTTGATCAAATGAAACTTCTCTAAGGCATCAAACACCAATTCTGTCCCTACTACTGCAGCCTCACCTACCTCAAACCAACTAATTGGTGATCTATATCTCCTACCATAGAGAGCCTCAAACAGAGCCATTTGAATACTAGAATGGTAGCTATTATTATATGAGAATTCAATCAAAGGTAAGTAGTCATCCCAATTAACTTTGAAATCCAAATCACAAACCCTTAAGATATCTTCTAGAGTCTAAATGGTCCTTTCTGCTTGACCATCTATTCGAGGGTGAAAAGCTGTACTGAGGTGAATTTGGGTACCAAGACCCTTTTGTACTAAGAGGTAAAATGGGTACCTCAATCTAAGATAATGGATACTAGGACTCTATGTAACCTGACCAACTCTCTGATATAGAGTTTGGCATAGTCGTTGACTGAATAAAAAGTATGTACTGGCAAGAAATGAGCGGATTTGATCATCCTATGTACGATAAACCAAATTGAATCATATTGATGATGAGTACGAGGAAAACCTATCATAAAGTCCATGTTCACTTCTTCAAATTTCCATGTGGGAATATTGTACTCCTGCATGGACCCACTAGGCTTTTGGTGCTCAATCTTAACTTGATGACATGTAGACCACTTAGCTACAAACTCTATGATATCTCTCTTTATCCCACTCCACCAATATATCTCCCATAAATCGCGGTACATCTTAGTGGCCCTTGGATGAATAGAGTAAAGTGCACCATGCGCTTCTATGATAATTCATCGCCTGTAGTCATCTACACCTAAAACACTTAACCAGCCCTGGAAATGCAAAAAACTATCTCCTCCTTAGGAGAAAACCTACACTTTATGACCTCTGACTAACACTTTTAGCTTGACTAGACAGGGATCTCTATGTTGTTTTTCTTTCACTTTGGAAACCAAAGATGTTTTTGAACTATTCTGAACCCACACACTACCTTTTGTTGAACGACTAAGTTGACACCTAGTTGGGCAAGCTGATGAACTCCCTGGACTAACTTCTACTTACTATTCTCAACATGAGCAACACCACCCATATAAATCTGCTGAGAGTATCTTTCACTACATTGGCCTTGCCCGGATGATGCAGAACACTCATATCATAATCTTTCAATAATTCTAACTGCCTTCTCTAATGCAAATTCAAATCTTTCTGAGCGAACACACACTGTAAGCTTTTGTGATCTAAGAACATATCCACATGCACCCCATTTAAATAGTGTCTCCAAATCTTTAAGGCAAACACAACAACTGCTAACTCAAGATCATAGGTGGGGTAATTCCTCTCATGGGTCTCAAGATATCTAGAGGCATAGGATATGACCTTACCTCTCTGTATGAGGACACAACCTAAACCTTTTCTAGATGTATCACATTACACAACAAACCCATCTGAACCATCTGCTAGTGTCAAAACTGGGGCTGAAGTAATTCGAGTCTTCAACTCCTAAAAACTCATCTCACAAAAATCAAACCACTAAAACTGGAATTTCTTATGAGTCAATCTAGACATAGGGGATGCAATAGACGAAAACCCTTTAACAAACCGATACTAATAGCCAGCTAAACTCGAGAAACTCCTGATGTCTATGGAGAGATGGGTCTAGGGTAGTTTCTCACCACTTCAGTCTTTTGAGGATCAACTCTAATTTCTTCACTAAAAATAATATGACCAAGGAATGCTATATACCTTACCTAATATTTACACTTATTGAATTTAGGAAACACTTGATGGGCTCTGAGAGTCTGAAGTACGATTTTAAGGATATCTGCATGATCATTCTCACTACTAGAATAGACAAGAATGTCATTGATGAAGACTATAACTAACATATCTAAGTACTGCTTAAACATGTGATTCGTTAAGTCTATGAAGGCTGCTGGGGCATTAGGGAGACCAAAGAGCATGACTAGAAACTCAAAGTGACCATACCGAGTTCAAAAAGATATGTTCATAATGTCACATTGTCTGACTCTGAGCTGATGATAACCTGGTCTAAGGTCTATCTTAGAAAAGTAACTGGTCCCCTAAAGTTGGTCAAACAAGTCATTAAATATAGGAAGTGGGTATTTGTTCTTAACTGTGACTTTGTTCAACTGCGGTAGTCTATACACATTCTGAGAGAACCGTCTTTCTTACTAATGAATAAGACTGGTGTACCCCACAAGTAAATGTTGGGTCTAATGAATCCCTTATCTAGGAGATATTTCAACTGTTCTTTTAGCTCTCTGAGTTTAGCTGGTGTCATTCTGTGTGGTGGAGTAGATATGGGCTGAGTGTCTGGGAGAAGGTCTATTTCAAATTTAATTTCCCTTACAGGAGGAACTCCGGGAAGATATTCAGGGAACACATCTGAGAATTCATTTACTACTGGAACTAACTCAAGACTAGGAGTCTCTGAACTAGAGTCTTTGGCTCATACAAAATGATAGGATCATTCTTTGGATATCATTTTTCTCGCTCCAAGGTACGAAATTAACAAACCCTTAATCACTATAGTACTACCCCTCCATTTAAGGATTGGTTCATTTGGAAACTTAAAATAAACAATTCTATTTCTACAATCAATTGAGTCAAAGCACGAATGGTGCCAATCTGTGCCGAGAACAATGTTGAAATCTAACATCTCTAACTCTACTAAGTTCGCTGAAGTGACTTTCTGAGATATCATAACTGGATAGTTCTTGTATACCCATCGAGCTATGATAGACTAACCCACTAGGTCGAAACTGAGAATGGTTCTATTAATATTTCTGGTATGACTTTAAACACAACTTCTATGTAAGAAGTTATGAAAGACAGAGAAGCTCTTGGATATAATAAGGAATAAATATATAAATGGAAGATCTGTAACATTCCAATGACTATATCAAGAAAACTTTCCTAATCTTGTCTGGCATGAAGTGCAGAAAGCCTATTTGGGCGTTGCATACTGGTGGCACTGGAAGTGGGACCCTGCTGATTTGGGTGACCGAACTAAGCAGAAAGATGATTGTAGTGACCCTGGAAACCTGACTCAAAACAATATCTAATTCTATGTCCTGGCTTTCCACACTCAAAACATACATCATGCAAGCTCTGCAGATACTATGATGGTTTTTTCCACATTTCTGGCAAAGAGGATTTGTTCAAGAACTGCTGACACTACCTTGAGACTTAGACCCTGGTGACCTATATTTGTCACCATTTTAGAACTTAGCTACTGGAGCACTGGCTAAGGACGGAGCTGGAACTACAGACTTTGGATGGAATTAGGAATGGTTACCACCCTCTAACTTAGGCTAAGTAAAATTAAAGCTACCTATTCTTTTCTTACTTTCTATCTCTCTTTTCTTATTCTTAGACTTCTCTATCTACTGAGTATGGACCATAAGCCTGGATATGTGTATACCCTTAATTAACATCCTAGTTCTTCACTTCTTAACCACACTCTCTGACACCCCAGATATGAACTTGCTCATTCTGGACCTATTGTCTACTACTACATGGGGAACATATCTAGGTAATTGAATAAACTTGAGGAAATACTCTTTCACACTCACGTTGCCTTTTTCTATATTGATGAACTCTAACACCTTGGTTTCTTTCAACTCTATGGTAAAGAACCTATCTAAAAACATAGAAGCAAACTCTTCCAACTTTATGGGCTCTGCTTCTGTGCCTTTGTCTACCTTCCACTGCTTAAACCACTATGAGCTCAATCTTGTAACTGATAAGCTGCTAACTCAGCACTTTCACTGCAAGTCACTCCCATAATATCTGTGACTTTCTGTACAAAATTAAGGAACTCCTATAGATCCTCTTCATACTTAGAATCCAAAAACAACGGAGTGTTCATTCGGGTGAAGTCCCAAATCTTGGCTGCAGTAGTATTGGCCACTGGGTTTTCCTGAATAGTAGTTGGGAATTCATTTTGAGCTATGACAGAATGGGCTAGAGTGGTGAACACAGCTCTAAATTCTGCATGGGAGACACGCTCATTCAGGGGATCTTTCTGAATGGGCTGAGGTGTTGGCTGATTCTATTTCTTCTTTTGTTAACTTTTTTGGGAGGCATGTTCTATAAATAAAATGGAAATATAAATTAGACTGATATTTTAACTTGAGCTCATACTCACTCGCACTATATGAATAATGAACGAAGGGAAACTTTTCCTAAAATGTCTCGCAGCCTCTTGTTCATAAGTGTGGCACATTACAGACCTATGAAGAAGACTCTAATTGATGTATCTTTCAGACTCCCTAGCACTCTATTGAACCTTAGGACCTAATACCAAATTTGTAATGCCTCGAGTCTGCACCTTGGATGATACATGGTGCTTACGACCTTGAAGGTCCATAAGTTAACCCATGACTGGGACTGGTACCTGTTGTGAGCACTAAATAATAATACTAAAATAATGTGGAAGTTAGGATGAATTTCCATAAGTTTCATAATCGAATACTAATAAATATAAAAACTAATAATAACATCTGAAAACTAAAGACTATCTAAACTAGTCTAGTCTTAAAATTCTCTAACTAAATTATCTGCATGTGGAGTTGATGGGACAAACCCCCAACTAATTTTGACTAATAAAATACTAAATTTTTTGTAATACTGAAATAAAATAATATCCTTGATAGATACAGACTCACTACTGAATATGCTACTGCTGCCTAAATCTAGCTAAGTATAGTCAAGAACTTGAGCATTCAAACATTTATATGAGATATCATAGCACAAAAAAAGAGTATACAATCAGTACGTAGAATTTATTGGTATGCTAAATAAGGTAAAGATGAATGTAAGGGTTCATATGCATGAACAATAACTGACTTAATGATATGAAGAAACTGAATAAGAGTACATGGATGACTGAATCTACAATAAAATATTGAGTATGCAATACTATGTATATACATGTATAGTGTATCTGAGCTTTTACTAAAGCTAAGTACTAATTTTTGATACTGAGTAACTTATATCTATGATTACTCAACTAAATTGAATTCTATATTGAGCCTGAAACTATAACTGTAGGAGGTAATCATCTAATCGACATGCCCCTCTCTAAATCGATTGGGGTCCAATATGTAACCGCAGTTGGAAGGGTGTCAGTATCATGCCACGGGAAAAGATAAGCTAAATAGTCACCCTTATCGGTAGATGCCCTGAATAAGAATGGTGGTACCCTTAACTAGCAGGTAAAATGCCTTATCAATCATCAACTGGTAAGTTGATATCTCAAACTATGCTAGCTACATAGTTCTAGAATACAAGGACTTCTTCTAAGGGTCACACCTTCTATTGGCAGGTGAGCCCCCATCCTTGGGTTTACTCGGTGCTGAATACTACTCGCAACTTAATAGATACTGATTATTAACTACAATAGACTGAGCTAAGTTTATCTAAGTTCTGTAACTAACTGAGTTCCACTAATCGTGACACTACCAAGACTATTTTGTAACTACTACAAGTCTAAGTAAAAAGATAGATTTTTGGGTATTGAATTCCCCCAAGACTCGATACCATTGAAAATAAAGCATGGCATAATCTTAAAAGAATGATAATACTTGTTTGTTAACAATCCTTCATTTAGACATGTTTTCAAACACTTACTATACATGAGCTTGTTCATGAATGGGACCTCATAATAATATATTTACTATTCAATTCACATAAGCATTTTATTAAACACTTAGGGAGCATGATTATTTCATATAATAATAGTCAGCATATTAATATCATGGATGCAATAATCAATTGTAAATTCAAGGGTTTATCATGATAATCACATATTCATCACACATGCTATTTAATTTTATGAAGCATATAATTAAATCATGTATTGAAACCCAATTTATGTCATGAACATAAATACAATCAATTTCAAGCATGAAAATCATAAATCTATGAACTTGTATGTTCAAATAGGGTTCTTGGACTCCATGGGTTAAAGGAACCCATGAATGAACACCTAACATACCTTAGAAGATGAGTTCTTGAAGTTTCTTTGTGAAATTCTTAAGGATTATTCTTGATTCTTGAAGCTAGGGTTTTGCTAACTTGAAAGAGAATGATTTATTCTTGAGAGAAAGTGACGAAATAATGAATAATTAGATTTTTTTAGGGGTTGATTATATGTTTATGACTGATTTGGAATACGAAAAAAATACTAATCTACCCCTTGAAAGAAATTAAATTTTGTCACTAAATATCCTGAGTTTGGCATTCACTGCTATGTGGTGGCATCTCGGTGATCCACTGGAACCCAGCTGACACTATACAAAAAAAATGGGGAAGTGTGAAATTAGCCCTTGGTGCGACACGGTTCCATTATGGATTCTCATTGGATTTTGATAATTGGGAAAATAGCCCTTGGCGTGATGCGGTAGGATCGCCGTTCCTCACTGGAAATGAAATTTATGAATTAGAACATTGGTGTGATGTGCCATTATCGCAAAGCTTCATTGGAAACTTACGAATGCCATTTGAACTGGCTCCACGACATGGTGCTGCACTAGGTGGCACATTGTTGTACCAAAACTGCTATAACTCTTTAGTCGGGTATTAAATTTGGGCAAATTTTATATCTTTTCAAAGCTGAGGTCTTAAACTTAAAAATTCTGAGTATTTTTTGAAAAATTTATTTAGATACACTTATATATTGAGAGTTAAACTGAGTTCAGAAAATACGGGGTATTCTAAGAGCCTTCTCTAGAATCCATTCCCATGGTTAATGAGCTTTCTGAGGTGTTTCCTAATGATCTTCCCGGTGTTCCTCCCGATAAGGAAATTTATTTTGGTATTGATCTTGTTCCACACATTTATTCAATTTCTATCCTTCCAAATATAATGACGTTGGTGGATCTAAAAGAACTTAAGGAGCAATTAAAAGACCTCATAGATATAGGTTTTGTCTACCCTAGTATGTCTTCGTAGGGAGCCCCTGTGTTGTTCATGCAGAAGAAGGATGGTTCCTTCATATTTGCAATGATTATTGTTAGTTGAACAAAGTGACCCTAAGGAATCAATATCCTCTATCTAGGATTGATGATTTGTTTGATAAAATTCAAGGTGCAAAGTGTTTCTTAAAGATTGATCTTAGATCGGGAATCATCAGCTTAAGATTAGGGATGCAGATATCCCTAAGACCGCCTATAGAACCTGATATGGTCACTATAAGTTTTTTGTCATATCATTTGGGTTGAAAAATTCCCTAGCAGTATTCATGGATTTGATGAATAGGATCTTCCATCCATTCTTAGACATATTTGTTATCATTTTTATTAATGATATATTAGTCTATTCAAAGAGTGAGCGGATCATGTTGATCATCTTTGTGCCGTGTTGTAAACTTTGAAGGATAATTGTTTGTATGCCTAGTTATCTAAGTGTGAGTTTTGGTTTAAATATGTAGCTTTTCTTGGTTATGTTATCTGTAGTGAAAGGATCATGGTAGACCCCAAAAGGTTGCAGCAGTTGAGAGGTGGCCTAGACCTAAAACTCTAACTGATATTCAGAGCTTCTTGGGTATAGTTGGTTACTATAGAAGGTTTGTGGAGAATTACTCTACTATAACTGCTCTTTCGACCAAATTGACCCAACAAAAGGTCAAATTCTTATGATCCAATGTGTGTGAGAGTAGTTTTGAGAAATTGAAAGCTAAATTGACTTTGGCTCTAATTTTGACCTTGCCCGAGGGTAGTGATAGTTTTATGATTTATTGTGGTACTTTTTATATTGGTCTTCATTGCATGTTGATGCAACATGGTATGGTGGTGGCCTATGATTCTAGGCAATTGAAAGTTAATAAGAAGAACTATCCTACTCATGAATTAGAGTTCTTAGCTGTGGTCTTTGCATTAAAGATGTGAGACATTATATATGGTGTTTATGTTGATATCTTTTCAGATCATTAGAGCCTCCAATATGTTGTTACTCAAAAAGAGCTAAATCTGAGCCAAAGAAGGTGGGTTTAGTTGTCAAAAAACTATGATATGAGTCTTCCTTACCATCCTAGTAAGGTGAATATAGTCATCGATGCCCTTCGTATATTGTCCATGGGAAGTTTGGCCAATATAGATGAGGATAGGAGAGAATTGGTGAAGGACATTGACCGTTTAGCTAATCTTGGAGTTTAATTTATGGAGTTTGAGGATGGGGGTGTATTTGTGATTCTAGTATCCAGTTGTCTCTTATTATTTGGATAAAGAAAAAGCAAGCGTTGGACCCTCACTTGATGATGATCAACAGTAATATAGGTTAACACAAGGTTGCAGACTTTATGATTGGTGGTGATGGTATCTTCAGATACCAAGGTAGTCTATATGTTCCTGATATCGATGGATTGAGGGAAAGGGTCATGGCCGAGGCTCATAGATCCCGTTATACAATTTATCGCGATTCCACCAAGATGTACCATAACCTAAGAGAATTTAATTGGTAGGGTAATATAAAGTGTGATATGGCTAGTTATGTGGCAATGTGTATGGTGTGTCAACAAGTGAAAGTGGAGCACATGAGTCCCCGGGGCTTGTATCAAAAGATCCCATTATCCAAATGGAAATGGGAGGCAATTAATATGGATTTTCTTACTAGTCTTCCTAGATCTCAGAATTAATGTGATTCTATTTTGGTCATTGTTGATAGAATGACAAAGTCTGCTCACCTTTTGATCATGAAGACAAATTAATCAGTGGAAGATTATGCTAAGTTGTATCTTGCAGAGATCATGAAGTTGCATGGTGCTCTAGTTTCTATTATCTCAGATCATGGTCCTCCATTTTCATCACACTTTTGGAAGCCATTACAAAAGGGTTTGGGTACTAAAATGTGCCTTAGTAGCGTGTTCCACCCACAAATAGATGGAAAAGCAGAAAGGACTATCCAAACATTGAAGAATATGCTTCGGTCTTGTGTGATTGATTATGGTGGTAGTTGATATGACTATTTTCCTTTGATTGAGTTTTCTTATAATAATAGCTACCACTCTAGTATTGGCATAGCCCCTTTTAAGACATTATATGGTAGGAGATGTTGTTCTCCTATTGAGTGGAACGAGGTTGGTGAGGGTAAGTTTTTAGCCCCGACCTAGTTCAATAACCCTTAGAGAAGGTGAAGGTGATTCCTGATAGGTTGAAAACCGCTTAAAGTCACCAAATGTCCTATGTGGACGTAAGGCGTAAGGATTTAGAGTTTAGTGTTGGCAATTGGGTATTCTTGAAAGTGTCTCCCATGAATGGTGTGATGTGGTTTGGTAAAAGAGGGAAAACTTAGTCCTCACTATGTTGGTCCTTACTTAATTAAGAAGAGGGTTGGGAATGTTGCCTATAAGTTGGAGTTGCCTTTTAGTATGTACTCCATTCACCCAGTTTTCCCTGTATCTATGTTGTGGAAATGTGTGAGTGATCCTTTGTTGGTTGTTCCCTTGATGTATGTTGATATTTTAGACTCTTTATCCTATGAAGAGATCCCTATAAAGATCTTGGATTGACAAGTTCACCGATTGTGAATGAAAGAGGTGGCTTCAGTGACAGATCTATGGAGGAACCAAAAATTTGAGGAAGCTACTTAAGAAGTAGAAGAGAAAATGAAGTCCAAGAACCTGCAGTTGTCTCTTATTCTTGAAACTTAGGATAGAGGTATATGTTGATTTCCTTTCTTTGAATTATGTCTTGATAGACAATGGGTTAAAGTCCCTAATGTATTGAATTGATTTGTGTTTTGCTAAACCATGGGTTCAAGTCCCTAATGCTTTGAAACTATATGTGTCCTTGTTGTGATGGGTCTAAGTCCCTTGTATCTGTAGTTGATTCATGTATTTGATAAATGATGGTTTTGAATACCAAGATCAATGAAATAAAGTGGTTGTTTAATGATGATCATGATATATGTGGTGTTTTACGTTGTTGTATACTTGTTCTAACTTATTCAAGGATTGGTTTGATATTTTACAATGTGTTACCTTGTGTTTATTGCTTGCTTTACCCATTATTCGTGGTCGAATGATCTAAGTAGTGGAGAATTGAAACAGTTAGACTTTGAACTATTGAAAAATTCCCTAATTTGATGTATCTTGAACTTGGTAAGACTAAGGGTACCACTCATACCATTTGGATATGAGTTGGTGACCCCCTATCATACCCTAGGAAGTGTGGTAAGGGTCACTTAATGATCTAGGTATGAGTGAGACTCCAACCAATCAGTACTTAAAGGTACGAGTAATTCCAAGACCAATCGTATAGAGTGATGCCTCGACCAAAAGTGTACTGTTTTTGGTATGGCTGATAGGTACAAGTTAGAGTTAATTCATACCCTTTTGAAACAACACAAATATGCATGGTCATATCCTTAATAGTATGTGAGACCTATGTGAATCCTACGGTACGAGTCAGGGTACCACTCATACCCTAAGGTAGAACTAGTTAAGTGAGTCGATGGTGAGTCATACCCCTGGACGGGGTCAATTTTAAAATTTTAACTAAGGGCCTTGTGGTTATTTACCATGTCTAAAACCCTAATCCCTCTAATTATATAAGTGTGTGTAGCCTCCTAAGTATTCATTTTGATGGATCAAACACCCTAAATACTCTCTCAAGATCATCTTTGAAAAGTTGGAGGCTAGGATTTCAAGAGTGATCTTCAAGGGGTAAAGGAGAGTCAATATTCTTGGTTATTCATCTTGTTTAAGGCATGTACCTCTTCCCCTTGTTAACTAACTTTAAACCCATGTATTTTACACTTGTATTAGTAAGTGTACATGGTCGTTTTGAAATCATATGAAAAGGGTTTTGTTGCTTAATGATGAATAATTATAATTCTTGCTTAGAATTGCTTTTTAGAATGTTATTGATGATGAATTGTACATGTGAATTCTTGTTGTATATAGTTTAATATGTGGGTCATAAGTAACCCGAATCTTGATGATTTCTACTATGAAAATATACTTGTGAAGGTATACACATAAGGTGTTTGTGGAAATATCTAAGTGAGATGTCTAGTTACCTGTTGATGATGCTTTGAACTAGGGAAAAGGCCCAATATGTATAAATTATTGATAAATGATACTATGAGGGTAAAATGAGCCATGTATTGTGTAATTGATGACCTTGATGTTTTGATGAATAAGAAGGGGCTAAAGTCCCTATCTTAAAAATGAACTTGAATTGTATATTGACCTAAATTGTTGTATAAAATCACAAATGAAGTATGAATGGATTGTAAGGGTCTTGAGGATCATAGTTTAATTATATGATGAGTTGAATTACGGAATTGGCCAATTAAAATAGTCGAGTAATGAAGGCTCCCATGAAGACCATATGGTCATGTATGGTGTTGAATTCAATAAATGGGTTACTGTCCTTATGTGCGGAATTGAATGTATGTGGATGCATGGACAAAGGGTTAGACTACCAATGTCGACTAATGATATTAGTGATGGCTTGAGGGTAAAGTGCTTTGCCTAATGAAATCTCTTGTTGTTAAAATTCTTTGCATAATGAGATATCATGAGGTCAAAGTGCCACGCTAAATAAATTGGCTTAGGGTTAGAATCCCCTATCTAATGTGGAAGAAGGTTAGATTCTATTACCTAATGTGTGAACAAGTGGTTAGAGTCCCTCAGTTATATGGATGTGTTGTGGTTAGAGTCCCTTACTTGATGATATGTGAACATAGTTAATGTCCTATGCCTACTAAGAAATGGTTGACTCTATAAGTGTGGAAGGTTGGAGTCCTCAATTGCATGCATGATGAATGAGTGTGTCCGAAGTGTTGATAAGATTTGCCTCCTTGGTTAGCATGTGATATGTTTATATGTATGGATAAGGTTATGAATGCGATTGAATAATATATATATATATATTGACTTATTGTTGAATGATGATGCTATTTTATATTTATCCTTGAGTTATATGCTAGCGTTCTAACCATTAACATCTCCGGATGCTATGTCCCCATGCTACATAGGGGACCGAACATCATTTTCTCTTTCTATGCAGTGATTAGGAGATCGAAGCGGTTCATGTGGTGAGCTTCCTTATTTTTGAAGACATTCATTCTCAGTCCCTTATCTTTAGACTTAGTCTTATTTTGATATGGTTTGGCTATTGTTGGGGTCTTATCACAACATATGCTTTTCTAAACTTTGATTTATATAGAGGTATTGTGGATGACTATGGACTTGGGAATGTTGGTTAGTGTGATGAATCTAATGAAGTGATTAGCCTTGTTTAAGTTATGACTTCTAGTATTATTTCCGTTATCGTATTATATGGTTGGGATTATCCCAGCCCATATGATTGATATGATATTGTGATGGGTTATCGGAGCGACCTTCTATTTATGTGGGCTTGAGGTGCCCATATGACATGGCCCATTTTTAGGGCGTGTCAACATTTAATGAGAAGAATTTGAGGGTGATTCATGATAAAGTGGTGAGGCTAAGACGACATCTATTGACCTTAAGGGTGTTTTGATGCTTGGTAGTTGTGATTGTGTGCCAAGAGTTGGTGATTTAATTAGATCAATCTTGGAGGAGGCTCATTATTCAAAGTATTCAATTCATTCGGGTGTGAATAAGATGTACCATGACTTGAAGCAACACTATTGGTGGTGTGGGGTCAAGAAAGACATTATGGAGTTTGTGTCCAGGTGTTCGAATTTCCAGCAAGTGAAGTATGAGCATCAGCGTAACAGCCTATTTCGTCATTACTAGAAAGTGATATGTAAAAGCATAATAACCTCTTTCATCATAAGTTATAAAACCAATTCTTTAGTATGAGAGTTTATTAGACATGAACTAAGGTGAGGCAATACCCCTAATACAAAGTTAAGTTGGAACGGTTCTTACTTGTTGTGTTTGAAGCTATGTTTAAACTATTCTACTTAAAATGAGCTTATTTCCTATAGTATAAAGAGTTGTGGGGCTCTATATTCACCAAATTAAATATAATTAAGTCGTCTTTTCAACACATCTGATCGCTTATTAATCTGGCTTTAGATTAAAAAGTTATGACCATTTTACTAAACACTTTATGGGACAAGATGTTAACCATCATAGCAGTACTGTTGTGGAAAAATTACCACTGCAACAATAACTGTGCATCTTTTAAATTAGTTTTAGATGGGTGTTTGGGTTTTAACTTAAAAACTTCATCCCAAATCTCTTGAGGGCAATTTCTCAACATCTTAGGTGAAAATTCTTCGTTGAGGTCTGTTCTTTTATCTTCTTCTTCATCTTTCAATCCTTTATCATGGTAGAATCATTAGAAAGATCTTTAATGGCAGAATTCATGCAATTTGAACCTTAAGTTCACTAAATTTTGGGGAAAACCTGTAGGTTGTGCTAATATAATATATAATTACTTTTAGATTGTTAATTAACAATTCCAACATGAATTAGTGATTCGAAAAAATGAAATTCGATTCTTGGGAATCTTGAATTCAATAAAAAGGAAATTTTTATCTTTGAAACTCCATAAATTTATATGGATTGAGTATGATAGAACTAGTTAAGGGTTGATTGACACCGTGTAATAATTTAGACCATGACTAAGGATAGGTGGGTAGAATTCCCTAAGTAGTTATTCAAAGAGTAATTGATTAATTACTCTTATAATTTTTTATTACTAAAATTATAAGGCTGGTGGAATCATGAAGGAAAGGAAAGAGCAACCTTGGTGTGGGTTGCTTATTCTAATATCTTCAGTTGAGGTAGGTTATGGTTTAATCTGTAGTAGACTTGGACTAGTTGGAAGAATAACTGTAGTTGATAGGAGATTGCTTGTCTAGGTCTACAGGCATAGAGTTTGGGTGGATAAAATATGAAAATAAAGTAATAATGATATAATTATGTGTTATTGTATTTTGTGTGGATTTCATGATGGGTGTTTGTATTGAGTGATTTATTTTATGATTTATAGAGTTTAATATGTGAAAAAGAATAATAATAGAAGAATTAGGTAACCTTATAACCTATAGAACTAGTTTTTGATACCATAAAAAATGGTGAACCCGATATTGTGTATGTTTGAAGTATGAGATATTCTTTCTTGAAATAGTTCGGAGGATTGATTGTTATAAGAGAAGGTGATGATATAACTTAAGAAACTAAAGTCAAGTTTTGGTAAGTACTAGAAAGTAATATATGTAAAGGTGTATGACTCTAGCTAGAATTGTAAGTTGAATAGAACCGAATGGTTGAACTACGGCTAAAAGGGATATTGTCTTGAGTGTAAGGGTTACTGAAGGAAATAAATTTACTGATTTTAATAGGAATAAAATATAGTTAAATTGGTGAATGAAATAGGATGATGAATTGGAGTGTAGATATCAATCCTGATGGAATGTGCACTCCTAAAATTGAAATTGATTGATTGGTCTATGCAACATCCCAAACATCCAGTTTAAGAATTTCACCATTATAAGTATGTAATTAGATCTAACCAATTGAATTCTTAATTATACCTATGTCTTATTATCAAATTTCTTATTTGATAAAACTATTGAATATGATTTGAGGTCATACGATGTCCCTAACACCTAGTTTAATTGCAATCTCCTCTTTCGACAAAGTTCTTTTGTAAGATTCTTATGTGGTCATCTACAAACGATCAATAATTCTAGTATATAAAGATTTAGGTGGCCTAGTACCCACCAAAATAATGGTATTTGAATCTTATTTCAAATATATCCGATTTCTCGTTAATCCGCTTCTAGAGTAAAAAGTTATGACCATTCTAGTGAAGCATGTCAAACTGTCAGATTCGATGACCCATACAATGAGAGGATCTAAAGATCATTGGTAAAAATAATGACTGTTGGTTGGATCATCCAATGAAGTGTAAAACACCATAAAAAGGCCTCCCAGAACTAACGACCAATACCAATGATTGTTGTGAACCCTTTCTCACTACATGTAGGTCACTAAAGCCTATATATATCAGGTCCTATACCTTATTCTTCTCTAAATTTCTCAAAATTAAGTCTTTAACAAATTCAAGAAAGCTAACGTTTCAAATCAAGCAAATTTCTTAAGTTCTCCTTGTTAAGTATTTGTTTTTGCTAGGGTATGTAAGATTTAGTGATGGGTTATTTCATACTCACACCCAAGTATTTTAATTATATGATAAAGTATGTTTAAATCTTCTATATTACCCAATTATCCTCAAGCAATGTTTTCGATGGCAAGTTAAAGTTTTTATGAAATGTTTCTCATAAATATCAATGAATACTGTGAATAACATATTCATTATATTATTATGATTCTCCAAGCATGTTTTAAGATTATTTATGTAGTTGTGGAAGATACCTTGTGTGTTTACAAGTTTGACATGATTTCAAGAATGTTTTCACACAATCTAATTTATATCAATAAAAGTAAGATATGTTTATGAAAGAAAGATATGAACAATTTTTACCAAAAAGTAAGTTCATGATTAGTATAGTATTAAGTATGCCTTCAATGCTTAGAAATAGTTTTTCCAAAAGGTATGTTTCCTGCTTAGTATGGTATCAGATTTGACATGAATAATTATGTATATTTTTGACATCAAGATATGTTGCATGATATGACATAAGTTATATAGATATGTTTTAGGAAGGATAAATTAGCACTGAGAGGGCATGGATTCTAGATAGCATTTGTCACAGAACTATGTGCACCATAGGTTTATGTTATCCTAAAAGGCTTAGATGGATTCAGAGATCGATAGGTTTTATACCTTTGGAAGTATAGGAAAACCCTCCCTAATTGGGATTATAAGTTAGCGTATAATGAGATGACATGGTGTAAGTCGGTTTGAAGAACTCCTACCAAAGTAAGTTCTTTATAATTTCATTATACCTACATATATATGCATCAAGAAAAGAAATTTTATGCAGACTCTGTAAATTATGATTCTCTTCCGTTTTCAACAGGTTTATGATGCCTTAAAGGATTTCCTCAAATTTATGTTTCCATCTCCATTCATGATCTTAAGCTATTCTTATGCTCTCATTTTCAATTTAAGATTATTGCTATAGATGTATATATATAACTTGCATACCAATGTAATAAACTTTATTGATTTGTCATGCACTTTATTTTTCATGTGATTGTGATCTAGTTCTCAAGCTCAAGATCACTTCTAGATAGCTCTCCCATCATTTATAAATGTAGAGTTTTATTCTAGTTTTCTAGTTAGCATAGAATTTTCTTTTTTTTTACAATAAGTTGCCATGTCCCAAAAACCTACGGCCATGATGGCACTTGTCACGACAAGGCTTGAGAAGTAAGCTTATCACCCAAACTGATATTAAAGGAGAAATTAGTAGCAAAAACCCAAGGCAAAGCTTCTAGAGCGAAGCGAAGCCAAATAACACAAACATGATAATAGCAAAAATACTATTAAAATATCAAGCCAAATCCCAAAACCTAGTTTCATATAGTAGAACTACTAAAATACAACTCGAATGTCAAAGATACAATAATAGTCCAAAATCAATCAAAATTTGTGTCTGAATACTAAATAAGACATGAAAATAGGCAGGAAGAGGTAGAGGTAGTAGGACAACTCCTGCAGAATAGGATGTCTGCTACTTCAAATATATTCTAAATACGCTGAGTTAGCTGGAAATTCACTGAAATGGCGCATTAGGAATGGGTAAGTTTCACTTGTCTCAGTAGGTATCATAGGTTGCCTGAGTAAATTAAAAAAAAACATATAAGCACAAACTATGGGTTGGTCACCTGCAATCAGAAAATGTCCCAAATGGTAGCCCACACCATATCCACTAGTAGTTCTAATATATACTCATATAACAAACACTAATACAATCAGAAAAGACAAATATACATAAATAGAAGGTATAAGTATGGGAAAGGAATACAAATTAAAAATAATCAAATCAAGAATAGATACACAACACAACATAATTGCAATATATATGGAACGCAATGAAGAAGAAGATGATGATGCATGAGGTCATTGCATAACCTTCGTATACACCTGCCAAGCTGCTCTCTCAAGGTAGGAACAATGGGGGGCTTGTCAACCCATATACAATAAATATCTAATGCCAATATCCATAACTCCTCTCCAGCACATACATTGATAGAGGGTTTTTAAAGATGTCACTTTTTTTGTCAGAGAAAGCCAGTATTTCTAGTATTTCTATGGTGGTACAAATGTTAAAAGAAAGAATATGATTTTTGGATGTAATGTTTACCAGAAACCAAAATTAGAATATTCAAATATCCAACCAATATACTAACTATATGAGCTAAAAATCCACTTTAATCAACCAACCATCCATGATCCAATAAAATTCATAAACTATCAACTGAAACATGCAGGAAAATATCATTGATAACACATAAATTCATAAATATAGGCTTTTCCCACCAAAAAGAGTGTAATCAAGCATACATATATCAATACTAGGCCAACGGCATCATACAAGACCCCACAGGATCACAAATAACAAATAATGTCTTAAAACCATAAAATATTATCTACCCAGGCCCCCACACAGGAATATAAATCCCCTAAGCATATTTTCCATGATACAACCTCATACTCATAGCATTCTTTTACATTATTATTGCTACCCAAATTATTCTTAAGAAAGTTAAGACATAACCTACCTCGAATGCCAAAATTAAAATAATTAAGCCTTTATCACCGAGCCTTCACCTCATACACAGACTTAGAATAAGCTCAAACACAAAAATATATAATCTACACATCTAAATAATTCCAATAACACTCATACTGCCCACATCGAATCGGGGTCAAAAAGGACCCCCAAAATGGGTTTTTGAAAATAAAGGGTAAATCGACATTTTAGTCCAAAAACATATTTCTTAAGATTAAATGAAGTCATAGGAGAAAACCAAAGCAAAGATAAGTTGAAAGGTTTGAATAAAAAAATGCTAATTTTGGCATTCCGGGTCAAAATACCCAAATTTTATGTTTAAATCCAAGCTTAAACAATATGTAAATAAAAGGTTCAAAGAAAAGTAGTTGAAATAGGAGTCTGGAGCTTACCCAAATGTAAAAATGGAGGAAATTACCTGAAAACACTAAAAATAAAAAATCCAAATCTCTAAATTGGTGATGAAAAATAAGAAAAAAATATTATATGCCTAGGTGCCAGGTGCCGCTAAAGAGGTTAAGTACCGCTTTTGCGATACCCACCAATGTGTTCCAGTCCGCTATGGTGGACAAAGACTTCTTTAGAGCCTATTGCTAAAGCTCCCTTGTCCAGCTGGAGCCAGCTCCTAAAGTGGCCAAGTAGAGCTTTAGCGCCTTCCGCTAAAGAGACCAAGTGGCGCTTTAGTACCTGCTACTAAAGCGGCTAAGTGGTGCTTTAGCGCCTACCGCTTAAGTGGCCAAAGTGATGCTTTAGTGCCTGCACCAACTGTGAAAAATTAGAAAATTCCAAGTCTCTACGTATATCTCAGGACTGATCCAGAATCCCAAGAATGCAAACAAACTATTCTACCTTATTAAATTTGACGTGCCAGACTCAATATTAATATTAGAATTTTGAAAAAATGTTGATTCCAAATAATTGACCCCCAAGATCTATTTTTAGAACATTCCAGAGAGAGGATTCAAATAAGATACAAAAGCCATAAAATCATATCCACTATGTTATCAACCTAAAATTGATGTTCCGGATTCGCTAGTGCAGTTTGTTTTGCCATACAATGCACAAATAAAAAATTGTTAATCAAAGTCAACTAATAAATCTCTAAATAATAAAAAATCACAATCTCACATAAATAACACTGAAAAACATTGGAACACATGCCAATAATCACCACACCCCAGAAATACCACAACATAACCACAAGGAAAGGTAAAATGATCAAATTACATAGTGATAAATATTTCACCCAAATCACCAAAAATTAGGTCATTACATCATCCACCACTAAGAATCTAGTTTTTCCTTAATCTAAAAGCCATTGAAATAGTTGAATTAGTGAAAATCGGGGCATAACTACTACTCGACACCCAAGTAGACTCATTTACAGGTCGATGTCTCCACTAGGCCTTAACTAATGAAATATCTCTAGAACACAATTCTCTAACATCTACGGCTAGAATAGAGATGGGATCCTCAAAAAAGGACAATCACTCATCTAACTGAACTGAATCATAATGAATGACATGATACTAATATGGAATTTGATGTTGAATTATAGAATCATAAGAAACTGGACGAACCGCTAATAAATCTAGGGGGTAGTGTAAACTCATAAACCACATCTCTAATAGTTTGAATGATCTCAAAAGGTCCAATATACCTGGGGCTAAGCTTTCCCTTCTCCCCAAACCTTATCACATCCTTCATGGGAAAAACATAAAAAGACATGGTCACCAACACTAAATTTCAAGGTACAAATCTATGATCCGCATGACACTTCTACCTACTCTGAGCATTAAAAGTCTATCCTAATTAACCCAACTCTATTCATAGACTCAAAAAGTAGGTACGTACCTTGACATGTAATCTTAGAAACCTCAAACTAACCAACTGGAGAGCAATAATGCCTACCATACAAAGCCTCAAATAAAGCCATCTCAATAGTGTAATGGTAGTTATTATTATATGCAATCTCCACTAGATCTAGATTCTACTCTGATTAAACTCCAAAATCCATGACACAAGCATAGAGCATATTCTTTAAAACCAGAATAATTCGCTTCGACTTGCCATTGGTGTGGGGGTGAAAATCTATGCTAAGACCAGCCTGGGTACTCAACTCCTACTAAAATGTCTTCTAAAAGTGATATATGAACACTGAACCTTACTCTAAGAATATAGACACTGGCATGCCACAAAGATAAACTACCTCACAAATATAGATATGGGCCAACCTCTCAGCACTGAAGAAGACCTAAACTGGAAAGTAATGAGTATGTTTTTTCAATTGATCCACAATGACCCAAAAACTGTTTGAACCATGAAAAGTACAAGGTCACCTAATCAGAAAGTCCATAGTGATCTGTTCCTATTTCCACTCGAGGATGGGTAACCTCTAAAGTAAACCACTAGGTCTCAAATGCTCGACCTTCATGTAATGGCAACATAGGAGATGCTCTACCAAAATCCATTGCATCCTTCCTCATGCTCCTAATAAAGTTATCTATAATCATAATACATCTCAATCATACCCAGATAGAGGGAATACTTCAAATATTAAACCTCTTCCAAAATCAGTCTAATCTACTCATCCACTCCTAACATACAAACATGACCACCAATACTCAAGAAACTATCTGGATCAAGAGTGACTTTCTTATTCTTACCACTCGTTATGAACCAATTTAAAAGTCATGGTGGAACCTACTAAATCCTGATAGTGGGTAAGCCTAAACCATAACTTAAAGCTAATATAATGGGTTAATTAAAACACCCCAAACTTTGGCCGTTGCAAATTTTTGAGTTTTGAGCCTTTTGATTATCATACGACTTACACTGTGCTAGTCGTATTATAAGGATATAGTCTAGGACCCTAGTTATATGATAACTAGTGTAATATTGGCCAAGTCTTATTCAAGGTATGAGAAGACTCCATAGAAGTAATACATTCATAATATAAGAGGTATAATGCCCAACCATATGTTCTGTAGTGTCTAGCCTTTGATATTCTGCTTAGGTTACAACTTGAAGGGTACTAGTTGTATGGTGATGGTACGAGTTAGGCTAAGGAGTCGTATATTGGATATAATGTGGTTTCTAACTTTTTGATCAAGTTTTGAGTTGAGTTACCACTTATATGATATATACACGAGTTGAGGGTCGAATCGTACCCTCTTGTGTTATTTTTACAACTTTTAAGCCGAGGGTATTATAGATAATTCCCACCCCAAGCCCTTAATACACCACATCTTATAACACTTATTTGGATTTTATTCTACATATTGAAAAAATAAAACAGCCACTAAACACTATCTAAAAATCTCTCAAGAAGATTGGGCTAGGGTTTGTTCAAGGTGATCATCTAGAGAATTAAGGATCAAAGTCTCTTCGTTAATCTTCATAACTCAAAAATGTGACTCTATCCTTATTGTTAATTCACAAAAATCATATGTTTTAAATATTACTCATGAATCATTAATGCTTTTTTTGAAAACCATGGTTGAGGGTTATAATGAATAGTGCTGATTATTGTTTTCTCATGTCTTAAATTATGATTATACATGCTTTGATAATGGTTTTCCACATGTGAGTACTTGGGAATTTTGATTTGAACTAAGGGGTATGGTTAAACTTAAGTTGATAGTTTTTTAGCTTGAAATAATGGTTTGATAATGGTATTCCCTCAACCTATTTCTGAAAATATCAATGAGAAGAATCTTATCACATATGAATTGTGTTTTGAGCTAAGGCATTGGCCTATGAATGTGGATTCTAGGTAAATAGGTTTATGAAGTCCTTTATACCCATAAATTATTTTGAATTCTAACCTTGGTTTGATTGGCTAAATAGATTTGAGTGCCTATATGTTAAATTAAATTGATATGTTTGTTTGTACTATAGGTTTGTGTCCTAAAGTTAATTGTTAATGGCTATAGCTTGTTGTATGTTTGCAAGTAGGGTTTTTATGATGATACCAACGGGGTACCTTTGGTAAGTAAATAGATTAATGGTTATGTTTGTGTGTGGTGAATGTTTTAAATTGGGCTTTAAAGTGGTATGTATAGCTGGGACGTGAAAGCAGAGTCCAAAGGACTTACACTAGAAACCACATTAGCTGATGTAGGTATCTATATGACCGGGATGTTTGAGTCCCCAGAATAGATATATGAATTAGAGGTTCGAGTCCCCCATATTATATACGTTGATTCTTAAGTCCCTTTGATTATGCTGGGAGGTTTGAGTTCCCCATAATGGCATTTATGATTATGAATATTCTTTTGTTAGTGCAGCTACATGCATTGGGGTGCTTTCAGCTAAGGGAGAGTTTGGCTCATATAGCCTATGGGTGCCTTATTTTATGATGATTATGCTACACAACCTTGGTTAAGGTATTCAAAGAATATGTTATACCTTATTCCCTATCCCGATGTGATATATATATGTATGTATTTGATTGAATATGATGATTTGACTTGGTTTTAAATGATGTCATTATTTTATTCTTTTATTCTTGAGTTACATGCTAGCTCTCTAACTGTTAACCATCTTCAAAAGTTGTATCCTCATGCGATGCGGGTCCTGGAATTTCTTCTACTTTACCTATGAAGTGATCAGGTGTTTGAGTAGTTTGATTTGATAGTGTAATGGTGAGATTCCATACTTCAGAAGGCTTTAATTCTTGGTCCTTATATTCTATATTTTAGAGTTGTTTAGACTTTGGTTTTGGCTATTATTGGGGGTATATACTAATATTTTGTTGACTCTGCATTTATAGAGGCTTTGTTAGATTACTATAGACTTGGGTGTGTTGTTTGTATAGACATATTATGTATTATTATTATTTTTATTCTTTATTATCTTGTTATACGTAGGAATTCATCAGACAATTATGTTTGTTGTGCTAGTTAAGTTAGGTAAAATGGGTGATCTTTAGTCCACGTGGGACTTGAGATACCTGTCATGGAAAGTCCCTCGTCTGTTTATGATAAAGTTGGTATCAGAGCCTTGGTTCATGGTAAATTGGGTATCCAAAAAGCTGTGTCAAGTAAAGTCTCTTTTTTATGGATGTATAGTGCACCACACTTATAACAGAGAGGTTGGGAGACATTTAGGAACGTTTCCCTTTCTTGTTTTCTTATTTCTAGCTATAGAATCTAAGGTCTTGGATTTCTCTAATTCCCATTTGCCCACTTTTTAAGATCATGCCTCGTAGATAATCTGAATCTCATGGGGTCTCATCTATTCCAATTGGTGATATGTCGATGGGACATCCCCTATTTATAGGGTATAGACAAAGTCTAGGGGTCAAGTTTTTAATTTTCCCCCTGGAGTTCCACCAGTTCCCTCTAGCCCTCTTCGAGCTCCTAAAGCAGATATAATAAATGTTAAGTTTTGTCAGTCTATTCATATGTTGGCTCAGTTGGTAGCTTCTTAGAATGAGTATGGTACTTCTATTACTCCATCTTCTAAGGCATAAGGGTTGGCCAATTCATGAGGTTGAGCTCTTTTGTATTTACTGGTATTAGAGTTGAGGAGGATCCTCAAGATTTTATTAATGACTTAGAGAAAATATTCTTGATTATGTATGTGTCTGATGTTGAAGGTGTGGAGTTTACTACCTATAAATTAAAGGATGTGGTGTACTATTGGTACAAATAGTATGAATAGTCTAGAGAAAGTAATGTGATTCTGTATTATGGGATGACTTTCTAGTACCTTCTTAGACTGCTTCTTTCCTCAGGAGTTAAGAGAGGCAAAGGAAGAGGAATTTGTTAACTTGAAACAAGGAGGAATGACAGTAAATGAATATACTTAGAAATTCCATTAGTTTTCCAAGTAAGTGGTGGAGTTTGTGTCTAGTATGAGAGCTACAATGCATAAGTTTTCTTCTAGGTTGTCCCCTGAGTTGATTATTCAGAGTAAGGCTGCCTTGTTAAACAAGGATATGGATATTTCTTGGTTTCTGGTTTATATACATTGGGTTGATAAAGAAAGGAAGAAGTAGGTTGAGATTGGCGAGACGTAGATTAAGAAGTTTAGATTTTCTTATCAGGGTGGAGGACAGCAACAAGGTGGCTGAGTTAGGGTAAAATGGCCTAAGAAAAAGTGAGGGACTTCTAGTTCTTTCTGTATAGCTAGTAATACTTACTTGAAGCCATTAGGTGATCATTTCTATTAGAATGGTGGAGGTTATAGGGTGTAATATGCTCAATATCAAACTAGTTAGGCTCCGCCCGCTCTATTATATTTTATTTGTCTATTATGCAGTCAGTCGCACCATAGCCAGTGTGAGAATAAGAGGAAACACTGTTTTAGTTGTGGTTAGATTAAGAATATACAGTGTGATTTCCCCTATAGAGTTTCTTTTGGGGTTAATAGGGTCCCTATGGCTACCTCATCACCTCTTACACCAATGGGTGCTACTTCTACTTCTGTTATCAATATTGGCCAAAATCAATTTTATACACGTGCTACTTATTAGGTGTTTGGGGCATCTTCTGATGTGTTTACTAGTATATTGAAACTCTTTTCCCGTGATGTGTAGTCTTTACTTAATCTTGGGTTCTCTATCTCTTATGTGACCCCATTTGTGGCTGTGAATTTTGGTTTTGGTCCTGAGTATCTATCCGTCCCTATTTTTATTTTTACCTCAATTAGATATTCTATGGTTACCAGAAAAGTCTATAAGGGGTAAGTGGTATCTGTTGGTAGTAGAGAAACACAAGTAGACTTGATAGAATTAGACATAGTTGACTTTGGTTTTATTTTAGGGAAGGACTAGTTGCACTCATTGTATGCTTCGTTAGACTGTCAGACCAATAAGGACATCTTTAAATTTCCTAATGAATGGGTCATTGAGTGGAAGAGTGGTTACCTTACTCCTAAGGGGAGGTTCGTATCATATCTTAGAGCTCAAAAATTAATCTCTAAGGTGTATCTCTATCATCTGGTTTGGGTTAAAGATTCTAACTCAGAGGGTTCTTCTTTTCATTCTGTCCTGGTGGTGAATAAATTTCTGGAGGTCTTCACTAATGACCTTCTTGTATTTCTCCAAATAGGGAGATTGATTTTAGTATTGATCTTGTTTCAAACACTCGTGCTATACCTATTCTCCCATATAGAATGGCTCTGACTGAGTTAAAAAAGCTTAAGAAGCAGTTAAGGAATCTTTTAGACAAGGGTTTCATCAATCCTATTGTGTCTCCATAAGGTGAACCGATGTTGTTCGTACGTAAGAAGGATGGTTGTCTTTGAATGTGTATTGATTACCAACAGCTGAATAAAGAGATGATAACAAATAAGTACCCTCTTTTTAGGATAGATGATTTTTCGATCAGCTCCAAGGAACTAAGTTCTACTCTAAGATCGATCTTCGGTTTGGTTATCTTCTCTTAAAGATTAGGGAAGTATATATCTCTAAGATAGATTTTCATACCCAATATGGATATTTTAAGTTTTTGGTTATGTCTTTTGGTTGAACTAATGGCCTGACGACATTGATGGATTTGATGAATAATATTTTCCATCAATTTCTTGATCTATTTGTTACTGTCTTCATTGATGATATTTTGGTGTACTCTAAAAGTAATGAGGATGATGCCGATTACCCCTGCATTGTGTTATAGACCTTGAAAGATCAACAGTGGTATGCTAAATTCTCTAAATGTGAATTTTGGTTGAACGGCGTTATATTTCTGGGTTATATTGTGTCTAATAAAGGGAGTATAACGGATCCTTACAAAGTTGTTGTGGTTAAGAAGTGGCCTAGAACTATGACTCCAACCGATATTCAAATCTTTTTGGGTTTACCTAGTTATTATAGGAGGTTCGTAGAAAGTTTTTCTTCTATTTTTGCTCCATTTACCAAGATAACTCAGAAGAAGGTGAAGTTCTTATGTTTTGATGGTTGTGAGGCTAGGTTTGAGAAGCTGAAAGATAAGTTGACTTTAGCCCTAGTTTTGACACTGTCTAAATGCACCAAGGGCTTTATCATCTATTGTGATGTATCTCAAGTTTGTTTGGGTTGTGTGTTGATGCAGTGGGATAAGGTAGTTTCTTATGCCTCTAGATAGTTGAAGGTTAATGAGAAGAATTATTGGACTCATGACTTAGAGCTTTTGGCGGTGATGTTCGTGTTGAAAATATGGCATCATTCTCTGTATAGAGTATATGTTGATATCTTTTATGATCATAAGATCCTGGAGTTCATGCTCACTCAGAATGAGCTTAATCTCAAGCAAAAGAGATGGTTTGATTTGCTGAAGGACTATGATATAAGTTTTCACTATCATCCAGGTAAAGCTAATATTATTGCTTATGCTCTTTGCAGGTTATCCATTGGGATTTTTACTCATATGGATACGGATAAGCATGAATTTTTGAAGGATATTCATTGTTTTGCTAACCTTAGAGTTTTTATCATAGACTCTAAGGGCGGTGGTGTGTTTGTGCAACAAGTGGCACAATCATCTCTTGGTTTGGAAATAAAGGAGAAGCAAGTATTTGATCCTCTTTGGATGAACATCAAGGATGATATAGGTAGGCAGAAGGTTATGGCCTTTGAAATTGATGGTGATGGTATCTTAAGGTACGATGGGAGGTTTTGTGCTCTCAATGTTGATGGATTGAGAGGAAGGATTTTGGTCGAGGCCCATGAGTTATGGTATATGGTTTATCCCTATTCGACAAAGATAAAGCATAATCTCAAGGAAATGTATTGATGGAATAATATGAAGTGGGATATATAAAACTTTGTGGCTAAGTGTATGGTGTGTCATAAAGTGAAGGTGGAGCACATGAGGTCCAGAGGGATACTTTATGAGATTGAACTACTGGTGTGGAAATAAGAGATAATCAATATGGATTTTGTTAGTGGCCTTCTATGGTCATGGAATTAGTGTGACTCCATTTGGGTCATCATGGATTGGATGACTAAACCCACTCACTTCTTGCCAGTGAGGACTAATTATTCTACCGAGGTCTATATGAAGTGTCCCTTCAGGAAGTTGTAAGGTTGCATCGTGCGCCTGTCAATTATTTTGGATCTTGGTACTTAGTCCTCATTGCATTGTGGCACTCATTTCAGCATGGTTTGGGGACTAAAGTGAGTCTTAGTATGACCTTTCACCTGCAGTTGGATGGGTAAACCTAAAGGAATATTCAGTCTTTGAAAGATATGTTGCGAGCATGTGTAATTAACTATGGTGATAGTTGTTCGACCATTTTCCTTTGATTGAATTTGCTTGTAATAAAAGTTATATTCTAGTATTAGTATGGCCCATTTAAGGCATTGTATGGATAGAGGTGTAGATCTCCTATTGGGTGGTTTAAGGTTGGTGAAGCGGAGATGTTTGGCCCGAATTTGGTTCACAAGGCTTTGGAAAAGGTTAAGATAATTTGGGATAGGCTTAAAACCTCCCAAAGTAGCGAAAAGTTCTATGAGGATATGAGGCGAAGGGATTTGGAGTTTGAGGTTAGAGATTGGGTTTTCCTAAAGGTATCTCCCATGAACGGAGTAATATTGTTTGGAAAGAAGGGGTAGCTCAGTCCCGATATGTTTCCTGGTATGTGGTGTTTAGAAGGGTTGGAATTTTGCATATGAGTTGGATTTTCCCTCTAGCATGAGTTCAATTCATCTGGTATTCCATGTGTCTATGTTGCAGAAATGTGTGGGGGATCCTTCATTGGTTGTTACCTTGGAAAACATAGGTATTTAAGATTTTTTTCCTATGAGGAGGTCCTAGTGAGGATCTTGCAAGTTTGTTGGTTGCGAATGATAGATGTGGCTTCTATGAAGGTTCTATGGGGAACCAAAAGTACGAGGAAGATACTTGGGAAGCTGAGGAGGACATGAAGTCCAAGTATCTGTTCTTAATTTCGATTCCAGAAAATTGTGCTTGAGGTATGTGGTAGTTCTTGACATCTTTGTTTTCTATCTTTGTTAGTAGTGGATTGTGAATTCTTTAGCATTTTGTTTTCTGTATTGAAAGTCAGAGTAGAGATATTTGAGGGTTTAATCATGCTTGTATTTCCTCATCTCATCATTCGAGGACGAATAATTCTAAGTCGGGGAGACTAAAATACCCCAAACTTTGGCCCTTGCAAATTTCTGAGTTTTGAGCATTTCGATCACCATACAAATCACACTATGCTTTTTGTATAGTGTGGATACGGTCTATGGCAGTAGTTGTACGTTGGCTAGTGTGATATTGGCCAAGTTCTGTTTAAGGTACAAGAAGACTACACACGAGTCGTATATTCATTGTAGGAGAGGTATAGTGCCCAACTATATGTTGTCCAGTGTCCAGCCTTTTATGTTTGGCTTAGGGTACGACTTTAAGCGTACTAGTCATATTATGATGGTACAAGTTAGGCTAAGGATTTTTCTGTATGACAAAACCATTATCGGGCGATGAAATAGTCATAACCAAAGAACCAACCTCAAACTGATTAATCTCACAAATAGGTTATATTGAAAAGGATAGCCAAAATAGAAGCCTTCTCAACCAAAAAAGCAAGTCTAAGAATTTCAAACTCAATAACAAGCAATATAACTAATTTTCCAACTTAAAAATCACACAAAACCATGAAAGATCAAGTTACTTTTGATACCACAATATATTCCCAAATTAGTCTAACATAGATAACTAAGTGGGGAAAATCACCTCACCACACATGGGAAAAATTCATCAAACCAGGCTATATATACTCAAGCCATATAATAAGATCACAAAATGAAATTCTAACTAGATAACTAGTCTAAATAGCTACCCAATGAAGTTCAATTACATCAAGCAATAATATCAAATAATATCAATAACCTCAAGCAGTAATAGCAATAGAAACAACAATAGCCACATCAATATAATAAATATGTGGTACCAAAATAAACATTAATATTATGTTTCACTCAAGGGCCACAATAAGGATAATATGTAAAGATAAATAGGACTCAAATCCAAATGCTACACATAATGAGAAATATCAGCGTAGATCTACTCCACCACTTCTAAATAAAATAAACCATCGGAATAATATTATAATCACGAATTCAATAACAAGGCAAATAATATTCAATATAAACTTATCAAGGAATATAATAATCAATGGGTATGAATAACCCCAATACACATAATAAAAATTAATATGGGAAATTAAAGCACAACAATCTTGGTGACATCCATAATCACATATCTGATGAGCATAGGGGAAAAAATTGAATGGATCCAACTTGGACCGATTGATTGAATCACCAATCGAGTCACCACATGCTCTATCTCTAACTGAAGATTCCATAGCATCACAGGGCTCATCTGTCACACTTTCTTGATCATTTGTCAATTGCTCTATAGTCGTAGTAATTCCTAAAGAATCAACATAGTAGGGACACAAACTAAGGCTGGACAATTAATGTTGAGAAAAATCACTAGAAATATGGCCATCCTTTTACAATCATAGCCTGCCTCAAGGACTCTAGGTTGGCAGGTAATACATGCTAACTTTATCTTATCAACTATCTCATAGTCTAAAATACAAACTATGTAGAACTAATGGGCTACAAATAAAGCAAACATCTATTGGAAAGATCCTCACTCCTGAATACAATACCATTAGCACTATACTAATAGTGTAGCCTCTTACTTCCACTTTCATAATCCTCAAAACTTGTGTTTTCGATGCTCCTCTTTTAATCAACAACCTGAGAAAAGAAAAACTCAGATACTATTAAGTGCTCCAACGACAAAGGGAGTGACAATGCTAAACCTCGAATAATTCCGTACATCATGCCCAGCTCAGAAAGATATAACATAGGAATAAGTCTAGCCAACTCAAGAAATCCACTCTCATATTCAAAAACTGATAAAGAACTCTGATGAACATCAATAGATCAAACTCTGGTATATGAGCTGCTTGATGAATTGAATGCCATCTATGGCTATGAGGATCTACAACATGGCTCAAATTCCCAATGCTGAACGTCACAGGCTGAAGTTATAACAAGCTCAACTGGAGCCTAAATTGTCCCTAAATCCTTTCGATTATATTGAAGATCATTGGCATCTACCTCTGACTCTCTAATACGATGCTGTGTTGAAACTTTAGAAATAGGTGCAGCAGTCTCATCCACATCTGTCGATATCATCACCCATCTTGCATCGTTCTTTGGGGACATAATAGTGTCAATGGATATGTTTGAGGTTCATAGCAATACCGACACACGATAAGGAGTCAAGAATTGTATTTTCAAATATATTCTTGTAGCCTCCCAAAAATAGGTTACGGATGTCTCCACACTGATCTGCAGGACTCTATGAACACTTAGCTCTTATACTAATACACTGGTGAAACCTAGGCTTTGATACCATTTTGTCGCGACCTAATTTCTAAGGTCATGATGGCACCTACTATAACCCACTAGTAGGCAAACCCAACTCATAGTCCAAAACGGTTAGTAATAGACTACTCAATAAAATAAAGTAATAAAATAAAAAATAAATAAATAAAGATCACTTATATAAGTGAATCCCCAAACCTGGTGGTACCAGCAGAAGAGATTCTACTATAATTAGAGTACAAGAGTGAAATATTAATGGAATTACACTGATATAACTTATCTCAAAATACAATATAGAGTTTAGTCTAATATATAAGAGGGAGGTAAGTAATACTCAAAAGGTTAGGAGCTTACTCTCAGTCCTCAAACCATGGCTGCTTCGTACGATACACTCATTAATAGCAATAACCTATACTATGATCTGTAGGCTATAGAAGTATAGAATGAGTACCAAATGAATGGTACTCAGTAAGCAACTACCAACTAAGCTCCAAAGATAAAGAAAATATATAAAATATATAAATAAAATAAAAATTTACACCTAAAAGTCCATATATCATATACCAAGTCAATGAGACAATAAGGATAGCATATTTTATTCATGTCCAAGAGATTAGCATAATAAGGCTAAGAAAGTATCAAGGATGAAGTATCCTATTCTGTCCAAATTCATAAATCTTAATACTATACCTTATATCCTTGGCTAATATGTGAATAAAGGGTGAAAGAAAGGTAGATAACTCTATACAAGGCCAATGAATAAATACACAATACGAATAAATAAATGAGAGATATACTGTAGTACCAAAGCTATGTATAGCTATATATATATATATATATATAGCTATGAGGTCAACTCAAAGAATAACCTAAATTATCATGTCCTTATTTTAAGACCTCATTATAATCTGACCAGGATTTAATACTTTCATTATAGGATTTCTAGCCCACATGGCTAGAAATGAATTAAACATTTATAATAATGTAATTGTAAGATAAAAGAGGTCAGGAACATACCTCACATCTTGATACCAAATCATTGACCAATCCATTGTAAGCTAGCCATAATAATGATCATAATAATGATAATAACAATATAAAAAAACATAGCAAGTAACTGGTTATTTGGGATAACCAAACATCTAGTTGAGCCTATGCATCCTCCACAGGCCTTTGCTCAGAAGGTTTAATCAGCATACAACAACACAAGGCATGTTCATTACCCATATCTATCCAACCATCCGATATTTGCTGATAGACATAGGCACATACTGGTGATAGGCGATGCACATACAAGAATGAATTTAGGTTACACAATCAATATCACAATCTTATCATCATAACCATCATCATCATCTTAATCAACCTTTGGCCTTGCCTAGTATCAACGTATCATCATAATATCCTACAGACTCGAACCAGGTATATATACATCATCAAAGAAGTATCCTTTGGACTCAAATCTGGAATATATATTAGCATAACAATATCTTCCAAAATTGAATCTAGTATATATATTATCACAACAATAACCTTTGGACTTGAATCATGTATATATATCATCATAATCATCAATACATATATATAGATATATAATAGATGTATGGACTCAAGATATGACTAAAAGAGTGTAAATTCATAAGTCTGTTCCCTCATTGTAAAAGTATAGAAAGGGTCAGAATATCTCACGACCAAAGTAAATAATAATCTTAAGTCAGGATCAAAATCTATCTTAGTCAATCATAAAAAATATATTTTCACCTCTTTTATATGTATAAATATTTCATTTAGTTAGGCAATTATTATAGTAAATAAATCTATTGTTAAGGTGAAAAGTATGTTTTAACCCTTATTTAGAAAAATTATGATAAGGTCGTATTTCAACTAGGATCACATCAATACCGATATACTAATCATAGTGTACCAAATCTATGCATGCCATCACTAATATTCAGTCAATGAAATCGTAGGCAACATAAACATATATATGTCAATATTCTACAACCATATCCTTCACAAGGATAAATACTTCCCGGATATCCAACCAATATCATAACACGACCCTTGGTCCAATAACATATCCGATATAATTACAATATCATAATGACATTCTTAGGTCCATATACATATCCAGAACTTATATTGCCAATTAAATTTATAATTCATAGCATATCTATAATCATCTCACATAGATAAGGCATCTCAAATCTAGGAGATATAATATTAATAAGCATATCACCTCTATTAGACATCTCATATCTATACGTCAAACATCATGACCAAGAGGAAATCATCTCTATAAGCCCAATAACCACAACTGAGAGGACAATGTATCTCTATAGGGCAAATAAACAAACTAAAGAAAACTGCATCTCTATGGGCCAAATATCAAAACTAAGAGGAAAATATATCTCTATGTACCAAATACCATAACTAAGATGGAATACATGTCTTTGGGCCAAATATCATAATTAAGAGGAAAATGCATCTTTATGGGCCAAATATAATAACTAAGAGGAAAATGCATCTCTATGGAGAAAATATCATAACTAAGAGAAAAATGCATCTCTATGGGCCAAATATCATAATTAAGAGGGAAATGCATCTCTATGGGTCAAATATCATAACTAAGAGGGAAATGCATCTCTATGAGCTAAGTATCATTACTAAGAGGATAATATATCTCTGTGGACAAAATATTATAACTAAGAGGAAAATGCATCTCCATTGGATAAACATCATAACTAACAGAAAAATGCATCTATATGGGTCAAATATCATAACTAAGAGGAAAATACATCTCTATAGGCCAAATATCATAATTAAGAGGGAACACATCTATGCGCCAAATTTCATAATTAAAAGAAAAATGCATCTCTAGGGGCCAAATGTCATAATTAAGAGAAAATAACATCTCTTAAAGCCCAATATCACATCTAAGGGAAATTAAAATCTCTATAGTTCATTAATATTAATCCATTGAAAATCATCTCAATTTATCAATTCACTAAGTAAATTTCATAAATAAGGCTCAATAGTCTCAATTAGTCCTACTATTTGCAATTAAGTCCATAAGGGCTTACATAAGTCTTGGCCTAAGTGGGCTGGATGATCCACTTCTAATCCTCAATCTACATCTTTAGGTAAACTATACCCAAAACTATGCTAAGGTATCTAGTTCAACATCTAGATGACAAGTAAGCCATAACCAATCCAAAAATAGGAAATTAATCCAGAAATAAGAGCAAGTATGTCAATTCAATCCCAAGATATGATTTCAAGATTACTAGACTAGTCCAACTAAGGTCAATCACACTAACCATGATTCCAACCTTTGGACCACATCCCAAACTTATATCATAATATTTCCATACTAAAAACTAATTCAATCTAGGGAGAAGGCAATAGGATTCTAAAAGGGTCATAAACATACTACCTTAGGGATCCAAAAACCTTATCCAATTCCCCAAACAACAATAATCAAAACTAGGTTATTTATTCATAACCAAGCCTAAGATTCATATTCACATGCCATGCATAACCCACATCATCTTTGAAGAGGAGTAGGTAGAAGCCTACCTCACGGCCGAACCATAAAACCTCACATAATACACCACATAATTGTCATCACTTCACAATCCATGAAATATCATCATTCTATAAAAAACATAATCTACTCATCAATGCCAGTCTAACTATATTCATATTGTACTATTGTGCTTTGGGTCCAAAAATAACACCAAAAATCGAAAGTTTGTCCCACGTAAAAAAATTACATTTCCGAGGTCAACCCAATGCTCATACATTATCAAGGAATCATAACCCTCAATTAATGGGTGAAAAAAATAAAATTTGGGGATAAATCTAGCCCTAAGCTAGATTGGGGTTTTGGGTCAAGCACTAAGAAATTTACCAATAAAGTGATGAAATCTTACCTTAATCTGGATGATAATCATGATAAAAGAAGTTTACCAAGCTCCCTAGACACCCACAAGACTCAATTTTAAGTTATCATACCCATTTAGGGTTTTAGGCTCTCAAAGATGATGGGAAAATACCCAAATTCCCTACCTTGGGGTCTATTTATAGACTCACTCGGCAAAGCGATGTGGTATACCCGTGATAATAAAGTCAAAAACTTGATTTTGACCCTCAAAACTCATTCAGAACCTAAATAACATGATCCAACAGTGAAATTTTAGTGTAAAACACATTTTAAATCCATTGGATTGATCAAAAGTTTCATCCAAGATGGTTTAGGTAAAAAGTGGGGCCCATACCTATAATTTTGTTTTACATAAAATTTGGTCTATAGGCCAAAATATGTTTGAAAGCCTTGGGACCTGAACCAATGGTCTCCTTAGCCTAAAATTGATGTTCTAGACATGACAGAGAATTCTAATTTTTAATATAAGGTTGTTTCGACCAAATATGGGTCCCACACTCATATTTTGATTTTCCAACTTTTCGACCAATAGATAAAAATGAGATCAAGTGCATTGGAACTTGAACTAGTGGTATACCTAGACTAAAATTAAAATTTTAGATTCTCTAGCACGGTTTAAATTTGCATCCCAGATCGTCTCACTGATGTTTTGGCCCGATGGCTATTTGAAAGAAATGAAGAATTCAAAATAGGGAAATGACTTTAGAAATTAAATAAACTTCCCATTAACCAAAGCATTGGTCCTAGTATGTCATAAATTACTTGGGGCAGCTATTGAGAGTCACTAATTTTAATGATAAGTGGAAACATGAAAAATAACCAAAAGGGTTATTACACTATTTCCATCATTAACCACTTAATCATCACTACTTCATTGGCCACTATTCTTTAGTTAATCTTTTCTCATTACTAGATTACTAAGTTACTAGTTATCACTTAGGCAAATATCCACCACATTTCATAATAATTTACACCATGGAATATCTATGTAAATCCACTATCTATAATATTATCAACTAGGCATCCTTTATCGCTAGCCATCACAATATTGACTAAAATCCATCATTCATCAACTAATCTCATTTATCAACTAACATCATTACTTTGCAATATACACCACTAATCATCAACTATACTATTTTATAGTCATTTAACACTATTGGTCTATGATCGAAATCAGTAATATTAATAATATGACTAAATTACATATAAGTATATAAACATGCAATTTCTATACATATACCCTGGTAGAAGATTCCATGGTTGTTAAAAGAGTCTATAAGGGGTGTGTGATATCTGTTGGTGGTAAAGATACTCTGGTAGCTTTGATAGAGTTGGACATAGTCAATTTTGATGTTATTTTAGGGATGGATTGGTTGCACTCTTTCTATGCTTCTTTAGATTGTCGAACCCAAATGGTCGTATTTAAATTCCCTAATGAGCTGGTCATTGTAGGGGAAGGTGGTTCCTTAGTACCTAATGGAAGATTTATTTTTTATCTTAAGGCCAAAGGTTGATTTTAAAGGGTATTTATACCATTTGGTTCGAGTTAAAGATTCTAACTTGAAAGAGACTTCTCTAGAATCCATTCCCGTGGTTAATAAGTTTCTTTTCCCAATGATCCTCCCAATAGGGAAATTAATTTTAGGATTGATCTTGTTTCGTCTACTCATCCAATTTGTATCCCTTCTTATAGAATGGCTCTAGTGGAGCTAAAAGAGCTTAAGGAGAAATTAAAAGACCCCTTAGATAAAGGTTGTAGCTACCCTAGTATTTCTCCATGGGGTGACCCTGTGTTGTTCATGTGGAAGAAGGATGGTTCCCTTCATAAGTGCATTGATTGTCGTTAGTTGAACAAATTAATCGTTAAGAATAGATATCCTCTTCCTAGGATTGATGATTTGGTTGATCAACTTCAGGGTGCAAATTATTTCTCTAAGATTGATCTTTGATTGGGTTATCATTAGCTTAAGATTAGGGATGCAGATATCCTTATGAATGCCTTTAGAACCTGATATGGTCACTATAAGTTTCTTGTCATGTCTTTTGGGTTGACAAATGCCCAGGCGGTATTCATGGATTTGATGAATAGAGTCTTCTACCCATTCTTGGACATATTTTTCATTGTCTTTATTGATGATATAGTAGTTTGTTCTAAGAGTGAGCGGATCATGTCGATCACCTGTATTCCATGTTACAAGCATTGAAGGATCATTATTCGTATGCCAAGTTCTCCAAGTATGAGTTTTGGTTGAAATTCATAGCTTTTTTTGGTCATGTCATCTCTAGTGAAGGGATCATGGTAGATCCCCAAAAGGTTGCAACAGTTGAGAAGTGGCCTAGACCTATGGCTCCAACTAATATTCGAAGCTTCTTTGGTCTACCCAATTACTGTATAAGGTTTGTGGAGAGTTTCTCTACTATAGCTTCTCCTTTGACAAAATTGACCTAGAAGAAGGTCAAGTTCTTGTGGTTCGATGCCTATGAGGGTAGTTTGAAGAAGTTGAAAGATAAATTGACTTCAGCTCTAATTTTGATATTGCTCAAGGGTAGTGATAGTTTTGTTGTTTATTGTGATTCTTGCCGTGTCTTTCTTGGTTGTGAATTGATGCAACATAGTATGGTGGTGGCCTATACTAGTAGACAATTGAAAGTTTATGAGAAAAACTACCCTACTCATGACTCAGAGTTGTTAGTCGTGGTCTTTGAGTTAAAGATGTGAGACATTATATATGGGGTTCTTGTTGATATCATTTTTTATCATAAGAGCCTCTAATATGTGTTTATCAAAAGGGAATTAATTCTCATCCAAAGAAGGTGTCTTGAGTAGTTGAAGGACTATGATATGAGTCTTCATTACTATCCTGATAAGGTGAATATAGTTGTTGATGCCCTTAGTAGATTGTCCATGAAAAGTTTGGCCCACATAGATATGGATAGGTGAGAATTGGTAAAGGACATTCACTGTTTGGCTAATCTTATAGTTTGACTTGTGGAGTTTGAGGATGGGGGTGTATTTGTTCTTCTGGTGTCTCAGTCGTTCTTGTTGTTGAGATAAAGAAAAAGCAAGTGTTGGAAACTGACTTGATGAAAATCAAGAGTAATGTGGGTCAACACAAGGTTACGGACTTTGCCATTTGTGGTGATGGTATCTTGAGATACCAAGGTAGGATATGTGTTCCCGATATTAATGGATTGAGTAAAAGGGTCATGGCTGAGGTTCATGGAACCTGTTATGCCATTCATCTCGGTTCCACCAAGATGTATCATGATCTTAGAGAGTTTTATTGGTGGGGGGATATGAAGCATGATGTGGCTAGTTATATGGCCAAGTGTATAATGTATCAACAAGTAAAGTTGAGCACATGAGGCCCGGGGGCTTATATAAAGAGATCCTATTACCCCAATATAAATTGGATGCAATTACTATAGATTTCATTACCGGTATTTCTATATCTCAAAATTAATGTGATTCTCTTTGGGTCATTTTTGGTAGAATGACCAAGTCCACTCACTTTTTGATCATGAGGATAAATTGCTAGGCGAAAGATTATGCTAAGTTATATCATGCAGAGATCGTGAAGTTACATGGTGCTATGGTTTCTATTATCTTTGATTGTGTTCCTCTATTTTTAGCACACTTTTTGAAGTTGTTCCAAAATGGTTTGGGTACTAGAATGTGCCATAGTATCGCTTCCACCCGCAAATGGATGGAAAAGTAGAAAGGACCATCCAAACATTAAAGAATATGTTGCGGGCTTGTGTGATTGAATATTATGGTAGTTGGTATGACCACATTCCTTTGATTGAGTTCACATAAAATAATAGTTACCACTCTAGTATTGGCATGGCCTCTTTTGATACATTCTATGGTAGGAGATGTCGATCTCTTATCGGGTGGTACAAGGTTGGCGAGGGTAAGTTGTCTGGACTCTATATAGTTCACCAAGACTTAGAGATTATGATGGTGATTCGTGATTGATTGAAAACCACTCTAAGTCACCAAAAGTCCTCTGCAGATGTGAAGCATAGGGACTTAGAGTTTAGTGTTGGCTATTGAGTATTCTTGAAAGTGTCTCCCATGAAGGGCGTGATTTGGTTTAGTAAAAAGGGGAAGCTTAGTTCCAACTATGTTGGTCCCTACAAAATTAAGAAGAGGGTTTGCAATATTGCCTATGAGTTGGAGTTGCATTCTAGTATGAACTCCACTCACCCGATTTTCTATGTCTCTATATTGTAAAAATATGTGGATGATCCTTCGTTGGTTGATCCTTTGAGGGATGTTGATATTTCAAACTCATTGTCCTATGAGAAGATCTTGGTGAGGATCTTAGATCGTTAAGTTTGCTAGTTGAAAACAAAAAAGGTGTCTTCGGTGATGGTTTTATGGAGGAACCGAAATTCCAAGAAAGCTACTTAGGAAGCGGAAGAGGACATAAAGTCCAAGTACCCATATTTGTTTCCTATTACGTAAACTTTGGATGGAGGTATGTTTTGATCTCCTTGCTTTGAATTATGTCATGATAGACAACGGGTTAAAGTCCCTAATGAGTTGAGTTGATTTGTATTTTGGTAAACCATGGGTTCAAGTCTCTAATGCTTTGAAATTATATGTGTCCTTGTTTTTATGGGTTTAAGTCCCTAGTATCTTGAGTTTATTCATATCTTTGATAAATGATGGGTTTGAGTCTCAAGATCCATGGAATGAAGTTGTTGTTTGATGATGATCATGATATGTATTGTGTTTTACCCTTGTTGTATACTTGTTCTAACTCATTCAAGGATTGGTTTGATATGTGATAATGTGCTATCTTGTGTTTATTGCTTGCCTTACCCATCATTCATAGACGAATGATCTAATTGGGGGAGAATTGAAATACTTAGACTTTGAACCATTGAAAAATTTCCTCATATGATATCTTTGCACTTGGTATGACTAAGTGTACCACTCGTACCCTTTGGATACGAGTTGGTGACCCCCTATTGTACCCTAGAAAGTATGGTGAGGGTCACTCTCTATCCTAGGTACGAGAGAGGCTCCAATAAATCGGTACCTTAAGGTACATATCATAAAAACACCAAAGGTATGGAGTGATGCCTCAACCAAAAGTGGACTATTTTTAGAATGATTGATGGATATGAGTTAGGGTTGATTTGTATCCTTTGGTTACAACTCAAAGGTGCATTGTTATATCCTTAATAGTGTGTGTGACCTAGAAGAAGCCTAGGGTATGAGTCATGGTACCACTTATACCCTATGGTAGAACTACTTAAGTGAGTCGTATGGTGAGTCATACCCCTGGATGGGGTCAATTTTAATCTTGTAACTAAAGGCCTTATGGTTATTTTCCATGTAAAAAACCCTAATCCCTCTCATTATATAAGTCTGGGTAGCCTCCTAAATATCCATTTTGATAGACCAAACACCCTAAATACTCTCTCATGATCATCTTTGAAGAATTGGAGGCTAGGGTTTCAAGAGTGATCTTCAAGGGGCAAAGGGGAGTCAATATTCTTGGTGAATCATCTTGTTTAAGGAATTTACCTCTTCCCCTTGTTAATTAACTTTAAACCCATGTATTTCATACTTGAATTAGTAAGTGTACATGGTGGTTCTGAAATCATATGAAAAGGGTTTTGTTGCTTAATGATGAATAACTATGATTGTTACTTAGAATTGTTTTTTAGTATGTTGTTGATGATTAATTTTACTTGTGAATGCTTGTTGTATATGGTTTAACATGTGAGTCATGAGTAACCCTAATCTTGATGATTTCTACCATGAAAAATTGCCTTTTGAAGGTATACACATAAGGTGTTTGTGAAAATGTCTAAGTGAGATGTCTAGTTATATGATGATGATGCTTTGAACTAGGGAAAGGGCCCAATATGTATGAATTCTTGATAAATGATACTATAAGGGTAAAATGAGCCATGTATTATGTAATTGAAGACCTTGATGGTTTGATGAATCAGAAGGGGGTTAAAGTCCCTAACATAAAAATAAACTTGAATTGTGTGTTGAACTAAATTGTGGTATAGATTTACTAAGGAAGTATGAATGGCTTGTAAGGGTCTTGAGGACCATAGTTAAATTGTATGGTGAGTTGAATTAACGCATTGGCCTATTGAAATAGTTGAGCAATGAAGGCTCCCATGAAGACCATGTGGTCATGTATGGTGTTGAATAGGCTAAATGGGTTAAAGTCCTTATGGGCGAAATTAAGTGTATGTTCATGCATGGAAAAAGAGTTAGACTCACAATGTCAACTAATGATAGTTGTGATGGGTTGAGGTTAAAGTCCCTTGCCTAATGGAATCGCTTGAATGGAATCGCTTGTGGTTAAAGTCCTTTGTATAATAAGATATCATGAGGTTGAAGTGCCTCGCCAAATGAATTGGCTTAGGGTTAGAGTCCCCTTTCTAATATGGTATGAGCTTAGAGTTTGTTGACTAATATGCAAATAAGAGGTTAGAGTCCCTCACTTATATGTATATATAGGTGGTTAGAGTCCCTTACTTGATGATATGTGAACATAGTTAAAGTAATATGCCTAATAAGAAATACTTGACTTTATAAGTATGGAAGGTTAGAGTCCTTTATTGCATTTATGGTGAATGAGTGTGTCCAAAATATTGATAAGACTTGGTCCCTTGGTTAGCAGGTTATATGTCTATAGGTATGGATAAGGTTATGAATGTGATTGAATATGATATATATTGACTTATTGTTGCATGACGGTGCTATTTTATCTTTATCGTTGAGTTACATGCTAGCTTTCCAACTACTAACCATCTCCGGATGCTATGTCCCCATGCGATATAGGGGACATAGTATCATCCTCTTTCTGCACAGTGATTAGGAGATTGAAGTGGTTTGTTCATTGACTACTGAGTGGTGAGCTTTCTTATTTCGAAAGACATTCATTCTTGGTCCCCTATATTTAGACTTAGTCTTATTTTGACTTGGTTTGGCTATTGTCGGGTGCTTATTCCAACATATGCATTTCCAAACTTTGGTTTGTATAGAGGTATAGTGGATGACTGTGGACTTTAGAATGTTGGTTAGTGTGATGAATCTCATAAAGTGATTAGCCATGTTTAAGTTATAAGTTCTAGTATTGTTTTCGTTATCTTATTATATGGTCGGGATTCCCCCAACCCATGTGATTGATGTGATGATTGTGATGGGTTATCGAGGCCTTGAGGTTCCCATAGGACATAGCCCAATTTTGGGGCGTGTCAATAGTTTAATGATAAAAAGTTGAGGGTGATTCATGATAATCGTGAGTCTAAGATGACATCTCTTGATCCTAAGGGTGTTTTGATACTTGGTAGTTGTTTTTGTGTGCCAAGAGTTGGTGGGTGAATTCGATCGATCTTGTAGGAGGCTCATTTTTTAAAGTATTCCATTCATCCAGGTGCGGATATGATGTACCATGACTTGAAGAAACACTATTGGTGGTGTAGGGTCAAGAAAGACATTATGGAGTTTGTGGCCAAATGTTTGAATTGCCAGCAAATGAAGTATGAGCATCAGTGTAATGGACTATGTCGTCATTACTAAAAATATCTATGTAAAAGAATAATAACTTCTTTCATCATAAGTTATAGAACCAATTCTTTAGTATAGGAGTTTATTAGACATGAACTAAGGTCATGCAATACCCCTAATACAAATATAAGTTGGAATGGTTCTTGCTAGTTGTGTTTTAAGCTAAGTTTAAATTGGTCAACTTAAAATGATCTTATTTCCTATAATATAAAGAGTTGTGGGGCTCAATATTCACCAAATTAAATATAATTAAGTATTCTTTTCAATACATCTGACTGCTCATTTATCTGCCTATGGGTTAAAAAGTTATGACCGTTTTATTGAACACTATCTTGGCTGAGAAGTTAACCGTCATAGCGTACTGTTGTGGTAAAATTAACACTGCAGCTGTAACTGGGCAGATTTTAAGTTAGTTTTGGATAGGTGTTTGAGGTTTAACTTAAAAACATCATCCCAAATCCCTAGCGGGCAATTTCTCAACTTCTTCGGTGAAAATTCTACGTTGAGGCATGTTCTTCTGTCATCTTCTTCGTATTTCAATCCTTTAACATGTTAGAATCATTAGAACGATCTTCAATGACAGAATTCATGCAATTTGAACCTTAAGTTCACTAAATTTTGGGGAAAACTTGTAGGATGTGCTAATATAACCTATAATTGCTTTTAGATTGTTAATTAACAATTCCTAGCACAAATTAGTGATTCTAAAACATACAATTTGATTCTTGAGAATCTTGAATTAAATAAAAATGAAATTTTTATCTTTGAAACTCCATAAATGTAAATGGATTGAGTATAATAAAACTAGTTAAGGGTTAATTGACACTATGAAATAATTTAGACCATGATTAAGGATAGGTGGATAGAATTCCCTAAGTAGTTATTCAAAGAGTAATTGTTTAGTTACTCTTCTAATTTTTATTTGTAAAATTGTTTGGCTAATGGAAACACGTAGGAAATGAAAGAGAAACCTTGGTATGGGTTGCTTACACCAATATCTTCAGTTGAGGTAGGTTCTGGTTTAATTGTAGTAGACTTTGACTAGAAGGAAGTAATAACTGTAGTTGATAGGAGATTGCATGTTAGGTCTACAGGCATAGAGTTTAGATGCATAAAACACGAAAATAATGTAATACTGATATAATTGTATGTTATTGTGTTTTGTGTGGATCCCATGATGGGTGTTTGTATTTAGTGATTTATTTGATGATTTATAGAGTTTAATATGTGAATGTGAAAAATAATAGAAGAATTAGGTGACCTTCTAACCTATAGAACTAGTCTTTAATGCCATTAAAAGGGTGACCCCGATATTGTTTATAGTTGAAGTATAAGATATAGTTAGGAGGATTGATAGTTATAAGAGGTGGTAATGATATTACTTAAGAAACTAAAGTCAAGTTTTGCTATGTACTAGAAAGTAATATATGTAAAGGTGTATGACTCTAGCAAGAATTGTAACTTGAATAGAGCCGAATGGTAGAACGACTGCTAAACGGGTAAGTGTCTTGGGTGTAATGGTTACTAGTTAGGAAATAAATTTACTAATTTTAATAGGAATAAAAGATAGTTAAATTGGTGAATGAAATAGAATGATGAATTGGAGTGTAGATATCAATCCTGATGGAATGTGCACTCCTAAATTGGAAATTGATTGATTGGCGTTTGCAGCACCCCAAACTTTCAGGCTAAGATTTTTACCTTTATAAGTATGTAGTTAGATCTAACCCATTGAATTCTTATTTTTACCTAGGTTTTCTTATCAAATTTCTTGTACGATAAAAGTATTGAATGTGATTTGAGGTCATGTGAAGTCCCTAACACGTAGTTTAATTGAAATCTCCTCTTTCAACCAAGTTTTAGTGTAAGATTCTTATGTGGTAAACTTCAAATGATCATTAATTCTAGTATATGAAGTTTTAGGTGGCCTAGTACCCACCAAATTAATGTTTTTTGAATCTTATTTCATACACATTTAATTTGTCATTAATCCGCTTCTAGAGTAAAAAGTTATGACCATTTTAGTGAAGCATGTCAAACTATCAAATTTGATGACCCATACGATGAGAGGAATGAATTCTGGTTGGATCATTTGATGAAGTTCCACACACCTTAAAAAGTCATCCCAGAACCAATGACCAGTACCAATGATTTTTGGTAAAACCAACTACCGTTGGTTGGTCCATCTAATATCCAAAACAACTTTATGGTCACATTTTTCTTAATCAGTCTTTTCCTTAGAATTTAAACCTTTCTCAGGAAATGTAGGTCACTAAAACCTACATATATGAGGTCCTATAACTTATTATTCTCCTAATCTCTCAAAAACAAGTCATTAACAAGTTCAAGAAAGCTAGCATTCCAAATCAAGCACATATCTTATGGTCTCCTTGTTAAGCATTTGTGTTTGCTTAGGTATGCAAGATTTAGTGATAGATTCTTTCATACTCACGCCTAAGTATTTTAATTATATGATGAAGTATGTTTAAATCTAGGATATTACCCAATTATGCTCAAGCAATGTTTTTTATGCAAAGTTAGAGTTTTTATGAAATGTTTCTCATACATATCATGAGTTTTTATGAAATGTTTCTCATTCATATCAATTAACTACTGTGAATAACATATTCATTATATTATTATTATTCTCCAATCATGTTTTAAGATTATTTATGTAGTATTGGAAGCTACCTAATTTGTTTACAAGTTAGGCATAATTTCAAGAAAGTTTACGCACGATCTAATTTATATGAATACAAGTAAGATATGTTTATGAAAGAATGATATAAAGAGTTTTTACCTAAAAGTACATGATTAGTATGGTATTTAAGTATGCCATCAATTCTTATAAATAGTTTTTCCAAAAAGTAAGTTTCATGCTTAGTTTGGTATCCGATATGACATCAATAAATATGGATAGCCTTGAAATCAAGATATGTCGCATGATATGACAGAAGGTATATAGATATGTTTTTGGAAGGATAACTTAGCATCGAGAGGGCCTAGATTTTAGATAGCACTTGTACCAGAACTATGTGCACCGTAGGTTTATGTTAGCTCGAGAGGATTAGAAGGATTCATATATAGATGGGTTTTATACCTTTGCAAGTATAGGAAACCCCTCTCCAATTCAGATTAAATTTTGGTGTATCATGAGATCACATGGCGTCTGTCATTTTGAAAAAACTCCCACCAAAGCATATTATTTATAATTTCATTATACCTAGATATATATGCATCAAGAAAAGAAAATTTTATGTAGACTCTATAACTTATGATTCTCTTCCTTTTTCAACCTGTTTATGATGCCTTAAAGGATTTCCTCATATTTATGTTTCCACCTCCATTCATGATCTGAAGTTATTCTTATGTTCTCATTTTCAAATTAAGATTATTTCTATAGATGTATATATATAACTTGTGTACCAATATAATAAATTTTATTGATTGCGTCTTGCACTATATTTTTCATGTGATATCGATCTAATTCTCAAGCTCAAGATCGCTGCTAGACATTTGGTACCATCTACACTTTAGCTGTTTTGTGAGCTCTCTCATCATATATAAATGTAGAGTCTTATTCTAGTTTTCTAGTTAGCTTAGAATGTTTTTCTTTTCTTATAATAAGGTGTCACGGCCCAAAAATCAAGAGCCATGATGGAACTTGTCGTAACAAGCCTTAAGAAGTAAGCCTATTACCCAAAAAGATATTAAAGGAGAAATCAATACCAAAAACCTAAGGCAAAGCTTCTAGAGCGAAGCCAAATCACACAAACATGATAATAGAAAAAATACTATTAAGATATCGAGACAAATCCCAAAACTTGGTGTCACAGAGTAAGAACTACTAAAATACATCTTGAATGTCAAAGATACAATAATAGTCCAAAAACAATCAAAATCTATCTCAAAATATTAAATAAGACATCAAAATAGACTGGAAGAGGTAGTAGGCCAACTCCTGCAACAGAGGACGTCTGCTATCTCAAATATATTCTAAATGCTCTGAGTTAGCTATCTGTGTGGAGCACTTGGATCTGGATCTGCACCGAAAGGGAATATTAGGAATGAGTAAGGTCCGTTTATCTCAGTAGGTACCATAGGTTGCCTTAGTAAAGGAGAAAATAAAGCATATATGCACAAACTATGGGCAAGTCACCTGCAATCAAAAAATGTCCCAAACGGTAGCCCACACCGTATCCATTAACATTTCTAATATATACTCATTTAACAAAGACTAATACAAGAAGAAAACACAGATATACATGAATAGCAGGTACAAGTAGGAGAAATAAATTCAAATAAAAAAATATCACATAAAGAATAGATGCACAACACAACATAAGCACAATATATATGGAACATGATGAATATGATGATGATGATGATGATACACGAGGTTGTTGGAAAACCTCTGTATACACCTACCAAGATGTGCTCTCAAGATAGGATTCATAGGGGGCTCGTCAAACCATATACAACAAATATCCCATACCAATATCCATAACTACTCTCTAGTATATATATCGGTAGAGGGTTTTTAAACATGTCATATTTTTTGTCAGATAAAGCCAGAGTTTCTAGTATTTCTATGGTGGTACAACTATTTCATGAATGAATATAATGTTAGGATGTAATGCTCATAAGTAACCAAAATAAGAATATTCAAATATACTAACTATATGAATCAAAAACCCACTCAAATCAACAATCCATGATCCAATAAAATCCAAAAACTATCAACTGAAACATACAAGAAAATATCATAGATACTACATAAATTTCAAAATCTAGATTTTTCCCACAAAAAATAGTGCAATCAAGCATATACATATCAATACTAGGCCAACAACATCATAAGATACCCCACACAATCACGCATATCAAATAATGTCTTGAAACCATAAAATATTATCCACCTAGACCCCAACACAAGCATATAAATCACCTAAATACATTTTCCATGATACAACCCCATACTTGTAGCATGCTTTTACATTATTATAAACTACCCAACCTAGTCTGAAGAAAGTAAATCCACAACCTACCTCGAATGACAAAACAAAAACAATTATGCCTTTATCACCGAGCCTTTACCTCATGCAGAAACTTAGAATGAGCTCAAACAAACAAATATAGAATCCACAAATCTAAATAAAGCCAATGACACCCATACTACCCACATTAAATCGGGGTAAAAAAGGACCCCCCAAAATGGGTTTTTGAAAATGAAAGGAAAAATCGACATTTTAGTCCAAAAGCATATTTCTTAAGATTAAAAAAAGTCATAGGAGAAAACCCAAGTAAAGACAGGCTGAAAGGTTTGAATACAAAAAACTAATTTGGCCTTTCGGGCCAAAATACCCAAATTTTATGTTTAAATACAAGTTTAAACAAGATTTAAATGATAGGATCGAAGAAAAGTAGTTGAAATAGGAGTTTTGAGCTTACCCAGACGTAAAAATGGAGAAAATTGCCTAAAAATCCTAAAACTCATTGCTCCAAGTCTCTAAAATGGTGAAAGAAATAAGAAAAGGATATTATATACCAAGGTGCCAAGTGCTGCTAAAGAGGTCAAGTACTGCATTAACGGTACGCGCCAATGCGTGCCAGTCTACAAAGATGAACAAAGACTCCTTTAGAGCCTACGACTAAAGCTCCCTTGTCCAGCAAGAGTCGGCTAGCAAAGTGGCCAAGTGGTGCATTAGCACCTACTGCTAAAGAGGCCAAGTGGTGCTTTAGAACCTGCTGCTAAAGCGGCCATTGGTGCCTTAGTGCCTACCGCTAAAGTAGTAAAAGTGATGCTTTACCACCTTCACAAGCTGTGAAAATTTAGAAAATTCTAAGTCTCTGCGGACCTCTCAGGATTTATCAAGAATCCTAATAACGAAAAAAAATTATGCTACCCTATTAAATATGATTATTAAGACTTAGTTACGATATTAAAATTTTGAAAAAATATTGATTCTACAGAATTGACACCCAAGACCTATTTTTAAAACTTTCCAAATAGAGGTTCCAAATAAGATACAAAATCCATAAAATCACATCCACCATGTTATCAACCTAAAATCGATGTTTCAGATTTACTGACACAGTTTGTTTTGCCATACGATGCAAAAATCAAAAAATGTTAACTAAAGACAACTAATAAGCCTCTAGATCATCAAAAATCACAATCTCACATAAAAATAGTGAAATACATTAGGAAACAAGATAGTCATCACCGCACCCAAGAAATACAACAATGTAACCACAAGGAAAGGTAAAATTGTCAAATCACATAGTGATAAATATTTCACACAAATCACAAAAAATCAAGTCATTACATCATCCACCACTAAGAATCTAGTTTGTCCTCAAACTAAAGGCAATTGAAATAGTTGAATTAGTGAAAATCTAGGCATAACTACTATGCATATTAGACTCAACCTTCATAGTAGACTCATCTACAGGTCGATGTCTCCAGTGGACCTTAACCACTAGAATATCTCTAAAATACAATCATGTAATATCCATGGCTAGATAGAGATGTGCTTCTCAAAAAAGGACAATCACTCATCTAAATAAACTGAATCCCAATGAATGACATGAGACTCATATGGAATTTTGAATCATAGAAGCATAAAAAATTAGACGAACTACTAATAAATCTAGGGGTAGTGATAAGTCATAAACCACATATCCAATAGTTTGAAGAATCTCAAAAGGTCCAATATACCTGGGACTAAGCTTGCCCCTCTACCAAACCTTATGAGACCCTTCATGGGAAAATACAAAGAAATACATGATCACCAACACTAAATCTCAAGGCACAAAGTCTATGATCTGCATGGCAATTCTGCCTACTTTGAGCATTAAAAGTCTATCCTGAATGACCCAAATTTTATCTATATAATCACAAAGTAGGTCCGTACCTCAAATTCTAATCTTAGAAACCTCAAACCAACCAACTAGGGAAAAATAATGCCTACCATACGAAGCCTTAAACAAAGTCATCTAAAAAGTGGAATGGTAGCTATTATTATATGCAAAATCAACTAAATCCAGATGTTGCTCTGACTAAACTCCAAAATCCATTACATAAGTGTGGAGTATTTTTCACAACCAGAATGATCCTCTCTGACTGACCATTAGTGTGGGGGTGAAAAGCTATTCTAAGATCAACTTAGGTACTCAAATCCTACTAAAAAGTCTTTTGGAAGTGAGATGTGAACGTTGTACTTTAATCTGAGATCACAGATACTAGCATACCATAAAGATCAACTACCTTAAATAATAGATATGGGACAACCTCACAACATTAAAGGATACTAAAACTAGAAAGAAATAAGCGGATTTTGTCAATTTATCCATGATAACCCAAACACTATTAGAACCATGAGAAGCACAAGGCAACCTAATCATAAAGTCCATACTGATCTGTTCTAATTTCCACTCGAGGATGGGTAACCTCTAAAGCAAACCACTAGGTCTTAAATGGTTGACCTTTACCTAATGGCAACATAGGAGATGAGCTACTAAAATCCATTAAATCCTTCCTCATACCACCCCACATATAATATTATCTCTAATCATAATATTACAATCATACCTAGATAGATAGATTACTTGAAACAATGCACCTCCTCCAAAACAAGTCTAATCTACTCATCCACTCCTAATACACAAATACGACAACCAATCCTTAAGATACTACTTGGATCAAGAAAGGATTCCTTATCCCCACCACTTTACATGACCCAATTTAAGAGTTATGATGGAACCTACTAAATCCCGCCAGTGGATAAGCCCAAACCATAACTCAAAGCTAACATAATGGGTTAATTGAAACACCTTGAACTTTGGCCTTTGTAAATTTCTTAGTTTTGAAAGTTTTGGTCATTATATAACTCATACCAGGCTAGTCATATGGTGTGGATACAGTCTTTCACCCTTGATGTGTGTTGGCCAGTATGATATTAGACAAGTTCTATTCAAGGTAAGAAGTATTCTACACAAGTCGTACATTCATGAAATGAGAGCTATAGTGCCTAACTATATGTTTTATAGTATCTAGCCTTTGATGTTCTACTTAAGGTATGACTTAAAGGGTACTAGTAGAATGGTGATGGTATGAGTTAGGCTAAGAAGTAATATGTCGAATAGAATATGGTTTGCAACTTTCTGGTCAAGTTACGAGGTGAGGGTACCTCTCATATGATGTGTATACGAGTTAAGGGGTCCAACTGTACCTCCATGCATTCTTTTTACAACTCTTAAGAAAATGGTATTCTAGATAAATCCCACCATAAGACTTTAAGACCCCACATCATATAACACTTATTTGGCTTTTATTCTATACTTTAGAAAATTGAAACAATCTCTAAACACTATCTAAAAACCTTTCAAGAATATTGGGCTAGGGTTTCTTCAAGTTTATCATCTAGAGGCTTAAGGATAAAAAAATCTCTTTGAATCTTCATAACTAAGGCATGTTACTATTTCCTCATTGTTAATTTGCAAAAATCATATGTTTTAAATATTGTTCATTAATCATTAATGGAGGTTTTGAAAATCATGGATGAGGGTTTGAATGAATAATATTGAATATTGTTTTCTCATGTCTTAAATTATGACTATACATGCTTTGATAATGATTTGCACATGGGAGTTCTTGGGAATTGTAATCTTGGTGGTTTGATTGGCTAAATAGGTTTGAGTTCATAAATGTTAAATTAAATTGATGTCTTTGTTTGGACCATGGGTCTGAGTCCCAAAGTTGATTTATAATGGTTATAGCATGTCGTATGCTTTTAAGTGGGGTTGGTATGAAGATACAAATAGGGTATATTTGGTAAGTAAATAGATTAATAGTTGTGTTTGTGTGTAGTGAATATTTTAAATTGGGCTTTAAAGCTGTATATGTAGCTGGGCCATAAAAATAGAGTCCAAAGGACTAACACTCGACCCCGCACTAGCTGGTGTAGTAACATATGACTGGGAAGCTAGATTCGCCAGAATGGATATATGAATGAGAGGTTTTTGAGTCCCCTATAGTGTATACATTGGTTCTTAAGTCAACTTGATTATGATGGAAGGTTTGAATCCCACATAATGGCATTTATGATTATGAATATTCTTTTATTTTTGTGGCTACATGCACTGGGGTCCTTCCAAATAGGGGAGAGTTGGGCCCATATAGCTTGTGGGTGCCTTGATATAATGATTATGCTACACAACCCAGGTTAAGGTTTTCAAGGAGCATGCTAAGCCTTGTTCCCAATCTCGGTATAATATACATAAATGTATATGTATGTATGTGATGCATATGATTATTTGACTTGGTTTTGAATGATGGCATTATTTTATTCTTTTATACATGAGTTACATGCTAGCTCTTAAATTGATAACGATCTCCAGACATTATATCCCCATAAGATGTAGGTCTCGAAACTTCTTCTACTTTACTGGTGCATTGATCAGGTGTTCGAGTGGTTCATGAGTTGAAAATAAAGTGGTGAGCTTCCACACTTCAGAAGGCTTCATTTCATGGTTTTTATATTCTATTTCTTAAACTTGTTTAGACTTTGGTTCTTGCTAATATCGGGGGAATATCCTGATATTTTGTTGACTTTGGATTTATAGAGGTTTTATTAGATTACTGTGTACATGGGTGTGTTTTTTGGTATAGAATTATCATGAATTTTTATCAGGTCTTATTCTTCATTATCTCGTTATATGTCAAAATTCATCTGAAATTTTAGTTGTTGCACTGGTAGGTTAGGTAAGGGGGTGATCTCCGATCGACGTATGACTTGAGATATCCATCATGGCCTGACCCTAGTTCAGGTTGTGACAAAGTTTGTATCAGAGTCTAGGTCAATGGTAAATTGGGTAACCATAAAGCTATGTCAAGTAGAGTATCTTTTATGGGTGTGTAGTGCACCACACTTATAAGATAAAAGCTATGAGACATTTAGGTATGTTTCTCTTTATTGTTTTCTTAATTCGAGAAATAGAATCTAAGGTCTTGGATTTCTCTAATACTCGTTTGCTCACTATTTTAGATCATGCCTCCCAGATGATCTAAAGCTCATGGGGAATCCTCTATTCTACTTAGTATATGTAGATAGGACATGCCCTATTTATGAGGTATATACCCGGTCTAAGGGTCTAGTTCTTAGTTATGCTCTTGGAGTTCCACCGATTCCCTCTAGCCCTCTTCGAGCTCCTCAGGCAGATGTGATAAATGCTAAGTTTTGTCAGTCTATTCATATGTTGGCTCAGTTGGTAGCTTCTTAGATTGAGCATAGTGCTACTATTACTCCATCTTCTAAGGCCATAAAGGTTGGCCAATTCATGAGGTTGAGCTCTTCTGTGTTCATTGGTGTTAGGATTGAGGAGGATCCTCAAGCTTTTATTGATGAGTTGGAGAAAATATTCTAGATTATATATGTGTCTGATATTGAAGGCATGGATTTTCTTGTCTACCAATTGAAGGAGGTGGTATACAAGTGGTACAAATAGTGAGAATAATCTAAGGTAATTGATGAAATTTTGTATTATGGGATAAATTTTCTAGTGTCTTCTTGGAACGCTTCTATTCTCGAGAATTGCGGGAGGCAAAGGCGAAGAAATTTATTAACTTGAAATAAGTAATAATAACAAACAAGGAATATACTTTGAAATTCCATTAGTTTTCTAGGTATGCTCTGGAGTTGGTGTCTAGCAGGAGATCTAGGATGCATAAGTTTTCTATAGGGTTGTCCCGTGAGTTAATTCTATAGAGTAAGGTTGCCTTATTGTAAAAAAATATGGATATTTCTTAGTTTGTAGTTATATACAATAGGTTGATGAAGAAAAAAATAAATATGTTGAGATTGATGAGAAAAAGAGTAACAAGTTCAATTTGTTTTTATCAGGGTAGAGGACAGTAGCAAGGTGGTCGATATTGGGGAAAGTGTCTTAAGAAGAAGTGGGGAAGTTCTGGTTCTTTCTCAATGGCTGGCACTCCTTACCCAAAGCAATCAAGTGATCATTTCTCTTAGCATGGTGGAGGGTATAGGGTGCAAGATACCCAATCTCAGACTAGTGGAGCTCCGTCTTATTTATCATATCCTCTTTGCCAATTCTATAGTCAAGCACACCATGGCCAGTTTGACAAGGGTAGGAACCGATGTTTTTTGTTGTTTGATTGGGAATATGTAGCATGATTGTCCCTCTAGAGTTTCTTCTGGGGCTAACAGGGTCTCTATTTCTACATTATTAGCTCTTACACCAATGGGTGCTACTTTTACTTCTGGTACTAGCATTAGACAAAATCAATTGTTTGTATTTGCTACGCATCAAGAGTTTGAGCCATCTCTAGATTTTGTGATGTGTACTATTTACTTCATCTAGGGTCCTCTTTCTCTTATGTGACCTTATTTGTAGTTGTGCATTTTGGTTTTGGTGTTAAGTATCTGTCATACTTTTTTTCTAGTTCTACCCCAATTAGAGACTCTGTGGTTGTCAGAGAAGTCTATAGGGGGTGTGTGGTATCTGTTGGTAGTATGGAAACACTGGTAGACTTGATAGCATTAGACATGGTTGACTTTGATATTATTTTAGGGATGGACTAGTTGTACTCATGCAATGCTTTGTTAGACAATTGGACCCATAAGATCATATTTAATTTCCCTAATGAGATGGTTATTGAGTGGAAGGGTGGTTCCCAAACTACTAAAGAGAGGTTCATATCATATATTAGAGCTCAGAAATTTATCTCCAAGGTGTGTCTCCATCATCTGGTATGAGTTAATAATTCTAACTTGGAGGGCTCTTCTTTTCATTCTGTTCTGGTGGTGAATAAATTTCATGAGGTATTCCCTGATGACCTTTTTGGTATTGTTTTTGGTATTGATCTTGTTTTGGATACTCTTACTATATTTATTCCCCCATATAGAATGGCTCCGACTGAGTAAAAGAAGCTTAAAGAGCAATTAAGGGACCTTTTAGCTAAGGGTTTCATCAATCCTAGTGTCTCCATGTGGTGCACTAATGTTATTTGAGCGTAAGATGGATGGTTTCCTTGGAATGTGTATTGATTACTGACAACTAAATAAGGTGATGATAATGAGTAAGTACACTCTTTTGAGGATAGATGATTCATTTGATCAGCTCTAAGACACTAAGTTCTTCTCTAAGATCGATCTATGGTCCGTTTATCATCAATTAAAGATTAGGGAGGTATCTATCTCCAAGATAACTTTTCATACCCGGTATAGACATTTTGAGTTTTTGGTTATTTCCTTTGGTTTGGCTAATGTCCTGGAGGCATTTATGGATTTGATGAATAAGCTCTTCTATCCATTTCTTGATCTGTTTGTGATTTTCTTCATTGATTATATTTTGGTGTACTGTAAAAGTAAAGAGAATGATGCCAATTACATTTGCAATATGTTATAGACCTTGAAAGATAGATCGTTGTATGCTAAGCTATGTAAATATGAATTCTGGTTGAATGTTATTACATCTTGGGATCATATTGTGTATAGTGAAAAAATCATGACAGATCCTCATAAAGTTGTTGTGGTTAAAAAGTAGCCTAAAGGCACGACTCCAACTAATATTCAGAGCTTTTTGGTTTTAGCTAGTTATTATAGAAGGTTCTCAAAAAGTTTTTCTTTTATTTCTGCTCAATTTACCAAGATAACTCAAAAGAAAGTAAACTTCTTGTGGTCTAATTCTTGTGAGGGTAGTTTCGAGAAGCTGAAAGATACTTCAGCCCCATTTTTGACTCTGCCTGAAGGCACCAAAGGTTTTATCATCTATTGTGATGTATCTCGAGTTGGTTTGTATTGTGTGTTGATAAAGCATGGCAAGGTGGTTGCGTATGCCTCTAGATAGCTGAAGGTTCATGAGAAGAATTATCCGACTTATTACTTGGAGCATTTGTCGATGATATTCGTGTTGAAAATCTAACATCATTATCTGTATGTGGTACATATTGATATCTTTTATGATCATAAGATCCTACAGTATGTGGTGACTCAGAAAGATCTTAATATTAGGCAAAAGAGGTGGCTTGAGTTGTTGAAGGACTATGATATGAGTCTTCAATGTCATCTAGGTAAAGCTAATATGGTTGGTAATGCTCTCAGCAGGTTATCCACTGGGATATTAGCTCATAGGGATATGGATAAGCAGGAATTGGTGAAGAATATTCATTGTTTGGCTAATCTTTGAGTTCATATCTTAAACTCTAAGGATTATGGTGTGTTTGTGCAATAGGTGGAAGAATTATCTCTTGGTTCGGAAATAAAGGAGACACAGGTATTGGATCCTCTTTTTATAAAGATCAAGGATGATATGGGTAGGCAAAAGGTGATGACATTTCAAATCAATGGTCATGGTATCTTAAGGTACCATGGGAGATTGTGTGTTCTCGATGTTGATGTATTACGAGGTAGGATTTTAGCTGAGGCCCAAGATTTTTGGTATAAAATTTATCCCAGTTCGACAACGATGTATCATGATTTCAAGGAAATGTATTGGTCAAATAATAGAAGTGGGATATAGCAAACTATGTGTCTAAGTGTATGGTGTGTCAATAAGTGAAGATGGAGTGCATGAGGTCCGGTGAGATACTTCAAGAGATTGAACTACTGGTTTGGAAATGTGAGATAATTAATATGGATCTCTTTAGTGGCCTTCCACAGTCGCGAAATTAGTGTGACTCCATTTGGGTCATTAAGGATTGGATGACTAAATTAGCTCACTTCTTGCCGTGAGGACTAATTATTCAACCGAGGTCTACACAAAGTTGTCCCTTTGGGAAGTTTTAAGGTTGCATAGTGCACCTGTTGATTATTTTGGATCGTGGTACTCATTTCTCATTACATTTTTGGCACTTGTTTTAGCATGGTTTGGGGACTATAGAGAGTGGTTGTATGACCTTTCACCCATAGTTGGATGGGTAAGTCGAAAGGAATATTCAGTCTTTGGGGGATATGTTGCTAGCATGTGTGGTTGACTATAGTGGTAGTTGGTTCGACCATTTTCCTTTGATTGAATTTTCTTATAACAATAGTTACCATTCAAGCATTGGTATAGCCCTAATTAAGGCGTTGCATGGAAAAAGGTGTAGATGTCGTATTGATTGATTTGAGATTTGTGAAGCGGAGATGTTTGGCCCGAATTTGGTTCACCAATCTTTGGAAAAGGTGAAGGTAATTCTGAATAGGCTTAAGACCTCCCAAATTCGCCAAAAGTCCTATGCAAACATGAGGTAAAGTGATTTGGAGTTTGAGGTTTGAGAATGGGCTATACTGAAGATTTCTCTCATGAAGGGAGTAATTAGTTTGGAAAGAAGGGGATGCTTAGTCCCCGAGATGTCGGCCTATATGTAGTTTTTAAAAGGTTTGGAATATTGTGTATGAGTTGGATTTTCCCTCTACCATGAGTTGCATTCATCTTATATTCCATGTGTCTATGTTGCAGAGATGTATGGAGGATCCTTCATTGGTAGTTACCTTTGAAAACATTGGTAGTTGATACTCTTTTTCGTCTAAGAAGGTCCCGCCGAGGATCTTGGATTGCAAGTTCATCGGTTGAGAACAAAAGATGATGCTTTGGTGAAGGATCTATGGGGAACCAAAAGTCCATGAAAGCTACATGGGAAGACGAGGAGGACATGAAGACCAAGTATCTATTCTTATTTTTGATTCTAGAAAATTGTGCTTGAGGTATGTGGTAGTTCTTGACATATTTGTTTTCTATCTTTGTTAGTGGTGGGTTGTGAATTCCTTGGCATGTTGTTTTCTATCTTAAAAGTTAGTTTAGAGATGTTTGAGGGTTTAATCATGCTTGTATTGTCTCGTTCCATCATTCGAGGATGAATGATCCTAAGTGGGGGAGTCATAAATACCCCAAACTTTGGCCCTTGCAAATTTCTGAGTTTTAAGGCTTCTGATCATCATACGACTCACACTATGCTAGTCATATGGTGTGGATACGATCTAGGACCCTAGTCATATGTTGGCCAGCGTGATATTTTCCAAGTTCTATTATAGGTATAGGAAGACTCCATGCGAGTCGTATATTCATGGTACGAGAGGTATAGTGCCCAACTATATATATTATCTAGTGTCTAGCCATTGATGTTCTGCTTAGGGTATGACTTTAAGGGTACTTTTCCTATGGTAATGGTACGAGTTAGGCTAAGGAGTCGTATGTATGATAGAATGTGGTGCCAAATTTTTTTAACAAGTTATGAGTTGAGGGTACCACTCATATGATGTGGATATGAGTTGAGGGGTCCAAGTGTATCCTCCTGTGTTCTTTTTGTAGATTTTATGTTGAGGGTATTTTTGACAATTCCTACCCCAAGCCCTTAAGACCCTATGTCTTGTAACACTCATATGGATTTCACTCTACACTTTAAAGGATTGAAACATTATCTATAAACCTCACAAGAAGATTGGACTAGGGTTTCTTCAAGGTGATTATCTATAGGATTAAGGATTGAGAGTATGGCTCTTCCCTCATTGTTAATTCCAAAAAATCATGTGTTTTAAACATTGTTCTTGAATCATTGATGGTGGTTTTGAAAACTATTGTTGAGTGTTTGAATGCAAAATGTTGAGTATGGTTTTCTCATATTAAATTATGATTATATATGCTTTGATAATGGTTTTGCGCATATGGTTGCTTGGAATTGTGATTTGAACTACGGGGTCATGGTAAACCCTAACTTAATTTTTTTGGCTTGAAATAGTGGTTTGTTAATGGTATTCCCTCAACCTGTTTGTGACAATGTCAATAAGAAGCATCCTTTCACATATAAATATGTTTTGAAGCAAGTCATTGGCCTACGAATGTGGATGATGGGAAAATGGCTTTATGAAGTCCTTGTTGGCCATAAATTGATTTGAATTGTAACCTTGGTGGATTTTTTAGTTAAATGGGTTCGAGGCCTTAAATTTAAATTGTATTGATGTCATTGTTTTGACAACAGGTGTGAGTCCAAAAGTTGATTGATAATGGTTATTTCATGTTATACGCTTGCAAGTGGGGTTGGTATGATGATATCAACGGGGTGCCATTGGTAAGTCATGGATTAATGGATGCGTATGTGTTAATGAATATTTTAAATTAGGCTTTAAAGTTGGATATGTAGCTAGGCAGTGAAAGTGGATTCCAAAGGACTAACACCAGAAACTGCGCTAGCCAGTGCAAGTATCTATATGATCGTGAGGTTCGAGTCCCCCCTATTGTATACATTGGTTCTTAAGTCACCTTGATTTCCGAGAGGTTCGAGTCCCCCATAATGGCATATACAGTTATAGATATTCTTTTATTCATGCGGCTACACACACTGGGGCCCTTCCAGCTAGGGGAAAGTTTGACCCATATAGACCTTGGGTTCCTTGTTATATCAAGGTTATGCTACACAACCCAAGTTATAGTTTTCAAAGTGAATGTTAAGCCTTGTTTCCTATCCCGATACGATATTAATATATATATATATATATATATATGTAAGTATGTTATTGTATATGATGATTTGACTAGGTTTTGAATGATGGAATTATTTTATTCCTTTATCCCTAGGTTACATGGTAGCGCTCCAACTGCTAACTGTCTCCAGATGTTGTATCCCCATGCAATGCAAGTCCCGAAACTTCTTCTACTTTACATATGTAGTAATCAGGTGTTCAAGTGGTTCATGAGTTAACAATGAAGTGGTGAGATTCCATACTCCTGAAGGCTTCATCTCATGGTTTTTATATTCTGTCTTAGACTTGTTTGGATTTTGGTTTTGGCTATTATGGGGGGCATATACCAATATTTTGTTGACTTCGGATTTATATAGGCCTTGTTGGATAACTGTGGACTTGGGTGTATTGGTTGGTAGACACTTCTAATGAATTGTTATCGGTCTTATTATTCTTTATTTTGTTATATGTCGGAATTTATCCAACACTTATGGTTGTTGTACTGGTTAGGTTAAGTGAAGGGGGTGATCTCCAGTCCACGTAGGACTTGAAATACCCGTCTTGGCCAGGCCCATATTCGGCTTGTGATATTAATACTGTAGGAAATGCCCAACAAAGGATAAATTCAAAAACACAATATGTAAATAGACAAGTGTTCTAAATAGATAATATAGACAATACACGAAACCATTTCCACGGCCTGGTAGAATCAGTACAAGAGCATCTAATATTGATAGTACAACCTAAAAGACTTAGAATATATCTGATACATCTGTCTCAATACAAAAGATTGAATAACTATAAGGTAAAAGGAAATGGGCAACTCGAAACTCCAAGATCTCACCCTATCTCTGAAAGATCAACTCTACACAAGCAACGGTCAACTGCGACAGGTAGTACTCGGATCTGCACAAAAAAGGTACAGAAGTGTAGTATGAGCACCAAGACAATGAGTGCTTAGTCTGCATCATCGACCGACTGAGCTAAGTCATGATATGAAGATGATATAATGCAAGATAATCATAACTAGGTCAAGGTAAAAAAATTGAACCTAAATTATCTCCATCATCACTATATATAATGAGCAACTAAACTAATATAACAATATAACATAATGTATCAACACTTGCCAATATCGCTATGCATAAGAAATAGATAATTCGGAATCATAGCACATCATAAAGAATAACATAAGTAGGCACAAGTACAAAGTTGGATCCCATATGCCAATTGGTGCATAAAGTAAAGAACTCATCATACATCCCATACTACTGGAAAGTACTCCCAAGAGAAGCATAAAGCAATTTAACCAAAAACATATCCAAACCTTATCATTATTCAACCACATTCCCACAATTATCATCAATCGGTCATTTTACCAAACTTTTATCAGGTACCAACATTGACCATTTATACATATTCCATACAATTTTTCACAACCTAATTTCTCAGGTCATGATGGCGCCTATTGTAACCGTTAAGTAGGCAAGCCCAACCTGTAGTCCGAAATAGCTAGTAACAGACTACATAATAATATACGGTAAAGAATACAAAATAAATAGAATAAATATCAATTACATAAGTGAATTACAAAACCTATTGGTATCAACACAAGAGCTTATAATACAATAAGAGTACAAGAGTGAAATATCAATTGAATTATACTGATACAACTTATCTCTTAATACAATATAGAGACTAGCCTAATATATATAAGGGAGGTAAGTAATACTCTGAACGTCAGAAGCTCACCCTATGTCTCCGAACCATGGCTGCTCCGTACGACACACATCAATGGAGATAACTCATACTATGATTTGCAGACTGCAAAAATGTAGTATGAATACCAAGCAAATAGTACTAATAGGTACATACCAACTAAGCTCCAAAGATAAAACAGATATATACAACATAAAAAAAGAATGAAAATTTACATCCAAAAGTTCATAAATCATATAACAGGTCAATGAGACAATAAGGATAGCCAATTCTATTCAAGTCCAAGAGACTAACATAATAAGGCTAAGGAAGTATAAAGGATGAGCTATACTATTCATGTCCAAATTTGTAAATATCAAGACTAACTAGTATATCACAAGCTAATATCTTAATAAAGGGCGAAAAAAAGGTTAATAACAATATACAAGGCCAAGGAATAAATATACAATAAGAACAAATAAAGGAGGGATATATGGTGTTAAGTCATGGATTGGAATCTAGCTTGATCAAATCTATAAATCAATATTTTTAATCTCTTTTATACGAATAAATATTCTATTTAGTTAGGCAATTATAAAAGTAAGAAAATCCATAGTTAAGGTGAAAAGTGGGTTTTAACCCTTATTCAGAAAAACAATGATAAGGCCGTATTTTATCTAGGATCACATCAATACCGATATACTAACCATGAGTGTACAAAATCTATGCATGCCATCACCAGTATTCAGTCAATGAAATCTTAGGTAACATAAATATACATGTGTCTATATTCTATAACCATATCTTTTACAAGGATAAATACTTCTCGGATATCTAACCAATATCAACATGACCCTCAGCCCAATAATATATCCGAAATAATTAAGTCATCATAATCATATTAGGCCCATATACATATTCAAAACTCATAGCGACAATCATATTCATTAAGCCTTAGCATTTCTATATCATCTCACATATAGAAGGCATCTCACATCTAGGAGACATAATATAAATAAGCATAACTCCTTTATTAGAATCTCATATCTATAGGTCAAACATCATGACCAAGAGTAAAATCATCTCGATAAGCCCAATAATCATAGCTAAGGGTAAAATGCATCTCTATGGGCCAAATATCATTACGTAGAGGAAAATGCAACTCTATGGGTCAAATATCATAACTAAGAGCAAAATGCATCTCTATGGGCCAAAAATCATAACTAAGAGAAAAATGCATCTCTACGGGCCAAATATCATAATTAAAAGGGAATACATCTCTATGGGTGAAATATTATAACTAAGAGGAAAATGCATCTCTATGGGCCAAATATCATAACTAAAAGGAAAATGCATCTCTATGGGCCAAATATTATAATTAAGAGGAAAATGCATCTCTATGGGCCAAATATCATAATTAAGAGGGAATACATCTCTATGGGCTAAATATCATAATTAAGAGGAATATACATCTGTGCGGGCCAAATATCATAATTAAGTGGAAATTACATCTCTAAAGGCCCAATTTCACATCTATGGGAAATTAAAATATCTACAGTCCATTAATCATAATCCGGCGAAAATCATCTCTATTTATCATTTCACCAAGTAAATCTCATAAATAAGGCTCAATGGTCTCAATTAGGTCTACTATTTGAAATTAAGCCAACAAGGGCTTACACAAGTCTTGGCCTATGTGGGCTGGATGATTCACTTCTACTCCTCAACCTCCATCTTTAAGCAAACTACACTAAAAGCTAGGCTAAGGTATCTAGTTCAACTTCTAGATGAAAAGTAAGCCATAACCAATCAAAAAAAAAAATTCATTTAGAAACAAGAGCAAGTACATTCTACCCCAAGATACAGTTTCAAGATTACTAGACTAGTTCAACTAAGGTCAGTCACACTAACCATGATTCCAACATTTGGACCATATCCCAAACTTAGCATCATAATATTTCCATACTACAAATTAATTCAATCCAGGAAGAAGGCAATAGGATTCTAAAATGGTCATAACCATACTACTTTAGGGATCCAAAAAACCTCATCCAATTCCCCAAACATTAATAATCAATACTAGGCTATTTATTCATAATCAACCCTAACATTCATATTCACATGCCATACATAACCCACATCACCTAACATTCATATTCACATGCCATACATAACCCACATCATCTTCGAAGAAGAGTAGGTAAAAGACTACCTCAAGGACGAACCACAAAACCTCACATCATGCTCCACATGCTCATCTTTACTTCACAATTCCCAAAATACCATCACTCTATCAAAAATATAACCTACTCATCAATACGAGTCTAACGACAACCATATTGTACTAGTGTGCTTCGGGCCTAAAAACGACACCAAAAACTCCAACTTGGTCCCACATATGAAAATCGCATTTCCTAGATCAACCCAATGGTCAAACATTACTAATGAATCATAACCCTTAATTAATGTGTGCAAACAAACAAAATTTGGGTCTAAATAAAGCCCTAATCTAAATTAGGGTTTGGGGTTAAAAACTAAGAAATTCACCAATAAAGTCATCAAAATCTTACTATAATCCATTTGATAATCATAATAAAAGATGTTTACCAATCTCCCTAGACACCAACAAGACTCAATCTTGAGTTATCATATTTAGGATTTTAGGCTCTCAAAGATGAAGGAAAAATGCCCAAATTGTTGACCTTGGGATCTATTTATAGACCCCCTTGGCGAAGAGATGTGGTATACTTGTGACAGCAAAGTTAAAAACTTGTTTTTGACCCTCGAAACTCATTCAGAACCCAAATAACATGATCCAGTAGTGAAATTTGAGTGTAAACAACATTTTAAACCAACTAGAATCACCTAAACGTTCATCCAGGGTCTTTTTGGTAAAAAGTGAGGCCCACATTTATAATTCCATTTTTCATAAAATTCGCTCAATTTCCCAAAATAAGTTTGAAAGCCTTGGGACCTGAACCAAGGGCTCCCCAGCCTAAATTTGACATGCCAGATTCTATGGAGAAGTTCAATTTTCAATCAGAGGTCGTTTTGATCAAATGTGGGTCCTACACCCATATTTTGATTTTTCAACTTTCCAACCAATAGGTTGAAATGAGCTCGAGTGCATTGGACCCTAAATCAAAGGCATGCCTAGACTAACAAAGACCCTAAATGAGGTCGTTTTGCTTTAGTTTTTGCCCGATGGCCATTTGAAACCAACAAAGACTTCAAAATAAAGAATTGACTCTAGAAATAATAAGAGTTGCACAGTAACCGAATCGTTGGTCCTAGAAAGTCATAAATAACTTATCGCATCTATGGAGTAGAGCTAATGATGAAGATAAGCAGAAACATGAAAAATAACCGAAAGGGTCATTACAACATCTACAATTAAAATGACTTTCGTCCCTGAAAGTCGACGGATAGATAGAATCTCAAAAACTCGTACGAGGTACTAGGCCCCCACATGCTCCGAACATGACTTCCTAGGTAATCTCCATGAGGAGAGAATATTTGCAATGGATTTCTCTATATGTATCCCTTTTTCAACTACTACCCTCACTTTACTTCCCAAACAGCCAAAACTCAACTTTAACTGCAAACTGGCCTCCAACTAAACAGAAAAGACTGATGTATGCAAATCTTAACCACAACATATTGATACCATCCCGATACCCATATAAATCATCAAAGGCTCATCCAATCCAAACTGACCCAAGTCATGAGTCATACCACTGACTCTCAAATCCAAATATAATTTTCTTCTACTAATCCATTCTTGCAATCCACTTTGGAAAAAGAAGAAAATCACCTGAGTTTCACATAAGCAATCACATTATTGAGAGCTCGAAGAACTGAAGTCGATTCACTAAAACTCAATATGAGAAACATTGGAATAAGCTCATAAGGTGGAATCTGGGCCCACAGTTGGATATAATCAATGAATGTAATCTATGCTAATGCTGCAATTGTCCGGATAAAAATCAAACTGAAATCCTAAAGTCCAAGGTATAACTACTTACCACTAAATATCTCACTCCAGGATGTCCCATCAATCGAGAATAAACCCATACTAAATCCATCACAAGTGTATTAGTCCCATTGAGTATATCATCCAAAACTCCCAAAAAAACTGGCGACTCAAGGTCAAAGCTAAAAGAACGAATACTGTATCCATAGGCTATCATCTGAACACTCATCAACTATAATCCATCTGAAGTCGAGAAGACCCAAAAGGAAACCATAAAGTAGGCTCAACCAACTTATAAATGAAATCTGAACTGCGACAAGTCTAAAATGTAAGCTACACGCAAGCTGTACAATACCAAGCTAAAATCTCAATATTGAGGATGAATCGCTCGATTTCAACCATCCAAACCAAATCTGAGGATGGGTAGGCATTTATACTCCAAGTTTATCACAACTTCCAAATCGCCATTCCAGAGCGTTAAGTTAAAAATGAATTGAGAAGCGTATTTCATTATCAACCATTCAAAGCAACTTTAGTATCCAGATCTGACATATCTGAGATAAATCATACCAAGTAACAATACTGAAATCATGTAAAAGTGCAAATCATTGGGAAAAAATGCAAATAACCCACCCATATCTGCTGGAGGGCATGAGCTATCAAAACATACTAAAACACAACTCCCCAAGGCTGCAAATCATACTAGTAAAGAAAAATATTCTAGCAACTCAGAGAAATGCAACTTAAGCAAAAACGAACTAGGCCAATACTCCATCTCAAAAAAAAGTAGTCATAGGCATATATTATCATGGATAAATACTCCACCAAGCCTTATTAGGCTGAGAAAACTCAGGAATGGGGATTACCTAAATCTACCCAAGAATTACATCATCAAAGAAAAAAATATACCTATCCCAAAACCAAGGTCAAAGTCAAGATCAGCAACAAAAAGCCAACAACTCGAGATAAGGAATTTTCAATTTTCCAAAATAAGAGCGATCACAAGAAAGGCTACATGCCTCTAACTTTTAAACTCCATTTAAGACCAAACTTTATCACAGTAAAAAGGGAGTATATAATCCCCATACTAATAATAAGGGAAAACTATCACAAGGGAATGAACCCAACAAATATAAGAGATAAATCTACGATACCTCAATATCAATGTCAAAACTACTATCAAGCGATTAAATAGTCATAACCAAAGAACCAACCTCAAAATGATAAATCTCACTAACGGGTTATATCAAAATGGATAGGCAAAACAAAATCCTTCGCAATCCAAGAAGCAAGTCTAAGAATCTTGAACTCAATAACAAGCTATATAACGAATTTGCCAACTTAAAAACCACACAGAATCATGGAAGGTCAACTTACCTTTGGTAGCACAATATATTCCCAAATCAGTCTAACACAGCTAACTAAGTGGGAAAAATCAACCTTGCCGCACATGAAAAAAATTATCAAACTAGGCTATATATACTCAAGCCACCTAATAAGATCACAAAATAAAGTTCTAACTAGATAACTAGTCTAAATAACTACCCAATGGGGATCAATTATATCAAGCAATAATATCAAATACTATCAACATAATCATAATCTATACATAATGAATGGCATGACTTCCCAAAGTAATCAACAATCATAACTTCTCACATAATTCATGGAATAATTGCTTACATCATTATTAGGAATGTGTTCTAGCATATTTTCTGGCATAATATCTTAGCATGATCATAATCATATGTAAAATCATGGGCAGTTATACATTAATAGCCTATTTAATGGACTATCATTAGCATAAAGATAGTTTATTACTAACTTGAGCAATAACTAATCCATGATATAGTCTACAGCTTATTCATAGCATGGTCCATAACATAATTTATGATTTTGACAACATCATTGTCAAGGGATACTTCAGTAGTATATATGGTAGCCCAATCAATAACAACAACAACGGCATAATCAATAGCTAGTTGTAAGCTTAACCAATAAATCATACATATGACATAATCATTAGGCATTACTTATAACACCATTCATCATACCCAATAAGCATCAAGATTCCTTAATATTTCCTCACAAGGGCATTCTCTAAGCATATAAAAGGCCTACAAATGGTTCAAGATAACTTACATAAATCTTGACTTAAGGTGGGTCAAAGATCCCACTTCTAAATCACCAAAATATATACTAAGTCAATTTCTACCCCAGACTAGGTTAAGGTATCTAACTCCACTCTTAGATGTATTGAAAGCATAATTAGTCCTAAGGTAAAGGTTTTTCTTAAACACAACCACTAAGACAATATCAAAACCAAGGCAACCTTCCTTTGGTGTAAGAAACTAAGGACACCTCACCTTAAACATCATTAACTATAGAAATTTACTTAATTTTAGAGAAACCCAAGGTATTCTCATGCTAAACATGAGTAATGAAGTCTAGTGCACTATGGTTCAAGGCAACAATCTAAGTGTTTCAACTCTATGATTCCACTTTAGCCTAAACAATATCACTAAACCCAACTCTTGAATTTCATCAATCCAACACCTAAAACCCATCCCAAATCCAACACAATATCAAAAGAATAGCACGATAAAGCTCAATCTAATAAGGGATAAACCTACCCTGCCTCAAAGCCGAAGAAAGCTTATAAACCGCCAAACCTTCACTTTTCCATTTCTAGAAGCCTCTTCAAGATGCCAAGCAATCAAAAAAAATTCTACTCATCAATACTAGTATATTGATACCCATATTGCACCATTGTGCTTCGGGTCAAAAAATCATGCCAAAACCCCTATATGTATCCCACTCACGAAAAATTACATTTCTAAGACCAAACCAACATAATATAAAGCTCATGGAATCAAAACCCTCAAAAATAAGTGAAAACTAAGTAAACTTTGGGCTAAAATCAAGCCCTAAAGGATTTGGGGCTATGGTCAAATAATTAAGTAATTCAAGCATGAATTTGAAGGATTCTTACATTATATCCAAGGATATTTTTGAAAATATACATTAATCAAGCTCCCAAGTTACCCCCAAGACTTAATTTAAAGTTATCACATTCTTCAGGATTTTTCCTCTCATGAGAATAGGTGGAAATGGGCAATTTCACAACCTAACAGGTCTTTTTATACCACTTCCAAGTCATCAGGTATGGTTATTGCACACCCAGTTGTGAAATCTCACACCCTGGCCTCAGAAGGAGATATGGAGATCTCTGCACCCTCTAGTGAGATTTCACTACTTAATCTACACCTATTGTTGTTATCGCCACACCCTCTGATGCGATTGCATATGCACCAAAAAACAAGCTGAACTTGGCAAAATATCCAATTTCCCACCAAGATCTTGGAATTTATCTGGAATTCAATATATGAAAATGAACTATGTAACCACACTAAATTAAATATTTCAAATGCAATAGACAACTCAGATTTTCCATTCAAGGTTATTTCGACCAAATGTAGGTCCCATACCTATATGTATAATTTTTCAACTTCTAACAAATAGGTTGAAATAAGCTCGGTGCATCGGGACCCAAGTCAAATGTACACATAGCCTAAAATCGATATTCTGGAGCTACTAGAACAATCAAAATTTGAATTCGAGATTATTTTACTAAAGTTTTTGCCTGATGGCCATTTGGAACCAGTGAAGGCTTCAAAATAGGAAATTATCTCTAAAAACCAAATGAATTGTTCGATAACCAAACTATAAGTCCTAGGAAGTCATAAATGACTTAGGAAAGTTATGGAAAATCACTAACAATAAAAGTAAGTGAAAATATGAAAAATGACCTGAAGGGTCATTACACTACTCAACACCTTTTCCCAAATCACTCTCAACCTAACATCATCAAACTGATGAGCCTGGAAGTATGGATCCATGACTATTGTAAAGTATGTGCCATATTTCCATTAATTGTATAAATATTTTTAGGCTTGTATTGCCGTTAAGTCTAAGAAGAATAAAAAGTTCTTGAAGAGGTTGGGTGATTCTCTTCGACTAGCTATGACTCAGATGGTAGTGTATGTGGTATCATGTAAAAGTATAGTATATTATGTAAAGATGATTGAGTCTATTCTTTAAGCATATTTAGGAGGTGCTAAGAGGGTAGATTATCAGGGAGAGTTTGTAGGTCACACTTCTCTAGGTAGAAATTCTAGAGGCTTTTATTGGTATCATGGTAGACTAGTGAAGAAAGAGTAGTGGGTATTTAATTTTAGCAGCTTTGGGTGGTCGTTCTAGCTTAGTCGTACCTCCTCCTATTAAGGCAGGATTTAAAGGTTGCTTTGTGTGTGATGAGGTTGGCTATGTGGTGAAGGACTACCCCCTTTGTGTTTTTAGGGCTACTCCTATATCAGTAGGGAGAGTTATAGGTTGTACTAGAGGTGTACAAGGTAGAGGTAGTGGTGCCCATATTGGTGATAGTCATGGGTGTAATCAAGAGGGTGTTTGTAGTGGGTACTGTTATGCTATACCCACTAAATAAGACGGAGAGGTTTTGGATGCTGTTATCACAAGTATTGTCCCTAATTATTTCAGATTTGCATCTATGTTATTTGATTCAGGATGAAATTTCTACTATGTGACTGGACATTTTGCTTCATATTTTGGCTCTGCTACTGAGCCTCTTGTCATACCTATCTGTGTATCTAACCCTATTAGAGATGCTTTAGTGGTTGATCAGGTGCATCGATCTTATGTTGTTACTTTTATTGGGTGTGAGATTTGGGTAGATATGATTGTCTTAGATATGGTATATTTTGATTTAGCTTGGGTATGGATTGGTGACTTCCTTATCATATTGACCTAAAATGTTATAATAAGATCGTGACCTTACCTTCGCTAGTGTACCAAGGATAACTTGGAAAGATGTGCTTTATTTTGTCTCCAAGAGGGTTATATCTTTCCTTCAAGCTCGTTGCTTGGTTTAGTGTGGATGCTTGTCTTATTTGGCTTATATTCCTGATACTAATATTGTTTTACCTCTTTCTTTCGATTCTATTCGTATTGTCCATAAGTTCATAGATGTTTTCCTTATGAATTCACCTAGAATGTCTCTGGATCATGATATTAACTTCGCTATTAATGTTGAGCCAGGCACTAATGTGCTATGATTTCATAGTACTTTTGATGCTTAAAACTATGAAGATACGTTGTTACTTAGGTCATTTTTAGATATGATGTGTTTTATGTTGTGTTTTGCAAGGAACCAGGTTCTGGGAGCTAAACGGGAGAAAAGAAGTGAAAATTGAAGTTTTGGACCACCTACGTGGGTTACAATGGCTCGTATATACTACCTTCTTGGCATATGTACTAGAACAAGTTTTAGTGAGCAGAGAAACAGAGATTTAGAAGCTAGAAAATTTGAACTTGTCACCGACAATGGGCACATACGGCCCATAAGTGCTAGTACAAGTTCCAGAGTGTGAAGTTTCAGAGACCCTGCAGAAGTTTTGGGAGTCATACACCTACGTGTGGCCACCTATGGATCGTAGGTGCCACCTATGATCCCTAGATTCCACCTATGGACTGTAAGTGGATCCATATGTTCCCACCAACTCTAGTTTTCTTCTTTTGTTTACTAGTTTCATAGGGTTTCCATGCAATCTATAAATACCTTTTTTACATTTATAGTTAGTTTACTTACTTTTATCATTCACAAACCTATATTTTGATTCTAAGATTTTCTTTTGATCTTGGGATTGTGTTCTTGGATTTTGTTTTTTTATTCAATTTGATACTTTGGGTTTTTTCGTAAATTATAATGAGATTAATTTAATTCTTTCCATTATGATTTCCATTGATTGTTTCTTAACAATGAGTGACTAATTCCCTTAGCTAGTGTTGTGCAAACCCTGTCAAGTTGTCAAAGTAGAGGAAGTGTGCAATCCATATAACTCGTTGTTGCTGCATACATTATGGTTTTCTTTGCTCTTATTAATTTCATAACTAGTTGCAAATGTTAGAATCCATCCTGTATACACTATAATCTCTCAAGAAAAAGCTAGAAATTGGGAAAAAAAGATCACACCTGTAATTTGAAGATAGTTATAGATATAAGCTAATCATATTCATCTACTTAGGCCAATTATCTTTATCTAATAAACTTTGAGATCAAGAGAATATAGTTTAATTTGTATCCAGGGAAGGTGTTAGTAATGTAACACTCTAAGACCGAGAGGATATGTGTGAAATTTATCAAAGGGTGTTATGAGGCTGTTGGTGATACATAACTTGTTAGATTCTGCATGCATATCAGTGAGATAGTTGGAGAGGACACAATAAAACCTATAAAGTTAGAATCAAAGGGGAATACAAGCCCAGTTTTCATTTCAGATTGTTTTAATCCAAAGCATTCAAGTTTTTTACTTCTTACCATTTACACCAAAATACCCCTTTTACTTTTCTTCACTACCCATGATTACAGCAAGTTTGAGAGATAGTTCCATGTATTCCCTGTAGGTTAAACCCCAACCTATATGGGTTACTTTATTTGACATCAACCACATTCTATATTTGAGGTGTAGTATTAGGCTATATTAAAATTTTGGCATCGTTGTCAGGAATACAGTTTTGACTTATTGATTAAAGTTATTAAAGTTTTGGGGTCTTATTTTTCTGCTATTCTTGGGGAATACACTGATGTATTCCTAGCACAAGGAGTCAAGGAAATCTCTTAATATTAATTTTGAACCAAAAAGAATCCTAAAACCAAATCGTAGAATTGTATAACACATAGGAGAAGTTGAGCTTGAAGGGGTTTGGAATAACCCCAATAATTTGCCTTCACCTCCGCTTGGTGGAATTTAGGATAATATTGATTAGAATACTGATGGATTACATTTGGAAGCCAATGTGGGTAGGGATACAGAGGGCCATCATATAGATCAAAAAGCAGAGCTGGCTAGGCAGAGACAAGAAGTAGATCATTGAGTTAAACTCAACAGAGATAGAAGGGGTAGAGCTCCATTACGCCTAGCCTATTAGTATTTACCACTATATGAAGATCTAGAAGTGGACTTGGGATATGTTGATCTTACCGAGATAGAAGCTATCATTTCTCCTGCGCTGCTTCTAAATATGATGTTTGATGTTACTAATTGCATGATCCAGCTGTTGAACCTAAAGGGTGTGCTTGTGGGTTCACCCACTGATGAAACAAACATGCACCTTAAACTCATCATACACTATACCAAGAGTAGATCAGGAAGATCTCAAACTCAGGTTGGTCTCTTTCTCTCTAAATAGTAAAGCTACATTATGGTTAGGAGAACTTCCTCGATAGTTGAATACTTCTTGGAATGAGTTGCAGAGGCAGTTTTTATATTTCTTCTTTCCACCATCCAGAATGCTTTATTTGAAAGTAAAAATATACAATTTAGGTTGTTGGACTCTAAATTGATATATGAGGCATGAGTTTAAAAATAAGTTGATGATGGTGCCGAATCATAGAACTACGGGAAGATACTTGCTTGATATCTTCTATTGATCCCTTAACACTAGTTCAAAAGCTATGACAGATACTATATTGGTGGTTCATTCATGCACACATATTGGAAGGCAACATTAGAGATATTATACCTGATCTCTCCTACTAACTGAGGGTGGCATACTTTAGAGTCAAAGAAAGGTGTTGGCTCTTATGTTATTCTTACTTCTAATGAGCACAGAGTTGTTGAAAACACAGTAATACAAGAGGTTATTCAGCTAAGGATGGAGGTTGGGTTGTTGACAAAGTAGTTTACGATGATGAATTCTGAGAAGAAAAATATTGTGGGCTTACTGGGTAAGGTCTCTAGATCATATGATTCTATTTTGGAAGAGAGGAAAAATTTCTAGACAGAGTTGATGGGTTTCTGAGCCAATGGGCAAGGAAATCAAGGTCGGGACTACTAAAGGGATAGTACAAAGATTGAAGCAGAGACAAAGATGGTGATAGGATAGGCAAGGATGATTACAAAGAGAAGGTTGTTGCTTAAGTTCCACTAGGCAGTCGTGATAATAAGTCAAGGATGTAGGATATGTTCTCCAAGGTGTTAAAGGGTCACGAAAGTTAGGAAAATTTCCTTAAGGAGATTAATATAGACATATTGGGGTTGACCTAGAAGTAGAGCCACATGCTATTGTGATAGAGCAATTGGAGTAGCAGTGTAGACAAATGTTTGTAGCCTTAAATTAGAGAAAATCGGGCATTCTTTAGAGCAAACCAGTACAGAATCCTAAGAACGATAGTCACTGTTTTTCCATCACCACTCAAAGTGGTAAGGTATTTTTTAAATCCTCCCATACCTATTGTTGATCAGCCAAGGAATGACAGTGTTGAGGTTGATGAGACATTGAAATCAGAGTCAAAAAAGTTGCCAGGTGTTGGTAATAATGCTAAAAATGAGAAAGGTAAGGGAAAGGTTGATGAGCTGGTAGTGAAGACAATTTCATGATCTCCCCCACCTTTTCCTCAATCATTGAAGTAGAAGAAAGAAAAAGGAAAGTGATGTCTCTCAAAACTAACCTCCAAAGAAGTATAATGTGATCAATGTACAACATTGTAACCCAAACTATGTTGGGGTCGAACCCACAGGGAATATGCTTGAACAGTCTCTCAAGTGTAGCTAAATCCATGAGTACTGCAGAAAAGTAAACGGGGGAATTAGAAAGCAATAGTAACAAGTAACCGGGCTTGGATACTTGAGTATGTAACCAATAGATGACGGACACTAGGACTGCATTCCCCCCTGGATTTCCAACTCCATAAACTTGTCGTGTTCAACACACCTATCCTACTTTGCTTCATGTAGAGTTGACAAGCTATGTATTATCAACCGTCTTGTGAACGTATTGACAAATCTCACCTTTTACCTTGTGAGACTCAGGATGTCACCTTGTTGCCCCTTTCCTATAACCTCAATACAACTTTCACCTTTTGAGTTTCAAGTTGATTAGACAAGGATTGGTAGTCTCAAATCACTGTCTTAATCCGCTTTTACTTATCTCAAACTCCCTTGTAGGGAAATTCTTGAATAGGGGAAATCCTCAAGATTCTACAATAGCTCTGATGTCAATTAATATGACGAAGATTAAGATATATTCAACTATAGTAGCATAGATGAATCTCCCACTTCCTCTATATACTTAATTTGACAGGATTCTCATAATCCTAGTAAGGAATTTTTCCACTTATGTTCATGCTACAATCCATAATAATCAAAGAAGAATGCATGTAATTAATTGCACAATCATGAAGGAGTAAAAATCCAAAATTTCTAATTGATTATGAAACCAAAAATTAAAGATAATAGTATCAATCCTCAAACTAAGTAAAAATTTCTCAAAATATTGTAAAAGCATGTAACCTAATAAAAGGATAACCCTAGGCTATTTATAGTGTCTCTAAAAAATAAAGAAATCCTAATAAAAACTAAATATGAAAAATAAATTTGGTAAGCATTACGACTCATGAGGTCTCCTTACGAGTCGTATGTAGCTTTGTCATAGGCATTCAAATAAAATTGAATTTTCAAGGCTTCAGGCTTCTAGTGTCATTATGACTCCTTACCATGAGTCGTAGTTAGTCCTTACGACTTGTGTCATTCAGTTGTTATCACTTGAACCTTGCACTTTAGGGCTATACACACTGGACATCTTACAATTGATCACTACGAGTCATAGTCTAATCTTACGAATTGTAGCTCCCTGGATCTGGACATATTTCATGTTCTCCTTAAGAGTGCTCCTAACAACTCATATCCACTTCTTACAAGTCATAGCCAAGATTTACTTAGTGGCTCAGGTTTACTTTTTCTTTTCATATCATGACGAGTCAGGCTATAATTCATAAGGTAACTTGACAACTCATAGCTTTACAAGTACTTTTCTTTATTAAGATTTTTCTTCCCATTTTAAAATCAAACACCACTTTCGACCTATTTTTCGTGCAACAAACACAAAAACCACATCATATCAACATTAATGTCCTAAGTTCAAACATAAATTCCTTATTTTAGGCTTTGAATGTGCTATGTTTTCATGGCACATCAACACCCTCAGCATAGAATGCTTGCATGTCCTTAGGAAAAACAAAAATTAGAAATAAAATAAAATTGATTCTTAAATAGAAAGATCCTAAGATACCTTTGGTAGTAAATTTTCATTTTAGTTCATAACACTTTACTCCCCTTCCTATTTATAACTTTTCAAGATCCTAACTATGTATATTGATTTGGTGCACTGAAGTGACAAAAAGAAATCCAATGATTGCATTATATATACAATGGAAAATTGAACATATATCTAAATTACTTTAACCGAAAAGTCTAGCATTTTAATGATGCAACCCCTGTACCCTCACAATCAAAAGAGGACCCATTCACTCAGGTTGATAAACATATTGTTCTCGAGGAAATTCAAGAGACTCTCTCACTCATAATGAAGTTTAAAATGATGCACATAGAATGCCATAGGTTTGCTCATATGTTCTTTGCCTGAGTTTTCGAACAGTCGGGTTAGGATCAATATAGGACTTTGTTAAGATTGTAATATAATTTTGGTGCTGGTATGATATCTTTTGGATTTTTTCTATGACCAAGACTCCTTGATACTATATTTACTTCGATGTCCACTTATTTTCCAGCTTTTTATTTTATTCTACCCTTATTTCTTCCTTTTTTCTCGTTCAGACCGGGCGTGGTTCCTTATTCTTTTTTTTTGCTCATTTTTCTCATTTTACTTCTAGATCTTTTTTTATTTTTCTACCACACCCAGTCTTCTTTTCTATTCACACCATTTTTCATACCGGCTCTATACTAGCACCCCTATGATAACCACCCTAAACTTAGGTGATTTGCCTAAGTTGAGGTGCAAAGTATCCTAGGAGGATCAGGGTAAAAATAGGTTAATTGTAGTTTAAACGAGAAGGTGAATCGGTGTAAACACAAAAATGGTCTATTATGGCTCAAGCATTGTGATTAAGGGACTTATATATCATTTGGTTGGGCAATTTAAACTAAAGTGGACTGGTAATAAAAATGGTCTATGATCATCTCCTAACTAACCATCCTAGAACCTAGGCAACAACAACAGAGCAAGTTTTTGATTCTATAAACACCGAGAACTAGAAAACGCCTCACACACACTTCATACAAAGTTACTCTACAAGTTACTACTTATTCATTTATGAAATTATTTGCCACAGTTGTTATCTCCCTAATATTAATTACAATATGAGATTCACAGTCGTCCCTCACACATACACCTATCACACAATTAGCAATATTTTTTGAGGGGTGCCAATTTTTCAACACAACTTCCACAATTTTAGCATAACTATCCAAAAATTATATCTACTACCATTGGTACAAGCAAAAAAGCATCACATAACACGTAAAGCATATAAAAACAAGTAAAACAAGATGATTCGCAAACTTTTTCTAATTGTGGCTTGCGGGTTTTGAAACATGACTAGCATAACCCATGGTTACTGGGGTATACCCCAACCCTTAACTAAAACCTAAGGACAATCCCCAGTCTAGCACTGTAGCACAAGGAGAAAGGATATACTTGGGTGCTCAAGGTGCTATCTCATACTTATATCATCACAAGGACCCTCAGCTTGGGCCCCACTCTCTTCAGCATTGGTCCCATAACTGCCAGGACTGTCTTTAAAGTAGTGGCACCAGTTGTGGCTGGTGCGCTCATTAGTAGGTCTAGTGTTGGGGCTATATCACTACACCTCTCAGAAACCATCTCATGGAACCTCACCTGCTGGACTTTTTCACTCACGATGTTGTCTTGTACTACTGTCTCAACATTTTTATCTTTTATACTCTTTTTTTTGTTTTCTTGTTCTTATTTTCTTTCCTTCTTCTTCTCCAACTGGAACACTCCAAATATTTTCAAGTCTACCTCTAGCAGGACTTCTGTGATAACAAGCATTGGGAAAATTGACCTTTCAAGCAATTCATTAACCAGCTTCTACAACTCAGCTTCCTCAGCTTTTACCTCCAAACATCAGGAGTTTGGCCACTTTACAGCTGATGTGTGACTCTTCTCTCAAAACCATCTACTCTTCCCTAGATTTTATTTCTTTGTTCTTCCATTTCGTTTTCAACCCAGGGTTGCAAAACCTCCTCCACTAACCGGACCTTTTTCTCCTAAGTAGTCAACCTTGTTATAACCTTATTCAATATAGTTTGTGATATGACCACAAAACCTATTGACATTAATCTGGATGAGGAAAGGCATGGGGTGCAGGATATGACATAATGGGGGCACTGGAAGTACTTGCTACATCAGATGGTTGGGGCTCAGACTCCCCACCTTCAACTGGAGTGTCATATGTCTTATTAAAAATTCACATCTCTATTCCTGAGTATCTTAGCTAATATGACTACTCCTTGTTTTACTTTCCTAGTCATGGGGTTCACTGCATCTCTAATCAACACCAAATCACTGGTAGTTTTAAGCTCAATATGTTGAAACCATTAGTGAGTTCTGGCACTCCTTCCTCTAAGAAAATCTGCATCTACATACATGGAAATGCCAGAATTACCTAATTAGTCCCCACATTTTGGTTATATATTTCCTGAGAGATGTAATATGTGACATCAAACTCATATATATCCATGAGTCATACTATCAATGTTGCACAGACTGGACTAAGAACATTGTCCATAATAGTAGTACACAATCATGTCGGGCCAAAGTCCACCATGAATTTGACTAAAAGTTCAGAGTCTGATTTGCAATCTGGTGTGAGTTTGCCCCTGGGCCACCAACTGCCTAACTCACTTATTCCCTATTTGTAGTGATGATATTTGTTATCCACCTGAATTGCATTATCTTATCTACTGACCCTTTTTATTTCTTTATAATTTATGTATTTCATACATGTGGTACTCAATTTTTGTTATGTTCACTGGTGGTTAAAAGTTATGTTTATGCAAGAATCTGGAAATAGTTCTCGAGGAAATGTTCACCCAAACTCAACAAATGGTCAATGATATGATTAGATCATCACCTTTCCACAAGTTTCACTGTGGGTATTTCCTTTTTAGTTCATATTTGTATGCAACATAGAATTCCCGCACTAATGTAGGATAGAATTTACCAAGTGTTGTATTCATCCACTGAAATCCATACTGCTAAAACCTAGCTGCAAACCCAGGCATCTCAGACATACCCTATGTAGTCAATGTTCTCTCTAAATTATTATCCTCCTTAGATTACCTCTGGCTGGGTATACTTCCAACCTTGCATTGTATGTTACCTGCATTCTTGGGTAACTTACAGTTTAACGATGGGTACTGGAACAGGTTTAATAGATAATTGAACTTGGGGTGGTGGTGGTGGTGGTGGTTGGACATCAGTTGAGATGAAATTATCCTCCCCCTCACTTCCATTATTCGATTTTACATCATAGGATATTGATTATTTTACACCCACATCATCATTATATTTTTCTTCTTCATCATCATCGTTATCCTTAGAAGATGATGGTTAGTGCGGTGGGGAAGTACTTGGATGTTTCATTTTGGATGCCTTTTTAGGAGCTGTGACCACCTTTGTAGGTGTGGTCTTGCCCTAAAGTAGCCTCTCTCTAAGCTAAACGCACTTCTTGATTGGATACTCTTCAAGGTCACCTCTTCACTCATCTGTTTCATCCCTTAACTGGTAATCAGACTTAGGAGCAGAATATAGTTCATAGAAAAGAAGCTCACAAAGGGCCCCATAAAGTCCACACCCCATATATCAAATAACTCTAATTCTAAAATTGGGGTCATAGTAAGTTCATGGTGCCTAGAGATATTTCCTTGACACTGGAATTGGTCACAGGATAAAGCAGAGTCATGAAAGTCCTTATAAATCGTAGGCCAGTAGATCCACATTGTAAGAACTTGTGAGAGGTATGGTTCCCTCTATGGTGACACCCAACTCGTGCAGAATTACAAGCCTCAAGGATGCTCTTCATCTCCACTTCAGGGATAAATCTATGAATAACCCTATCCACACAGATAGAAATAAGTAAGGTTCATCCTAAAAAAATTTCCTTACCTCGTGCATAAATCATTTTCTCTACTAAAAGAGATATCATCTCGGACTAGATAACTTGCTAGATAATTTGCATAGTCAGAAAACATGGAATTAGATCTTTAAAGAAACCAACACTTGATTGTCTAGAAAACTATCATCAATTTCAAGCCTATCTTCAACTTACTTCATCGCTTCCTCCTCAAGTATAGACAAGTGATCTGCAACTTGATTCTCAGTGCCTTTTCTATTCTTGACATCAAAATCAAACTCTTGCAATAAAAGAACCCACCTAATCAATCTACGCTTTGCATTCATTTTAGACATCAACTGCCTCAATGCTGTATGATCAGAGTGCACTATTACCTTTTTCCTAATCAGATATGACCAAAATTTCTCAATGGAAAAAAACACTACTAACAACTCCTATTCAGTAATTATATTGTTCTTTTAAGTAGGGTTTAATGCTTTGCTAGCATAGTACATGGGATGAATGATTTTTTCCCTTCTTTGGCCTAAGAAATCACCTAAGGCAAGTCCGTTTACATCATACATGATCTCAAATGGAAAGGACCAGTCAAGGGACACAATGATATGAGTCGTCTCAACTTCTCTTTTAGGCACTTAAAATCCTTCAAGTATGCTTCATCGAAATCAACCCTCAGCTCTTTCTTAAGAAGATTACAAAGAGGGTTGGTAATCTTTGATAAATCCTTGATGAATCACCTATTAAACCCTGCATGTCCTAAAAAAATCTGAGTACCCTTTACAGAAATGGTAGATGTAAATTCTCGATCACTTCAATTTTAGCTTTGTCTACTTCTATACCCCTTTTTAAATATTGTGCCCAAGAACAATGCCTTCTTTAACCATGAAATGTCACATTACACAATTAAGTACCAAGTTGCATTCCTCACATCTATAAATAGAATTTACCAGGTGTACTAAACGGTTATCAAGAAAATCACCAACAACCAAAAAATAATCCATAAATACTTTGATGAAATCCTTTACCATATCAAAGAAGATTGACATCATACATCTTTATAATGTGGCTAGAGTATTACACAGCCCATATGGCATATGCCTAAATCCAAAGGTCCCTTAAGGACAAGTGAATTTATCCTTTTATTATATTCGAGTGCAATAGTTATTTGGTTGTAACCCAAAAAACCATCTAGAAAACAATACCAACCTCTACCTGTAAGTCTGTCAAGCATCTGGTCTATAAAGGACATGGGGAAGTGGTCCTTTTGCGTCTATGTATTTGGATTATCTAACCACTTGATTATTTATTCATTCGGCACCTCCTACATATGATGATTAAGTCAACATTGATGTTCTGTACTTGGAAGAAAATTCGATCAAGTTGGATCTTGTGAGTAGATAGACCCAGTGGAATACCCATAATATCTACGATGGACCAACTAATGGCCCTCTTGAATCTCTATAGCACTGGTAATAAAGCTTCTACTTCTATCTACATTAAGTCAGCTGCAATGATTATGGGTAAAGTATTGTCAGGCCCTAAAATGTACATCGCAAATGAGAAGGGGGGGCCTTTAACTCTAATACTGGTGGCTCCTCAATAGAAAGGCGGGCAGGAGGAGTAGTTAAATTTTTCATGTATAGGTTAAGATTATTTGGAGAAAAACTATACGGACCATTCCCATATAGTGAACACACTATCTCATCATAGTGATCAATACCATCACTATTGAAATTCATAATTACTACTACTAAATCTTCAATACCCAACTTTTCTGTAATAGGAACAGCCATAGAAGTATCATCACAAATAGTCACTGCACTAATTTCATAGAATGAATCCATCTCCTCATCAAAAACATCAATCGCAGATACTACTATTAACTTATCTGATTGTCATATAGACTGACATACATTGACTATGACCTTCTCATCGTTGAGCCTAAAAATTAGATGTTCGAACTTAATATCAATCAAAGTCTTTGTTGTAGCTAATAATGGTATGCCTAAAATTATTGGGAATTAAAAGTCCAATTCGCAATCCAGTATCACAAAATCTGTATGGAAGATGAAAGAAGCCACCTTTACCAAGATATCACATAGAATACCAACTGGTTTTTCACTGCTTAGTCAGCTATCAACTGATATGAGCATGATCATAAAGATAGATTTATGTGAGTGCACATTAAATCAAGAAAAAGACGTGTACAATTTGAATTGTGAATAGGTCTTTGGACACTTCAAAGCCACCCTTATATACACTCCAAGGGCACCTCTTTTGCTCTCTTCATTAAGGACTTTTTGGACCTTTCACTTTATTTTGAAATAAGTCTATAAATAGACTAATATTAGGTTATTTTAGGGTAGTTGTTGAATGATATTGTAAGACAAACTTTGAAACACCTTTCTTTTTTCTTTGAGAGAGTGTAACACCTTAGTTGTAGGGCTTGGAAAAGCCAAAACCGAAATAAGGATTATACTAGTGTGGAATTACTAGTGTTGCAAACTTGTCTTGACAAGTTGGTGCTTGAGAGATGGAATCCATCTTGTGTCTTCATAAGAGTGTAGGTGTTTCTTTTAAATTAGTTAAGGATTTAGTATTTGAGATACACTTAGGTTCTTAGTTCTTGTAAGGATTAATGTCTCACTACCTATCTTTATCTTCTTGTAATCATTTGTAGTGTTTGTTGTCGTGATTAGTAAAACCGTTGCTTCTTGTGTTGTTCTGTCTCTAGTTCATATTGTTCATATTGTTCATAGTGTGATGTTGGTTATTTTGATGTGAAATACACCTTGTTCTTTCATTACACTTATGTTAATGTTGATTGGCCGAGGCTTGGTATCCTTAGGTCCTCGATTCTCTTTCATTTTGTATCTTATTTTCTTGTTGTGGGTTGATTCTTTTATCATCCGGTATAAGCCAAATGACTCTACTAAAATTGAACTCTCCCTTCCAAGCTCCTCAACCAAAGCTCCACTTTACCAAATCAATCCTCTCAACCAAAGATCAACTTTACCAAAACCGACACATCCTTGATGAGGACTATGGTAGAGAGGCACATGAAGGATATAGAGTCAACAATGAGTCTTATATAGTGGATGAAGAGTTGACAAGGAGACATAGGGATTAACAAGGAACGTTCCACAAAGAGAAGAGGTGGGAATTGACTCGGGTGAGATTGAAATCAACGCCCAAGATAGAGGAAAGGAAAAACTGAGGTACAAAATAAAGATGGTGGCAAAGATGTTAGATCACATAATAGTGTGTGTGATGTGCCTTATTTAAAGATATGAAATTGTGAATTTGAGGTCAAATTCCTCTCAAGATGGAGAGGATGATACGAGAACGATTATGAAGATAGATATACATGAGTGCACATTAAATCAAGACAATGGAGTGTACAAGTTGATGTGTGAAGAGGTATTTGGACATACCAAAGCCTCCCCTACATACACTTCAAGGGAACCTTTTTTTCTGGCTTCATTATGGGCTTTTTGGATCTTTTACTTTGTTTTGTAATAAGTCTATAAGTAGACAAATGTTATGTCATTTTAGGGTATTTGTTTAACTATATTGTAAGACAAACTTTGAAACACCTTTCTTCTCTCTTTGAGAGAGTATAACACCTTAGTTGTAGGGCATGGAAAAGTCAAAACCAAAGTGAGGGTGATACTAGTGTGGAATCACTAGTGTGGCAAACTTATCTTGAAATTTTGATGCTTGAGAGGTGGAATCCCTATTATGTCTTAGTAAGAGCGTAGGTGTTAATTTTACAATAATTAAGGGTCTTGGTGTTTGAGATACACTTAGGTTCTTAGTTATTGTAACGGTTAATGTATCACTACCTATCTTTATCTTTTTGTAATCATTTGTAGTGTCTATTTTTGTTATTAGTGAAACCGTTGCTTCTTGTGTTGTTGTGTCTCTTGTTCATCTTCTTCATCTTGTGTTGTTGGCTTTTTTGGTTTGAAATATACCTTTTTCTTTCATCACTCTTTTGTTATTATTGATTGACCGAGGCTTGGTATCCTTGGGTCCTCAGTTTATCTTGTGTTTTGTATCTTGTTTTTAGGTTGTAGGTTGATTCCGTTATCATCAATAATATCATCGATGTTGGTTTGGGTTCTCTAAACCGCAATTGCTTAAACCAACCAATGACATGAGATTAATGCTCACTTCAAGATTACATAAATCCCAAGAAAAGTAGAATGACCCAATAGTGCATGGAATGGTGAAAGCTCCAGGGTATTTGTTCTTCTCTACAAATGATCTAGAGGCCACAACACTAGAACGGTGTACATTATCCGCAGGCTCATTGCTCACGATACACTCTATAGTGACTAGATATTTCATGAATTTTGCATAGTATGGCATTTTATTCAACACCTCAACTAATAGAATGTTTGCTCCTTCAACATAGATAGAAAATTCTTGTATTTGCTCTCATCATGCTTCTTTTTCAATATTGTGGATAGGGTGGTTGGGGTCTTGGAATGGTTTTAAGAACATGCTCCTCAACCTTACCCTTACCCTTTTCATCCATTCGATTATCCTTAACATCCAGTAATTTCTCTACTTCTACATTAGGAGGTTCCTTAATAACAACCAGCTCTACATCATTCTTTGCTTCCTTCACAATGGACACAGGCAGAACTACAGTGGTTTTGCCACTCCGAGTAGTAATTTAAAGTCAGTGACTATCATTCTTTGGGTTATACACTATATTTCTAGGAGGAGTGCTAGACTACCTTTAATTTATTATGGCGACATCTGGCCGAACTGTTGCTCCAATTGTTTGATCACAGTAGCATATAACTCAACTGTAATGCCCCGAAATATCATCCCGAGATGCCACACGGTGCCCAAGGCTACACGTAGCCTCAAGCTAACCATTTAAGCCAAAACACTACCCTTGGGTTCCAACACAACAACATACACTCTACGCTAAGGATATATATATAAGAACATATCATATCACATCGCACATGGCATGGAATATCGTTAGACTGTACATATATGGAATGTCGATACACAAACCAACCCAATAATACACTAGTTTGACTTAGCCTCTATACAGCAAAATCAACGATCCATTGGGACACACCCCAAACTGCCTCAACAGACCAAAGCGATCACAAAACAATAGCACCAAAACTAGCAACTTGGTCCTCGAACCATGAGGACTCACCACTGAAGGAACGTAGATGCAACACTTGGATATCACTGTCACGACTGCGGCTGAGTACCTAAACCTACATATGGTAAGAATGTAGCCCATAGAGAAATATGTGGGTCAGCACAAGATACGTACTGAGTATGTGAGGGCACATAAAAAATATAAATATTATCATAAATTTCGTAAAAACGTACATACGGACCATAATGACACACCTGGCTTGAGTGACATTGAATCATGCAACTCATAACATCTTAGATATGAAATGTAGGAGAAAAACCTCATAAATCATTATAGATCATTATAGGCAACTTGACTTATCACATCAAAACTCAGAGTGACTCGGTATTTCAATAAACATGACTCTTATTGACAGGGGAGTTTCCTATAACCGACAATCCTATGTGAGCTAAGTGGAATATCATTGTTTGAAACCCCGTTGATGGGAGCGTCATACTCTTTGCCAAGGAGTACGACCTTAAAACTGCAATAATCACAAGCGGGCTCTCTGGCCAATAATATCATCATCAAACAATCCTATGGTGGCATATAGGTTTGGGGAAATACCAAATTTTCCTCTCGGTGCTAAGTACTACTACCCGACAAGATCAGAACGTTTTAGGAAATCCACCACAACATCACAAGGGTCTATCATAAAGACCAAATCAAATCTCTTTCTCATTTATCAAATTATATCAATATGTGGATTCCTAACTCAACACATTTTAGCTCAAAACATTTTAATCTTCCTCAACATCAACAAAGTATCAATGCATTGAACCATAACCGACTCAACATTTGGACAAGGATATGAAGACTCAATACATAATATTTTCAACAATTTAACTCATCAAAACCATCCGGAAAATACCAAGACTCATTGCAACTTCAATATCAACATTTCTCAATTTGCTATCCAACTCTCATTTAAAGGTACTTGAGACATCAACCCATAGTAGGGATATAGAATTTCTAATATCAATTATAAATTCGTAATAAGAAAATAGTGGAATGATAGTATAAATTAAGGCTTAACAAATTAAATCATCATACTCTCATAATCAAATACTTTTTGGACATAATTCCATCTCAACATCATACACATATCGGATGACATAATCCCATAGCTCATGGACTATAATATAAGATATAAAACCATATTTCCAATTCATGGTAAAACATGTAAAATCTCATGTCAATGTAATTCAACAAAACCACCGGGCACAAGATCGAAAGGATAATCTTGTTCAAAGCCCCACATACCTAAAAATGGAAGATGACTATGAACTTCCGACTCCAGAACTTTATTCACGAAAATAAAAGGGTGTTTCTCGAAGCCCTTAACATGATCAACTCGAATCCCAAATCAATTTGAAATTTCTACGGTTCAATCAAGAGACATTGAAGGATGAAATTTGGAATAGTAGGGTTGGGGTTTGAGCCTTAGGAAATTTTGGAGAAAAATGAGCTATTGAATGCTCTTAATGGACTTAAATCCATGGTTTACCCGGATGGATTGGAGTAGAAATGACCAAAATACCCTTAAAAATTAAATAATGTCAAATCTGTCCTTTGATGGACTGTTTTGATAGGCTGAAGTAGATCGACCATAACTTTTTCCTCCGATGGACAAATTGGATGAAATCAATTTCATTGGAAAGAGGACTTTCAAGATTTCTGTTGATATATAGTAGCTCACCCAGATCATTATGTACAAGGATTTATGATCGTTTGAAGTTGATCCTAAAATTTTCCTGGCCTCAGTATTTTTTTCCTGCACATTTACTGTTCACTACTATTCACGGTTAGATCGGAATGATCATAACTCATCGCTCGAGTGTCCGTTTTGGATGATCCACATATCTTTGGAAAGATTATTCAATGCTCTACGCGATGAAGGGTTGCATATCCACAAATTCCACATAGAAAAATTATTAATCATGACAAAGTACAAAATTCAACACATTTTTATTCGAGATCTTAACGAAAATTTTTTTCCGGGGCATCACATCATCTCTCCCTTGGAAACATTCATCCTCAAATGTTGATAGGTAGGTCAAGAATACTATGAAAATGAGTATATAGAGAAAAATCATCTTGCCCAAGCATATACTCCATTCTTGATTTTTTGGATATCGTAGAAAACACACAAGCCAAGATAAACATAGCAATAAGGATTAAATCAAAAGAGAACGATACCTTTGACATGCTCAGGATTCGTAGGAGAGAGGTGGGGATATTTGGCGTGCATATCCGCTTTGGCTTCCCAAGTAGCACTCTCCATGGATTGATTTCGCCAAAGCACTTTAACCAAAGGAACTTCCTTGTTCCTTAGCCTACAAACTTGAAAGTCAAAAACCTCAACCGGAATCTCTTCATATGAAAGACTATCTTGAATACCTAAACTTTTGGAAGGATCAATCAAAACAGAATCACCAATAGACTTCTGAAGCATAGAAACATGGAAAATCGGATGGACGTTAGATAACTCCGCGGGCAATTCAACCTTATACGCTACCTCCCCAATGCAATACACAATCTTATAGGGACCAATATAATGGGGACTTAGTTTCCCTTTCTTCCCAAATCTCTTCACCCCTTTCATGGGTGAAACTTTCAAGGACACTAAATCACTAACATCAAATTCAAGGTCTTTCCTCCTTACATCTACATATGAGTTTTGACGACTTTGGGTGGTTTTCAACCTTTCCCGAATTAACTTAGCCTTCTCAATGGCCTCGAACACCACATTCGGACCAGTCACAGCAGCCTCACTAACTTCAAACCAACCAATGGGTGATCTACACCTTCTACCATACAAAGCTTCAAATGGGGCCATTCCAATAGTAGCATGAAAACTGTTATTGTAAGCAAACTTGATTAATGCAAAGTTCTCATCCCAACTACCTTTAAAATCAAGCACACAAGCCCTCAATATATCTTCTAAAGTCTGAATGGTCCGCTCGGCCTGACCATCTGTTCGCGGATGGAAAGTAGAACTTAAATGAATTTGGGTACCGAGACCCTTCTGGAAATATTTCCAAAATTGAGAGGTAAACTGAGTACTTCTGTCAGAAATAATAGCCAAAGAGATTCAATGAAGTTTGACGAGTTCCCTAATATATTTTCTAGCATAATCTTCAGCTGTATACGATGAATGCAAGGAAAGAAATGATGGCGATGAGAAGGAGACAAACCAACTATGAAGTCCATATTCATGATGGCGACGAGAAGGAGACAAACCAACTATGAAGTCTATATTCACTTCTTACCACTCCAAGTAGGAATGCTAAACTCTTGCATAACGCCATGGGGCCTTTGATGCTTTATTTTAACTTGTTGACATGTGGAATACTTCACCACAAATTCTGCTATGTTCCTCTTCATACTATTCCACTAATAAATTTCCCACAAATCATGGTACATCTTGGTAGTACCAGGATGGATGGAGTATCACGTACCATGCGCTTCCACCATAATCCTCTCCTTTATGTTATCAACATCGGGAACACATAATCTTTCTCGAAGTCTCAAAATGCCATCTCTCCCTTGGGATAAAACTTCCACCTTTTGGTCTTTAACTGACTCTTTTAACCTAACCAAGGAAGGATCCCTGTCTTGCTTCTCCTTCACTTCCAAAACTAAAGAGGATTCGGAACCACTTTGCACTCCTATACTACCCTCAGCATCACCAAACAACCTAACCCCCAATCTAGCCAAATGATGTACTTCACGGGCCAACTCTTTCTTACCAATCCCCACATGTGCTATGCTACCCATGGACTTCCGACTAAGGGCATCTGATACTACATTGGCCTTGCCCGGATGATATCGGATCCTCATATTATAATCTTTCAATAGTTCTAACCATCGTCTCTACCTAAGATTCAACTCCTTTTGGGTGAATGCATACTGCAAGCTCTTATGGTCCGTGAAGACATCGACATAGACACCATACAAATAATGTCTCTAGATTTTCAGAGCAAAAACCACGGCAGCTAATTCAAGGTCATAGGTAGGATAATTCTTCTATGAGGCTTTAGCTGCCTGGAAGCATAAGCTATAATATTCCCCTTTTACATCAATGCATAACGTAAACCAACTCTGGAAGCATGGCAACTCCATAAAACCATCAACACCGTCAGGCAAAGTCAACACAAGGGCTGAAGTGAGTCGAGTCTTCAACTCCTGAAAACTCTTCTCGTAAGATTTGGACCACAGGAACTTCACTTTCTTTTGGGTCAAATGGGTCATAGGAGATGTAATAGATGAAAACCCTTTAAAAAAATAATGATAATAACCAGCTAGACCCAAGAAACTTTGGATATCAGGAGAAATAGGTCTAGGCCAACACTTTATAGCCTCTATCTTTTGAGGATCAACTGTAATACCTTCGGAAGAAACAACATGATCCAAGAAGGCTACAGAGTTAAGCTAGAATTCACACTTACTGAACTTAGCATACAACCGATAAGTTCGAAGAGTTTCCAACACGATTCGGAGATGATCCGCATGATCACCCTCACTTCGAGAGTAAATAAGAATATCATCAAGGAACACTATTACAAATAAATCCAAATATGGCCGAAATACACGATTCATAAGATCCATGAAAGCCACTGGAGCATTAGTTAACCCAAAAGACATCACTAGAAATCCAAAATGACCGTAACGGGTTTGGAAGGTTGTCCTAGGGATATCACATTCCCCAACCTTATGTTGGTGATAACCGAATCTGAGGTCTATCTTTGAAAAGTAGCTCGCACCTTGCAATTGATCAAATAAATCATCAATTCGAGAAAGTGGATATTTATTCTTGATAGTAACCCTATCAAGCTACCAGTAATCAGTACACATCTGCAAAGAACCATCTTTCTTACACACAAACAGGACGGGTGCCCCCAACGAGGAAACCCTAGGTCTGATAAAGTTTTTGTCTAAAAGATCTTTCAATTGCTTCTTCAACTCTTTAAGTTCTGTGGGAGCCATGCGATAAGGAGGAATGGAAATAGGCTGAGTATTGGCAAGAAGGTCAATCCCAAACTCTATCTCTCTATCAAGAGGTACTAAACGGAGATCTTCCAGAAAGATATCACAAAACTCATTAAAAACATTAATTGATTGAATGGTCGGGGTTTCAGACTTAGTGTCTTTAACCCGAACCAAATGGTGGATGCAACCCTTGGAAATCAACTTCCTAGCTTTGAGATAGGATATGAAACGGCCCTTAGGAATCACAGAACTCCCAGACCATTCAAGGATAGGTTCATTAGGAAACTGAAACTTGACCATATGGGAACGAAAATCAATAGATGCATAGCATGAGTAAAGCCAATCCATACCCAGAATGATATCAAAGTTAACCATATCTAGCTCAATCAAATCAACATACATAACTAGATGAAAAATAGTAATGAGACACTTCCTATACCCTCGATTAGCAATGACAAACTCTCCTACTAGAATAGAAACCAAAATAGGCTCAAAAATTAGTTCAGGATCAGTTTCAAAATTTACAGCAACCAGAGGTTCCACATAAGAAAAACTCAAACCGGGGTCCATCAACACATAGACATCAAAATAAAAAACACGGAGCATTCAAGTAACAACATCGGGAGAGTCTTCCTACTCCTGATGAGGTGGTATAACATAGAAATAATTCTGGCATTGACCACAAATAGTACTAGATGAAGCAACCTTAGAAGGAACTAGATGGGCTGCAGGAGGTGGGGCACTGGTAGCCTGACTCTGGGGACGAGCATCACGACTCCACTGTCTGGTATATAGGCAATCTCTAAGTATATGGTCCAACTTGCCACAACCAAAATAGCCCCGTTGCCCTATATAACACTCCCCAAAATGGTCTTTACCACACTTAGCACACGAAGGAGGATGAGGCCGATTGCTTACACTGTCCTGAGACCTGGAAGGTACCGACCTATTCCCGAGCTCCTGCCTGCCCCGATATACGGGAGCACTACGTGAGAAAGGTGTAGGTATAAATGGACGTCTCTGAAATTGAGGGCAACTCCCTCCGGAGAATCTAGTCTAACCAAACCCCTATTGCTCTGATCTGACTCTCTTAATCCCTTTTACTCTTTCTCTTTCCTTTATCTTGTCTGAATCAATCTGTTAGGCGTAAATCATTAACCTAGGAAGATCAATCTCCCTGTTAATCATAGAAGATCTACTTTCTTTCACCACATAACTCGACACCCCAGTTAGAAACTTGCTCATACTAGTTCTCGAGTCATCTATCATATTGGGAACATACTTCGATAGCTGATTAAACTTAAGACAATACTCCTTAACCGACATGGATCCTTGTCTCAAATTCATAAAATCCTCTATCTTAGCTTCCCATAACTCAAGAGGAAAGAGTCTATCCAAGAAAGCATTTTGGAATAATTGCCAAGTCACCAGAGCGGTATCTTTCTCTCTACCCTTATTTGATATCTGCACCCAGTCATAGGCAATATCCTTCAACCGATGAGAAGCCAGCTCCACACTTTCTTTCTCAGTCAGGTGCATAATCTTTCTAATTTTCTTCATTTCATCAACATATATTTGTGGGTCCTCACCTACTCTCGACCTATGAAACTCTGGTGGATTCATCCGTATAAAGTCACGAATTTATGCTGCTGCTGAATTATTTTCCTATGGAGGTGGAGCTTTAGCCTGAGTATTATCGGTAACTTCCTGGGCTAGCATCTAAAAAGCTGCTCAAAATTCAGCATGGGATACCGTCTCATATAACGGATCAACGGGTTGAGGTTGGTTGTTATTTCTGCGAGATCGATGTGGAGGCATTTTCTGTCATAAGAATGCATGAATTAACAGCAGAAGGAAACAGTTGTAAGCATAATAGACTCTTGTATAAAGAAAGAAATGACTTTTCCTAGAATCCCCCGCAGCCTCTTGATCATAGGTGTGGCACGCTACAAACCGATGCTCAAGACTCTACGTAACGCGGCTTGTCAGACTCCCACAGACTCTTCACAACCTTAGGCTCTAATACCATGTTTGTAACACCCCGAAATATCATCCCGAGATGCCATAAGGTGTCTAAGGCTACACGTAGCCTCAAGCTAACCCTTTAAGACAAAACACTACCCTTGGGTTCCAACACAACAACATACACGCTACGCTAAGGATATATATATAAGTACATATCATATCACATCACACATTGCACGGAATATCATTAGAATGTACATATATGGAATATCTATACAGAAACCAACCCAAAAATACACTAGTCTGACATAGCCTCTACACAGCAAAATCAATGAGCCATTGGGAAAAACCCCCCAACTGACTCAACAGACCAAAGGGATCACAAAACAATAGCACCAAAACTAGCAACTTGGTCCTTGAACCAAGAAGACTCACCACTGAAGGAACATAGTTGCGGCACTCGGATATCACTATCGCGGCTACGGCTAAGTACCTGAACCTACATCATGGTAAGAATGTAGCCCATAGAGAAATATGTGGGTCAGTACAAAATATGTACTGAGTATGTGGGAGCGCATGCAAAATATAAATAATATCATAACTTTCGTAAAAACGTACATACGGACCATAATGACACACCAGTCTTGAGTGACATTGGATTATGCAACTCATAACATCTTAGATAGGAAATATAGGAGAAAAACCTCATAAATCATTATAGATCATCATAGGCAACTTGACTTACCAATCAAAACTCGGAGTGACTTGGTATTTCAATAAACATGACTCTTATGGACAGGGGAGTTTCCTATAATCGACAACTCCATATGAGCTACGTGGAATACCACGTTTGAAACCACCATCAGCGGGAGTGTTATACTCTTTGCCAGGGAGTATGACCTTAAAACTGCAATAATCACAATCGGGCTCTCTGGCCAATAATATCATCATCAAACAACCCTACGATGGCACATAGGTTTGGGGAAATACCAAATTTCCCTCTCGGTGCTAAGTACTACTCCCCGACAAGCTCAGAACGCGTTAGAAAATCCACCACAACATCACAAGGGTCTATCATAGAGACTAAATCAAATCTCTTTCTCATTTATCTAATCAAATCAATTTGTGGATTCCTGACTCAACACATTTTAGCTCAAAACATTTTAATCTTCCTCAACATCGACAAGGTATTAATGCATTGAACCATAACCGACTCAACATTTAGACAAGGATATGAAGACTCAATACATAATATTTTCAACAATTTAACTCATCAAAACCATCCGAAAAATACCAAGACTCATTGCAACTTCAATATCAACATTTCTCAATTTGCCATCCAACTCTCATTTAAAGGTACTTGAGACATCAACCCATAGTAGGGATATGGAATTTCAAATATCAATTATAAATTCATAATAAGGAAATAGTGAAATGATAGTATAAATCGAGGCTTAACAAATTAAATCAGCATACTCTCATAATCAAATACTTTTTAGACATAATTCCATCTCAACATCATACACATATCGGATGACCCATAGCTCATGGACAATAATATAAGATGTAAAACCATATTTTCAATTCATGGTACAACGTGTAAAATTTCATGTCAATGTAATTCAACAAAAATACCGGGCACAAGATTGAAAAGATAATCTTGTTCAAAGCCCCACATACATAAAAATGGAAGATGAATATGAACTTCCGACTCCAAAACTTTATTCATGAAAATAAAGGGTGTTTCTCAAAGCTGTTAACATGATTAACTCGAATCCCAAATCAATTTGAAATTTCTATGGTTCAATCAAGAGACATAGAAAGATAAAATTTGGAGTAGTAGGATTGGGGTTTAAGCCTTAGAAAATTTTGGAGAAAAATAAGCTATTGAATGCTCTTAATGGACTTAAATCCATGGTTTACCCGAATGGATTGGAGTGGAAATAACCAAAATACCCTTAAAAATCAAATAATGTCAAATCTGTCCTTTGATGGACTGTTTTGATAGGAAGAAGTAGATCGACCATAACATTTTTTTCCAATGGCCAAATTGGATGAAACCATTTTCATTGGAAAGAGAACTTTCAGAGCTTTCTGTTGATATATAGTATCTCACCCAGATCATTATGTACAAGGAGTTATGATCGTTTGAAGTTGACCCTAAAATTCGCCTGGCCTCAGTATTTTTTCCTACATATTTACTATTCACCACTATTCATAGTTAGATCGAAATGATCATAACTCATCACTCGAGTGTCCTTTTTGGATGATCCATATATCATTGGAAATCTTATTCGATGCTCTACGAGATGACGGATCACATATCCAGTAATTCCACACAAAAAATTATGAATAATGATAAAGAACAGAATTCAACATATTTTCGTCCGAGATCTTAATGGAAAATTTTTCCTGGGGTATTACATCAACATTATGATTCAGCCTTGATAGATCTGCCTTAATCTCCAAAAGATAGTTCTTTTGACTTTTTTTGCCTTTTAATAATTGTAACATCACTTTCATTCTAGACATGGTATCTCAGCTACCTAGTAGGACATATCTATCTCTCTTCTCTTTGTAGTCATCCTTGCACCTCTAATTTGTTGTCAACCAAAACTAACCTATAATTACCATCCAATTCTCTGCTCTTGTCTCAAAACCTATCACCATAATAGCTCCAACCTTGATTTCCTTACCCTTTGGCTTGGAAACCCACTACTTTGAGATCGAAGTACTTTGTTTCCTCGTCTGCATCAAACTCATACATTATAGAAGTAGATCAGTGCACTCCCACTGTGTTCACCTTTTCAACTATCATTGCTGCAAATTATTTTTGAAGTAGCCCAATATCAGTTCTGAGCTATGCAACTTCTTGTGCTATCATATCATTACTAGCTCTGTAGTCACTTATAGCCCTACTAACATATGTAACTGTTCCTTTATCAACCTCCCTATTATGCCATCCTTGGTTAGTGATAAAGATCTCATCTAACATATCTTTGTCTATCTCCAACGTAGACTCAAAAGTACAACTCCAGCTATTGTGTCTGTCATATCCTTAGAGCTAACATTCAAGGATCTATAGAGTATCTCCAATAAATTTTATCCTAGAATTTTGTGATGAGGTACCATGCTCAACTCCTTTTTGAATAGAAACCATGCTTCATACATAAAATCTGCATGTAACTACCTGAAATTATAGATCTCGACTTTCAATTGCAGCATCCTGGAAAGAGGGAAAAATCAATTCAAAAATTGTTTGCACAACACATGCCAATTTGTAATTAAGCCTCTCAGAAGTTCTCCCAGCCATAATAATGGTTTACCAGTTAGTGAAAAAGGGAACAATCATAATCTCAATGCTTCCTGAGCCACCCATGGAATGGTATATGAAGTACATATCCTAGTGAAATTGGCTAGGTGCATGTTTGCATCTTTTATCGCTACCCCTACGAATATAGACTTAAGATTTAGAAACTGAATCATTGCACTAGTAATATCGAACTTCACATTCAGGGGTAACACAAATTGAACAATGGCTCCAGTCTCACTAGGATTTACATACCCTAAGTATTCATACTTATTATACCATGGTAGAAATTGATATGCAGTTATAACTCGAGCTCTGCCACCCCTATCTCTCTTCTGACTACCATCGACAGCTATACGTGGATCAACTATTAGTCTTTGCACGACTAGCTATGCTTGTTGAGCTAACCTGGCTACCTCAAAATCTATTCTCTATATAGTTGCCTCTACTAATAAATGCTCTGTCTATCTATTATCAACATTCTATAGATCGGTAGGTAGTGGAGGAGGTACAATTTAAGGGTCTCAAACCCCAGCAGAAACACCATCCCAAACTTTCTTTGACATCCTTTGCGGTGTTTATAGAATTATTTTTGGCTCTATATCCAATAGAAGTCAGGGATTTCCTCTTATCCTAGTGTTTTGCATTCACCGTCATATACCAAATAAAGAACAAAAAAATATAAACTTCACCAACTTCAATCAATAATTAACACCGTCCTCCCTGGCAACAATGTCAAAATTTGATGTCTCCAAAAACTAACCTCCAATAAAGTATACTATGGTCGATGTAAAATATAGTACCCAAACCAGGTTGGTGTCAACCCTACAGGGAATACGCTTGAACAGTCTCTCAAGTATAGCAAAATCTATGAGTAGTGCATAAAAGTAAATAAGGGGAATCAAAAATTAATAGTAACAAGTAACCGAGCTTGGATTCTTGAGTTGTAACCAATAGATGAATAACAATAGGACTGTGTTCTCCCTGGCTTCTCAACTTTGTAAATTTCTTATCGTCAGCTCACCTATCCTACTGTGCTGCATGTAAAGTTGACAACCAATGTATTATCAACCATCTTATGAACATATTGATAAATCTCACCCTTTACATTATGATTCTTAAGATGTCACCTTTTTAACCCTTGCCTATAACACTAGTATAACTTTTACCTTTTGAGTGTCAAGTTGATTATAAGAGGATTGGTCGCCTCAAATTACTGTCTTAATCGTCTTTTTCTAATCTCAAACTCCCTTGGGACGTTCTTGAATACGATCATTCCTCAAGATTTTGCAGTAGCTCTGAGGTCAATTAATATGAAAAAGATTAAGATACACGCAACTACAATAGAATAGATGAATTTCCCACTTCCTCATGTAGTTAATATGCCAAGGTTCCCACAACCCTAGTTAAGGAATTTAGCGCTCATGTTCATGCAACAATCCATAATAATTAATAAAGAATACATGTAATTAATTTCACAATGATGAAGGAATGAAAATCCAAAATCTCTAATTGAATAACTAAAAAAAATCCAAGACAATAGTATCAATCCTCAAAGCAAGTAAAAATCTATAAAATATAGTAAACGCACATAGACTAAAAAAGGATAACCCTAGGGTATTTATAGAATCTCAAAAAAATATGTAAATCCTAATAAAACTAAATAGTAAAAATAGGTCGGGAATTATTCTAACTCGTGAGGTCTCCTTACTACTCGTATGTTGCTTAGTCATAGCCATTCTAGTGAAATTTCACCTTCAAGGCTTCAAGATTTTGGTGTCGTTATGACTCATTTCCACTAGTTGTAGTTACTTCTTACAACTTGTGGCCTTGACACATTATCACTTGAACCTTGCACTTCAGGGCTTTACATACTGGTCATCTTACGATTGATCAATATGAGTCGTAGACTGATGTTTTGACTCATAACCTTCCCTATCTTCAATGTTGGATATTGATATAATTCATTGGTCTCATTACGAGTGATCCTAACGAATCATATCAACTTTTTATGAGTCTTAGACAAGATTTACTTAGTGGATCAGGTTAAACTTTTCTTCTGGTATCCTGATGAGTTAGGCTACATGTCATTAGGTGACTTGATGACTCATAGCTTGACCAGTACTTTGCATTCATAAAACTTTTCTTCCTTTTTTAATCCAAAACCACTATCGACCTACTTTACCTGCAACACAAACAAAAACAACATCATATCTACCAAAATGGCCTAAGTCCAAACATAAATTCCTTATTTTACTCATCGAATGTGCCATGTTTCCACGACACATCAACAAGTTCAAAAATTTCATTATTGTACTAAAAGAGTTGAGTGTTAATATCCCTCTTCTTAAAGCTCTTGAGCAGATGCCTGGATATACAAAATTTATGAAGGATTTTATAACAAAAAAAGAGTTATTAGTTATAATGATATTGGTGAGTTAAATAATTGTAGTGCAACCACTTTGCAATCTCTGGTACAAAAGATGGGTGATCCCAGAGCATTCACGATCCCATGAACCATTGGTACATATAGATTTGCCAGAGTATTCTATGGCGTGGGTGTCAGCATTAACTTGATGCAGCTAGCAATGTTCAAATAGTTAGGCTTAAGATTTCTAAAACTAATGACAATGCGGTTATTGATGGTAGACCGTACAGTGAAGAAGCTCATGGGCATATCGTCTGATGTTTTGTTCAATGTAGAGAACTTCATCTTTCCAATTGAGTTTGTTCTTTTGGATTGTGAAGTAGACTTTGAGATGCCCATAATATTGGGGAGATTATTTTTAGCCACATGCAAAGCATTGGTGGATATGGAGAGGGGGAGCTTAAGTTCAGGTTGAATAAATATGAGGTCACCTTTAATGTTCACAGAACCATGAGGCCATAGACTGATATGAGGATGTTTCAATTATAAATTATGTTGATGACCCCGAAGTCTATTTCTATCATTACCTTGATGATGTCTGAGTAATCAAGGTACCTCCATGAAATGTTAAATCAAGCACTGTATGGGCGGTAACCCATGGGCTTGTTGGTGAAGTATGAGTAACCGACATAGCCACATTGAGCCGCAATGTTAAATCAAGCACTGGGTGGGAGGCAACCCACTATTTTAGTGTTCACATTCTTTTTCTTTTTTTATGTGTATAGTATGAGGAACAACCTAGAACATGGTAAATCATTGCTAAATTCAGAAATTCCAAGTAAGAGGACTTATTGATCCACCTATGGAGGTCATAAGTCCCATTCCAGCTCAGTAAGTTAAGCAATAAATGTCAGGTGGAAATTTTGAGGTTGTTGGGGAGTTCTAGACTTTTACCTATGAACCTACTTATGGTGTCTTAAATACCACTTATAACCTTGAGTGTGGTGTCCTTTATGTTAGAACACAAAGTTTAGAGGTTCAGAAGAAAAGGCCGGATACGTACGACCTACCACCTATGGGTCGAAGTGGCCCCGTACGAGTCAGATTTTTCGGCTAAACTTTTTTTTTTTAATTTTGTCCCTAACAAAGCCTGACCCGACCTAAAAACTAGCCTACCGCCACCTATAAAAGTTTAAAAGCCAATCCTTAAGCCCCATAATCCTTAAATTTCCAACTCTCTCTAAAATTTAAACTCTTCAACTTTCTCTCAAACTCTATTTAAGGCACGACTCATCCCTCAATCCATCACTTACACGCATAAACATCTTCTAAGGATAGGGTTTCTACTCTTCTTCAAACCTTTACTTTCATCGTTCAAAATTAAAAATCACAGTAAACTTCTTGGATTCTATAAGTATTATAATATTATATTAACATAGAATAAATGAGTAGGTACTTGAATATTCTTGAAAATTATGTGAAACTTAAGATTCTTGTTTGTAAGAGCCTTTAATAATTAAATAAAAGTATTGAAATTGCTGCATTGTTCTTGAATTAGAACCCTGTGATCAAGCCCTATTTGGAAGTATAAGTTCAAAAGGTTGATGAAACCTAAAAGTTTGTATTCCTTGTTTGTGTTTTGAAAATTGATAGAAGTTATATGTGCATTATTGGACTAGATTGTGATAAACTTTACTATTTGAGGATGTAAAATTTGGGAAAAATTTGAAGTTTAATAATTTTGATTTTTCTTTGAATTTTGAATCCCTTTCTTTCCTCCCAACACTAAGACTTGATTTTTTAGGTACTATGGCTCCAAAGGCTTCAACGAAGAAGGTAGTAAAGTCCATACATCGGGATGAATCCCTTAAGTGCATTGGATTGATAGATGATTACGTGTTCCTCCCAGATAGACCAACAATACCATGAACTAGGTGATAGAGATAGCCTGCAGCTTAGGCCATTATTGTAGCCACCTTGGGAATTCAGCTACTAGCACAGCAACTATCAGGCTCTTATCCCGCATCTACATAGAATGGAGCCCAAAAAACTATAGAAATACAAGTTCCTAGGTTAAGTATAAAGTTGGACAGGACGTTACCCCTACACTTTCCCTAGTATGAGGAGGGAAAAGAGTCTTCTAAAGAGAAGGGTAAGTTTGATACAATGAAGAAGGATACTATACAGGACCACCAGTCTAAGAAAGGCTATATAATTTGTCAGCATTAGCATTACCCTAGTTTAAGAAGGGTACAACTCAGGCATAACATCAGGACCCTCAGCTCTAGCACCATACACAGATCACCCTGTACAAAATTCTCATCCTTCCAATTCACCACAAGATAACCTAGTAACGGAGTCTACACACATCTTACTTATGCCTATTATTGAGGTAAAACATAGGTATTGTGTAGCAGAGATATAGGTGCTTTATGAGAGAGATAGTTTATTACTAAAGAAGGTTGACCCATGAGGTATATTTGGGATGAGTAGAGGATTGAGTTATCTGGGATAGCAGAGGCACCAAACTCGTGGGTTGTATTTGATCGATGCCAGTTGGGTTGGATGACTAGACCCTAGGGTTCTAATAGTCAGGCTTTAGTTCACGAGTTCTACGTGTCTTATATCCCCACAGTTTCTTTGACCACACATGGAGGTGGCAGAGGCACAACACAACATAAGTTAAAGTCTATTTTGGTGAGGTGTTCAAGTTGATTTTTCAATGATATCCTTTTTTGGGTTCTTTTTGGGCCTGATTATATAGCCCCGCCATCAACTATTAAGTGTGATAAGATATTGAGGTTTGAACTGGATAAAAAGTGAATGAGGGATGAAGATAATAGGAGATAGAGTCAAGATTAATTGGTATAGGTCACCAACCTAATTCTAACTTAGGAGATGATGCCCACCAGATAGAGCAAAAGAGGGAGATTAAGAAGGCGTTAATGAATTTTATCGTGAAGTTTTGGTGGATTGTGGTTCATTTATGGTTGTGTTGGACTATTGTGGATAATCTATTGACTTGGATTTAGATGCATTGATTAATATATTAATAGCATGATATGAGGTTGACTTTGCAGCGGTTATCATGTATGAGTTACATGACAGAGCATTTGGAGATTCGACCATTATGCCCTTCCCTTGCCTTGTTCAATAGTTGTGTAATGAGATGAGAGTTCCTGATATCCATATATTGATATGTTATTTGAGGTGACGATCATCATACAAAATAGTATTATCAAGGATCTAGCAAACTACATCCTTTCCTAGAGAGCTCGTGCACCTCCAACAGTGGTTTTGGCCTAATCTATGAGGCCTTTAGTATCGACCAACCATATTGATAGGCTGAAGATAGATGTTAATGATGTGGGTATTTATGTGGAGTTTCAGATAATAGAGCATCGAGATGCACCCAATTGAAGTAATAAGGGAGAGAGGTCCCTAACTACTTTTACTTTAGCCTTGCTTCCACTTCTAAGCCAGTTGGGATATCTTTTATGCCACCTTGTTCCAATATCTTAGCTCCAGCCTCAATTTTTATAGCTATTCCATAGGAGTTTTTAAAATGCTTAGTACAACACCAGGATATGACTAATACTCGGCTTGAGAATATGGAGACAGAGCTTTCATCATTGTATGGCTAGATCCGGCATTGGGTATGGACCATATTAGATACCCTTCAGACTAGGATATAGGATACACTCTGAGTTAATATATTGAAATCCATTATTAAGTAGCATGCCTGTATTTATGTTTTTGATAGCTGGGTATCAACTGGGTTCTATAATGTAGAGGCTCCTAACTTAGGTAAGATTCAGAAGGAGGTGGACACACTACAAGTAGAGGTATGCTCTCTCACTAAAAGCTAGATTCTGGCTATTCCTCTAGTTATCCTTTTATTTTCTTAGATTGTGCCACCACACTGCCCTAGATAATTTTATTTCTTTATAGAGGAGGAGGAGATGGTTCCAGATGTGGGGACTAAGAGAGCTAGGATGGAGGACCTATAGGACCTCTCTATTCTATATGACTAGGCCATGAGATAGGCCACCCATGATTTTAGGGCATGTTCACTATATGATGTAGTACGACAAGCTGCGATTGTAGTGGGTACGCCATCTAGTATTGCCCCATCCCCACCACCATCACTGCTAGTAGAGATAGCCTCAGATGGGGACAAGCATGACACAGATGCTAGTGCATCCTAGGTATGTTCTCCCCCTACTTTACATTATTTACATGCATTAAGGATAATGCATAGTTTTTTATTTGGGAGTAGGGTATACCACATACACCATGATTTTTTGTGGTCATGCTTCTTTTCCTATTGGCTACGATATGATTATGGATAGGCATCTCTAGGAAATATTGAGGTTTATTATATTTTGTTTTTGTGTAACTATGAGAAAATGAATATCTAAGGTAGTAGATGTATTTTTTTTCTTTTTTGAGAAAATGATATACCTCCAAAAAAATTATTTTCAACTGTGTTATGTGTACATATATCTGACCATTATGAATCTCGTTATGACATTAGGATTAGGGACATAATAATAATAGCTAACAATTGAATGAGACAGGTAGGTAGTAGCTTTTGATGCAACCCTGTTCCATGTGTCTGTGAGATACTTACATTTTTTCATTTGTGTATGGACTCCAGAACTTTCCCAGTTAGTCTTGCCTAGGTTTTTAGGATAGTAGGTTAGGAAAGGATCATAGACCATTCTTGATATTAGTCCAATTTTAGCCTAAATGGCCTTACAAATGTGAATAAGTATCCCTTGATCCTCGTGTTGAGCCTATATAGACTATTTTTCTTATTTCACATTTCACCTTCCCATTTTTGTTACAATGAACCTATTTTACCCCTGGTCCTCCTTGAACATTGTGCACCTCAACCCAAGCAAATTGCCTAAGTTAAGAATGGCTATCATAGGAGTGTGTAATGTGAAGTGGGTATAAAGAAGGGTAAATAATAGAAAAAACTCGATCTAGGTGTGGTAGCAACCAAAATCCTAATTAGAAAATTAAAAAAAAGAAGAAGAAGATTGAAAAAGAAAAGGTAAGAATAAAAGAAATCACACCCAACCTGAATGTTTAATAAGAGAATGAAAAGGGAGAGATAAGGAAGGAATAAAAAGAATTTGTTGATTAGTTGACCCTAAGAGTAAGTTTAGTAACAAAGAGGTATTAGTTACTAAAATCCCATATGTACAATACAAGTCCCAAGCCTACATTACAAGAAGAGTAAAGTCCTATAGTAATCCTAACATGACTGTCTAAAAACTAAGGCTAAGAAAATAATGGCAATCCTATGGTAGTCTATGCACATTGTTGGAACTTCTTTGTGAGCAAGAGTATCTCGTGATTATCCCTGCATTGACATATATGATTCTATTGAGTAAGTGGGAGTTCATTCTTATGAGGGTATATGGATTATTTTGCTAAGTTGCTTATTTTTTTGGGTAGTGTAACTTGTGCATATGCATAATTGTATGTTGCTAATGTAATTCCATGTATTGATTCCTTTTTGTAGCTTAATTGTCCTTCATTGATACACACAGTTGGTTTTAAAGTGTTAGAATATGAGGGGTAATATTTTTAAGCTAAATTTTATGATTGAATACCATATATGTCTTAGGTTTCTCCTGGTTAAGTATCGTTGTGCTGTTCAGTTGTGTTTTGTTTCTTAAGGACATACAAAGATTATAAGTTAAGGGTATTGATATACTATGATTTCATAACACTTTTGACATGTATCATTATGAAAATATGTAGTTATTTAGGTTGTTTTATTAAATATGATGTGTTTTGTTTGTGTTTTGCAGGAAATTAGGTTTTGGGAGCTAAATAGGAGAAAAAACTGAAAATTAAAGTTTTGGACCACCTATGTGGGCACCTATGGCCCGTAGGTACTACCTACGTGGCGTAGGTACAAGAACAAGTGTCAAAGAGCTAAGAAATAGATATTCATAAGCTCAAGAATTTAACCCTGCCACTTACGATGGGCAACTAGGGCCTGTAGGTACCACCTACGAACTGTAGGTGCCACCTATGGCCTGTAGGTGGTAGTAAAAGTTCTTGAGGGTGATGTTTTAGAGACCCAGAAGAAGTTTTGGATGTTTGCCACCTACATGGTGCCACCTATGGCCCGTAAATGGCTCTGTAGGTGACCACTAACTACAGTTTTCCTATTTTGTTTTGGATAGGTTTCTTTGGGTTTTCAAGTAATCTATAAATACCCTTTTGATTTTTTTTTCTAGTTGATGTACTATTATCATCCACAAACCGATATTTTGAATCTGAGATTTTCTTTTGAGCTTGGAATTTTGTTCTTGGATTTTGGTTTATTATTCAATTTTAGACTTTGGGTTTTTGTCAAAAATTATGAGATTGATTTAATGTTTTCAATTATGAATTTCATTTATTGTTTCACAATAATGAATGGCTAATTCCCTTAGCTAGGGTTATGGAAACCCTGGCAAATTGATAATATAGGGGAAGGGTGCAATCCTTCTAACTTATTGTTGTTGCATGCACTATGGTTTTCTTTGCTCTTATTGATTTCTTAACGGTTGCAAACATTAGGATCTCACCTTCATTCACTAGAAACTCGAGTGAGAGGTAAAGATTTGGAAAAGAATATAACAATTGCAATTTGAAGATAGTTAACAATATAAGCTAATCATCTTCATGTATTCAAGCTAATTATGTTCATCTATTAAACTTAAGACTAATAGGAGATAGTTTAACTGGGATCCAAAGAAAAGGTTAGTAATGCAACACTCTGAGACCAAGAGAAAATGAGTGAAAGTCACCAAAGAGTGTTGAGAGGCTATTGGTGATGCATAACTTGTAAGATTATGCATGCACATCGGTAAAGTAGTTGTTGAGGACACGATAAAACTATAGAGTTAGAAGCAAAAGGGAACATAAGCCAAGTTCTTTTTCAGATAGTTTACAACCCAAAGCATTTGAGTTTAATTACTTCTTACTTCACAACAAAATTCCCCCTTTTAATTTTCTGCACTGACGAGTGATTTCAGCAAGTTTGAGAGATAGTTCTACGTATATCCTATAGGCTCGACCCCAACCTATTTGGGTTACTATATTTGACTTCGATCGTATTATACTTCTTAGATATGTCGGTTTGGGTGACATCGGGCACAAAACCCATTTCTATTCCTCCTTATAGGATGTCGCTAATAGTGTTAAAGGAATTGACACAACCCAAAACTGGGCCTTATCGTATGGGCATCTCAAGCCCAAAACCAGACCATCATATAAATCCATAAGTGTTAGAGGAACTCCTATTATATATCAAGATAGTAAAAACAACACTAGTAATCATAACTTAGACAATGTCTAAATATTTCATTTACATCAACCTACTAACTAACATACCCAAGTCTGCAATTGTTGATGAGTGGTGATTTTACCATGGATTTGCACTCAACTTTTATGCAAACTACCATGTTTTATATTAATAAATGAGACAAAATCATGATTGAATGAACTAATATCCACATTTTATAGTCATAGAGTTGGTGAGATGGAAAGAAGTGAATTAAATGTAAAAAAGAATGAGTGGAAGCAAAAAAGTGTTGCTGAAGACCTGGAGCAATCTTCAGCCTTATTTACTATGATCGTAGGACAAAGACCGCAGTAGTGGTCATTCATGATAGTCAATAGAACATGATCGTGGAACCATACCACGGTCACATTATTCGTGGTCGCAAACAACCTCATGCGATCACGGCTAATTGAGAATGTTTCCCAAGGTAGTTCTATAATTTCACTTGGCCGAATCTTAAACCTTATATAGGCAAAAACCCTTTATTATTTAGGTATTTCTTACCTTATAGATATTTTTGAATTTGAAACAAGAACCCTAATTGGGCAAGATTGTAATTAATTTTGGAGACTTGAATTCTTAGTGTTTTGTGAAGGATGGATGCTTTGGATAATACTTATGGTATATCTTTCTCTACTTTTTTGACGAATAGCTAACTAATTTTATCTTGGGATTATCTTGAATAAAAATGTATTTATGTGTGGGTGTTGATGTGTTTACATGATTTCTATTTTTTGAGTATGGATTTCACCAATGCTTGAGTTTAATACTTGGAATTTTATGAGTGAAAACCCCAAATCTCCAAATGGGTTTGATGGGTGAAAACCCAAAACACTAGAAAACCTTCATCATCCTTGAAAGAGTGAGGGAGGTGAACCCATGGGAACCCATAGAATCCTTGAAAAAGGGATATAGGAAGACAAGGCAGTGGTGGACAATTAAGCATGTGGTTTACTACCTTTTGCTATGTTAGAAATAAGTGTAAATAGAGTGTAAGTCATGTCATGGGCATCTTCTAGAAATAGGGATTCCCAATTGAGATATTGGGTGACTATGAATGGCACACTTGTTACGTGCTCAAAAGAGACAATGGGTGAAATCTATGAGGTTTAGTTGAAAAAACTAACCACAAAGACTTTTGACCTGTCCTATCTCTCACTCAACCACTAGATATCATGATGAACTATCTATAAAACTATCTCTAACCTACACTCTTTATACCTTTAGGAAGACGTAATCTCAAGAATCTCCACAAACATGATTTTTAAACCAAAAGTGTCATTATAGCTTGTTATAACTCAAATGTTAATACAAACAAAATCCCTACACTTTGGTTATATGTTGTGTTTGCTTGCATTTTGGGTATCCTTTTAGTAATTAGAGCATCCATAGGACTTGAAATTTTCATTTTACTTCTTGTGGATTTAACCCCAATGCATGTTGGGATATTAACAATGACCGCCTTAACCCTTAAACATTGAAGTAAGATGAGCGTTATCAAAATGACGTCATTGCCAGAGAGTGGAAAATAGATTTCACTTTTGCAGTGTAATTTTTGCTTGGATATGCTCGGGGTGGTGTGATTTACTTTATTTATTGTTTTTTAGTTTATATTGGTGACCCTAGCGTAAATGGGGAAATGAGTTACACTGCTAGTCATGAGGGAAATTTTAATTCCCCTCTCGATAATGAGGGACAACTCTATGATTTAGGCCAAAAAAAGTGCAATCCATATCCCACTAACTTATGAGAACAATGTTTTCCATGTAACAAGAGTCATGCTACACATATTACAAATGAAAGGTCTATATGGGGGTCAAGTTTATAAGGACCCCAATCTTCACTTGAAAAATTTTGTGGAGGTGTGTGTGCCATTCAACATAGCACACATCACTATAGAATCAATCCTTCTTTGCCTCTTCTCTTTCTCTCAAACGGGCGAGGTAGTTTTTTGTCTCCTCTTACTCTTGGCTAGTTCAATCACTTCTAGGAAGAGCTTACCACGGTTTTTCTTTTTCGATAGTTCCCACCTTCCAAAATGCTTCAAAAGAGGGAAGATATAATAAACTTTAGACAATTGAATGAAGAGTCGTTGTATGAAGCATGAGAGAGATTCAATGGGATATTAGACAATGCCTAAATCATGTGGTCCCAAAGAAGATATTTCTCTAAGAATTCTACCAGGCTCTTGATCCTCTAAACAAAACCATGGTGGATAATATCATGGGAGGTTCTCTAGTGAAGTTTCACTATTATATGGCAATGGAGTTTCTTAGAGAGGTGACAAGAAAAATTGGGGTTTGCATACCTGAGATACCGAAGTTCCCATAATCTCTCCCTCTACATTTGTGGTTGACAAGGAACAAAGAAAGTGGGATGAAGAAAAACATAAGGTCATTGTAAAGATAAAGACCCAACATGAGATCTTGACAAAGCATGTTATGGGTGCACCTGCATATGCGGTAAACACCATGGCATCAAAATCCTACAAGGATGATGAGGAGGCAATGAAATTAGATGAGAAGATCTGGTGTTTAGAAAACTACTCGGGGGGTTCCCGCCCCACCTATCAAAGTCAAAGTAGGAATCAAGGTTGGACGGACTGGGAGTATAATAGGGATTGTAGAGATAGAGATCGTGATTATGACCATTATGTCACTCCCCATGATTAGGCTAAAAACAAAGATTCAATTACCATTGACCATGAGAAATTTAAAACTGAGGTGTTCTATCAATAATTTTGAATAGGGTGAAAGGTATGGACAAGATGGTCCATGAATTAAAAGGTGACTTCTCTCAAATCTCCTAGACTGTGGTGGCCTACTCCACCTCCATCAAGCAATTAGAGACCCAAGTTGGCCAAATCTCCATGCAATTAAATGCTAGGCCTAGAAGTGGACTCCCTAGCAACATAATTTATAATCCAAAGAATAATGCTCAAGTCCTAGCAATTTTCACGAGGAGTGGGAAGAAACTTGATGAGCATTTGAAAGGAGACTTGAGTGGGAAGATTCGTTAGGCTAAGCCAAAGGAGGTGTTACCCCAAAATCAAGAAGAGGATGATGAGAAAGGGACTGAGGAAATTGACAAAGAAATGGTTGAGAATAAAAAGACACAAAATAAAGCAAAGCCTACAATCCAAGTTCCCCCTCATTCCCTCAATAATTGCATAAAAAAAGGAGAGTGAAAATTTGAGAAAATTCATGGAAAAGTTTAGCAATCTATCGATAAACATCCCATTGCTTGAGGCGATCCAAGAGATACTAGGATATGCTAAGCTAATAGAAAAGCTGATATCCAAAAGTATGCTCATCGAAGGTGACACCATTGAAGACACCCATGAGTGTATTTCTATCATGGATAGTAATTTTATGGAAAAGAATGATAACCCCAGAGTTTTCACCATTCCTTGTACTATTGGGACGCATGTGTTTTTAAAAGCCTTATGCGACATGGTGCAAGCATCAACCTCATACCATTTGTAATCTACAAAAAGTTTGGATTGGATGCCCCTACCCCATCCTCTATGCGACTCTTAACGATGGATCGGTCTATCAAGAGACCGGTGGAAATTTTAGCTAATGTCCTAGTCAAAGTGGACAAGTTTATACTCTTAACAAACTTTATGGTGTTGGACTATGAAATGGACCACGAGGTACCCATCATCCTTGGTATCCATATTTAGCCACTAGAGGGACCATTGTTGACTTAGAAATGGGAGAGATAAAGTTTAGGGTGCAAGAAGATGAAATCACTTTCAAGGTTTGTAAGACGAAGAAGTAATCTGTGAAGCTTCAAGTTGTGTCTGTGGTGGATGTTGAGATTGAGGAGGTGAAAAAAGGGGGACTTGAGGACCCTCCTTGAGAATGAAAAAAAGGAAGATGTCGTGCCACAATGTTAACTAAGGCATTGTCTGGGAGGCGACCCACAAATGCCATGAAAGTGGCTCGTACCTTTTTTATTATGGTGCAGCTTAGATTTTGGTTTTGGAATTTCAATAACCCATGCATTTATGGCACTATAAAGTTCATTGGATGAGAATAAAAAGGGGGAAAGTGTGACATTTTACTATTGAAAACTGAATAGGGGAAAAGCTGTCAATCTATAAATTAAGCTGAACAGGGGAAAATAGGGTAGCAAAAATGCTCTCAGTAACCGTGGGCCCTTAATTGAGATCATGTCCACCTGCATACCCCTAATCATAGTCACTTAACTGCGACCGCGGTTGCTTCAGCTATATGACCAGCTGAATCCCCCATTTTCCTCTTACTTCATTTTTTCAAATCTTACTATCTAATTAGACCAAATTCTAGCCAAGTTTATGAGTTCTCCAACAAAATCCTTGCATTAATCTTGCATCTCAAATCTAGTAGGTGCCTTAAATTCATGCTTTTATTTTTGAAAATATTCCAAAGAATGCATGATCTAGAAAGGGCCTAAGTTTTTTATTCTCATGTTCTCATATTTTCATACTTAGTATTTGTGTGGTGTTTAGCTGCTAGAGTATGGTGTGCACACAAGTGGGGAAGTCTTAAGTACCCCAAAATATGTGTGAAATAGAGTGTGCACACCAAGTGTTAGATATATTTCACAAATGAGTATTCAATAATGGTTTTTGCATTCGAAAGGCATAATCGAGCACCTAATAGCCTTGTTCATTGGTCTTAATGTGAATCCATATTGTAGAACATCCTAGTGGTCTAACGATTTGGAAATGTTGAACATAGAAATCTGGTAGGAACTGGTCTCAGTTACCGCGATCGCATAAGCACGAACGTGGTTATAGGCAGCGATCGCGTTAACTGTGGGTGATTTCCTGCCATGCCAAAAATCTTGCACTCAAAATTTTTTACCAAACACCACCAAGTTCCTATGTAATGAGCTTTAGTGAATAATGTAGTGTAGTTTGTGTATAAAAATTTCATTGATTAGCATCATGTAAGCCTAGTGCTTTCAGGACAATCTTATGGACAAGTATAATCATATCCGATTCATGGCAGCAAAGTGACACACTCACTAATATAGTGATCTTCTGAGGACAAAGTTTCTCCCATAGAGAGGAATTCGCTTCGACAATATGTCGAAAAATCTTCTGGAATTTCATGACATGCTTGAAGCCACAAGGTGGTAGTGTTTTGGCCATGATCCCTGCAATGCAAATAAGCAATGGGTCCATAATTCTATGCCAACATTAGCAAAGTTTCTTTCTTGGATCAATCTAACATGACTATTAAGATTCGAGGATAAATGGTGAGCTTTAGGGAGAAGCAAATCAATTATGTTTACGGGATCCCACATGCAACCATGGGGTAATTCAAAGCAAAATGGTGTAATCCAAGAAATTGGTTGGTGGAAAGATTGTGTCCCTAAATGGAAGTCTCATGGACGAAAACAAAAAGCAACATCTCCATGAATGACTTTACTTCCAAGGCCCAATTTAGTTGCACATTATATATAGCCGAGTATCCCTTTGCACCCATATGAAAGCATTCCAAGATTTGTATGCTCAAACGGTTTCTTGTATTTTAGATGACATTCCTTTGTATGTTGGTCATCTCGGGGTAGATGAAATGGACCACTTCAAGGACTAAGGTGGTATGCATCTCTTTTTTCCACATTGATTACCAAGCTTTGCTATAGAGCGGCGGTTGAGGAGTATGAAGGAGATACTTGGGTGCACTTTGGCGCCCTCATCTACCCCTTAAGGATTCGAGGGGAGGGCGCACCTGGCAAAAGAAAGAAGCAAAAGATCGACTTGGGGAAGTCCGCATGGATTGAGCCTAATTTTCATAGGCCATCTACTACCCATCCTTTTGAGGATATTTGAGTTGATATTGTTTCCATTAGGGAGCTTGTGTACCCAGGGACCAGGAAAGCCCTCCAGCACATGTCATTCCTATGTATCATGGTCCAATTATGAGAAGTATAGAGAGGAACAAATGAAGAAGAAAGCTATAATTACTAGGATTGAGAAAGCATACTCATCTTTGGGGGAATCACATTGAGATCTCCAGATTGTACATGAAAAGATGATCGTAAGGGAGAAGAAGAGGGATGATTTTTTTAACTAGATGTCGAAGGGGGTGAAAGGCCTATAAAAGGTACTAAAGAAATAAGATCGACTTTCTTCCTTGTGGGTTGAGAGTGATGACGAGGCCCTAGATGATTGGTCCAATCTTGAGGAGAATAATGCTGATGCAGAGTCCTAGAGTGACAAAAGCCCTTGATGTGGTTAAGGAACACCCTTATATCTTTTATCCTTGATTATTTATGTCCTGGGGACACTACTAATTTTTTATTTGGGGATGCCTGTCTTCAAATTCATTTGATTTAGGCCGGTATTATTCATATTGCTACATATTTTTCTGCTCTTTTAGATTATTCTTATTTTTATTTGGGTTGTAATATTTGGGCACTCTGGTGGTGCCCACATTTGCATGTATTACTTACTTTGTTCCTAGATTTTTGTTTTATTTAATTTTGGTCAATTGACGAGCTTTTCCCCATTAGTCTTTTAAGGCTAAATTTTGATTGTATGTAGTTGGTAAAATGATCCTAGGCCATCCTTGTAACATTGGAAGCCTACTATAGCCTAAAAATCCTACCAATACATAGATATAATCCTTAGTAACCCATTTTGATCCTTTAGACTTTTCTTTGGGAAATACATTGCAAGCCATGACACTTTTATTATCCCTCTCTTAAGCAATATCCTCCTTGAACATATTAATCCAAATTGAGGCTAACATCCTAAGTAAGGGGTGGTTAAAATCGAAAGAGGTGTCCTTGGGCCACAGAGTCATTAAAAAGTTCCTACAAGCTTAATCAAATAAAGAAAAATCGATTAGGGAAAAGAAAGGATCCAACAAAGGAAAGAAATGCATGAATTATGCACAAAAAAAGAGAGAGAAGTGAAAAGAAAGTGGGTAAACCAAGTAAGGCAAAGTAGGAACAATAGTAAAAAAAGAGAAGTAGCCCAATATCAAAAGTGCAAAGAGTACGATGTCGAAGATCAAGGAGGATTTAGCCTTGTTGTCCTAAATTGATATCTTACCCTACCCCAAATCTACATTACAAGCCCAACAAGTCCTTCGTGATTCCAAACTAAACATGGTCATTGTAGTGGCGATTGAAAAATAAAGGAAAGCCTATAGCATGGTATTTGTTATCATTGAGAGTTCTTAGGAGAGAGAATGTTTGTACTTAAAATTCCTTGTTGCATGGTTGATAACTTGGTATGTGAAATTTATTTTCTTGGGAGGAGGCATGTGAACAAGTTGTGGTGGGTGATTTAGTCATCTTCTAAAAAATGATACAAAAGGGAGTATAATGTGGTTGAGGTCAAGAAGTAAGTCATTTATGGATTATTAGTAGTTGACACATGGTTTCTCTTTAAAGTCTATTATGTCCTTCAATATTCCATTTTATGTTGCAGAGTGTAGTCAAAATCATTTTGCCCAGGTGTGAAAAGATTTTTGTAGTAATAATCGAGTTAAAGTCATCACGATCATAAGGTAATATAATGTTGGAATACATGTGAAATTGTCTCTTGATAAGGGGTGGTGTTTCTTGAGGACAATCAAGGTTTTAAGTTTGGGGTGTTGATGAGTGGTTATTTTACCACTCATTTTCACTCAATTTTGTGTACACTACAAATTTTGTATTAATAAATAAGACATAATCATGATTGAATGCACTAATATCCATATTTTGCAGGCATATAGTTGGTGGCATGGAAAGATATGGATTGAAGCTAAAAAGATCAAGTGGAAGAAAGGAAGTGCAGTAGAAGACCAGGAGCAGTCATCAGCCCCAGTTACCGTGATCGCGGGCCAACGGCCACCGTCGCTGTCAATCAAGATGGTTAATAGAACACGATCGTGGAACCATACCACAGTCGTGGACAACCTAATGCAATCGCGGCTAAGCGTAAATATTTCCCAGGGAAATTCTGCAAACACCCTTTCTTCTTTGGACATTGCTTACCTTATAGATATTTTTTAATTTGAAGCAAGAACCCTAATTGGGCAAGATTGTAACTAATTTTGGAGACTTGAATTCTTAGTGTTTTCTGAAGAATGGATGCTTTGCACAATCCTTAAGGTGTATATTTCTCTACTTTCTTCATGACTAGCTAAGTAATTTAGTCTTGATATTATGTTGAACTAAAGTGTATTTGTGTGTAGGTGTTGATGTGCTTACATGACTTACAGTTGTTGAGTATGGATATCACCATTTCTTGAGTTAAATAGTTGGAATTTTGTGGGAGAAAACCCAAAATCTCTAAATTGGTTTGATGGTTGAAAACCACAAACTCTAGAAAACCATCATCATCCTTGAAACATAGATGAAGGTCAACCCATGGGAATCCATATCATCCTTGAAAAGGGGCTATCGGGGGACAAGGAAATGGTGGGCAATTAAGTATATGGTTTACTACCTTTTGCAATCTTAGAAACATATGTAAATGGAGTGTAAGTCATGTCGTGGGCATCTTCCTAGAAATTGGGATGCCCGATTGAGGTAATGGGTGACTATGAATGGCACACTTGTTAGGTGCTTAAAGCCAATAGGTAAAATATTTGAGGTTTGGTTGAAAAAATAGCCGCAAAGACTTTCGACCTAGCCTATCTATCACTCAACAACTAGATATCATGATGAACCATCTCTAACCTACACACCTTATACCTTTAGGAAGGCATAATCCCAAGATTCTCCCCAAACAAGATTTTTAAACCAAGAGTGTCATTATACCTTGTAATAACTCAAAGGTTGATACAAACCAAATCCCCCCAATTTCATTATATATTGTGTTTGTGTGTATTTCGGGTATCCTTTTAGTAATTAGAGCACCCATATGACTTGAAATTTGTATTTCAATCTTTGTGGATTTGACCCAAACGCGAGTTGGGATATTGACAACGACTGCCTTACACCTTAAACATGGGAGTAATTTGACCATTATTAGTCATCCATAACGCCTCTACACAAATCTGATGTCTATATATGTCGGGGAAAGCGCCCAAAAATAGCCAAACAAACTCTAAATATATCTACGACCAAAGATAAGAGACTATGAAATGTATGCCTTTCGAAAAATGGAAGCTCGCCACTTGAATGTCAACCCACGAACCCCCCGAACACCTGTCACTACATAGGAAGATAAGAAGAATATCCGACCCCTATGTCACATGGAAACATAGTGTCCGAAGATGGTTAACAATTGGAACGCTAGCATGTAACTCAAGGATAAGGATAAAATAAAGTCATCATTCAAAATCGAGTCAAATCATCATATTCAACCACATTCATATTTATGGGCATGTGCGTAGATAAATATATATATATATATATATATATATATATATATATGTAACATGTTCATATCGTGCCAAAGGAAACAAGACTTAACAAGAATTCTTGATGCATTCAATCATGAGTCATGAAGTGGAGGACTTCAACCTTCAATACTTATAGATTCAAACTTTTCTTTTTAGGAAAGGGACTTTAACCACATACCTTTCCATTAGGCAAGGGACTTTAACCACAATCCATTTATTTGAGCAAGGGACTCTAACTTCAAGACCTATTAGATAAGGGACTCTAACCACAAGGTGAAGTATTTTGGCAAGGAACTCAAACCTCAAGCAATTCATTAAGAAAGGGACTCTAACCAAAATACATTTTATTAAGTCAGGGACTTTAACCTCAAGCCATCATGACTATCATTATTTGACATTGGGACTATAACCCTTTGTCCATTCATCAACATTCATTTACTCCCATGCTTAAGGACTTTATCCCATTGAACCAATTCATTACCAAATATGACCACGAGGTCTTCATCGCACCATTTATCATACCAACACTTTAATAAGCCAATGGCTTAATTCAATTCATCATTCAATTCAATTTGTGGACATCATGACCCTTAAAAACCATTTGTTCCTCTTTATCAATCTTATACCACACTTTAGTTCAACATACTTCAATTTCATGTTTTTGTACTTTAACCCCTTTTTGTCCATCTAACCAACAAGGTCATAGATTAACTAATAAAATGTACAAAAATACCTTTTGAATACCATTTATCAACTATTCACACTTATTAGTCCATTTCCCTATCTCAAAATATTAACAACATGTGACTAGATATTTCTCTCAGACATTTTCACAAACACCTTGTGGGCATGCCTTTACCAAGGCCAAAATCAAAGTTGAAATCATCATTATTGGTGTTTCACAAGACCCATTTGTTAAACCACAAACAACAAAGAGCCACATGTGAAAATCATCACCAATATAATGTATAAACATGTGTAAGGAAGAACAAATATTACTCATCACTAGGAATCAAAACCCTTAAAATTTGATTTCAAAAATCAACATTCAAGTGTTAATTCATGTTAAAAATACATGGTTATTGAGTTAATAATAAGGGAAAGATTCAAATGCCTTAAATAAGATGATCCACCAAGAAACTTGACTCCTCTTTACCTCTAGATTAACACCCCTTGGAACCCTAGCCTCCAATCTTTTTTTGAGAAGTGTAAAATGTGTTTTGGGAATGTTTTGATATTCCAAATGAGTGTTTAGGAGGACATAAGACTTTATATAGTAAGGGTAATTAGGGGTTTTGGGTAGGGAAATGTCTAGAAAGCCCTTGGCTTAAAAGCTGAAAAGTGACTTCCCAGGTGGGTACAACTCACTTACTTAATCGTACCCTAGGGTAAAAGTGGTACCCTAACTCATACCCTAGTCCTTCACAAGGACCCTTAACAACAAGAGATAACTGCAATACCTGATCCACAAATACCCCACTAACCTTCGAGTCCGTAAGACAAACTCAATGATTAGCCAAATAGTGAATGTCTTTTACCAACTCCCACTTATCCTCATCTGCATGTTCTAAGCTCCCCCATGGATATTCTACTAAGAGAATCAGTGACAACATTAGCTTTACCCAGATGGTGATAGAGACTTATATCGTAGTCATTCAATAACTCGAGCCACCTTCTTTGTCTGAGATTCAACTCCTTCTATGTAAATACATAATGAACACTCTTATAATCAAAAAAAATGTCAACATGAACTCTATATAGTGGCACCAAATATTCAAAGCAAAAACAATGGCTAATAACTCTAAGTCATGAGTAGGGTACTTCTTCTCATGAACCTTTAATTGCCTAGAATCATAGGTGACCACCCTACTATGTTGCATCAATACACAACTAAGCCTATTACGAGAAACATCACAATACACTATGAAACCCTCATTACCCTCGGGTAAAGTAAAAATTGGAACCTAAGTTAATTTATCTTTCAACTTCTCAAAACTACCCTCAAACACATCTGACCACAAGAACTTGACTTTTTTCTCAGTCAACCTAGTAAATGGGGCAGCTATAGCCAAAAAACTCTTCACAAATCTTCTATAGTAATTGGGTAGACCCAAGGAGCTTGGAACATTGATTGGATTTGCAGGTCTACACCACTTCTTAATAGTCACAACCTTTTGAGGATCTACCATAATCCCTTCAGTAGAGATAACATGACCAAGAAAAGTCACATCCTTCAACCACAATTCATACTTTGAGAACTTTGCATACAAACAATGATCCTTTAAAGTTTATAACACAACACAGAGGTGATCGACATGATCCACCTCACTCTTAGAATAGACCAAGATGTCATCAATAAAGATAATGACAAACAAGTCCAAGAACGGATAGAAAACACTAGTAATCAAATCCATGAATGTCATAGGGAAATTAGTCAACCCAAAGGACATAACTAGAAACTCATAATAACCAAATCAGGTTCTAAAGATGGTCTTAGGGATATCCACCTCCCTAATCTTAAGTTGATAATACCCAGACTTAAGATAAATCTTAAAGAAACACTTTGCACTTTGGACTTTATAAAATAAATTGTCAATCCTAGGAAGAGGATATTTATTCTTAACGATCACTTTATTCAACTAACGATAATGAATGCACATACGAAGGAAACCATCCTTCTTGAACACAAATAACATGGGAGCACCCCAAGGAGACACACTAGGATAGATAAAACCTTTATCTAATAAGTCATTCAATTTTTGCTTAAGCTCTTTTAGGTTTACCGAAGCCATTCTATAAGGAGAGATAGAAATTGGATAAGTGTCTGGAATAAGATAGATCTCAAAATCAAATTCCCTGTCAGAAAGAATTCCAAAAATATAATTCGGAAAGACTCTAGGAAACTCATTAACCATGGGAACGAATTCTAGAGAAGAACCTTTTGAGTTAGAATCTTTCACTTGGACTAAAAGATATAAACACCTTTTTGAGATAAACTTTTAGGCCTTAAGATACAAAATGAATCTCCCATTAGGCACTAAGGAACCCCTTACAATATAATGATCTGCTCATTAGGGAATTTAAACATGACTCTACGGGTCCAACAATCTAAGAAATCAAACACGAGTACAACCAATCCATCCCCAGCATAATATCAAAATCAATCATGTCCAACTCTATCAAGTCAACAAGAGTTTCACTACCACTAACAGATACCACACACCCCCTATAGACCCCTTAAATAACCATAGAGTCTTTTACATAAGCAGAAACCAAAAAAGGAACTAACGGACTCTCAAGATCAAAACTAAGATACACAGCCACAAATAGGGTCATATAAGAAAGAGTAGACCCTACTTTAAGAAAAAAGTACACATCATAGGAGAAAAGTTTAAACATACCCATGACAATAATGGGAGATGCCTAAATCTTGGTGAGTATCAAGTGTATACATCTTGTTGAGTATGTGTCGGTGTTATAAATAGAAGTAGAAGCAGAAATAGTATCCTTTGATGCATTAGTGGATGAGGTAGAAATAGGAGGCCTATTGGCCTAAAAAGCTACTAGAGAGGGGAACTCTCACTGTATATACCCAATCTGACCATATCTAGAACATCTGTTCTGCCCTTTCTCTCACTAACCATGATAAAACTGACCATAAAATCTACAAGGTGGGTAGAATACAGCCGACTGAGCCCCACTAGTCTGAGATTGGGCACTCAGTGCTTGGAATCCACCACTAAATTGAGATCAAAGATTATCTGATGACTTCGGGTAAGGAGCACTAGCTGAGGAAAAAAAAAACTCCCCCGCTTCTTCCTTATTCACATGACACCATCTCTACCACTTTGCTCAAAAGTCTAAATTTATTCCCTTTCTTTTCACTAAACTCAACCTATTTCGTTTTATATTTCTCCACTTATTTCATATACACGACCAACTAAAAGATGTCTATGTCATTGATCAACAAGGCCAGCTTGATCTCAAGCACCAACTCACAGGACAAACCCAAAGTGAACTTGTGCATTCTATCGCTCATGTTAGAAAGCATCTTAGGAGCATACTTATACAACTAATAGAATTTCAAGGTATACTCCTTGGAAAACATCCTCTCTTGCTTCAAGTTCACAAACTCTTCCATTTTTGCTTCTCTCAACTCTTGAGGAAAGAAGCGGTCCAAGAAGGACTCAAAAAAGCCTTCCCATATGATAGAAGTAGAATCTACTCCTCTAGATAATTCCCACCCTTTATACCACTAGTACGTTACATCTTTTAATTGGTAGGAAACAAACTCATAGCCTTAAATTCTGAAGCATGGATGATCCATAAGATTTTCTTCATTTCATCAATGAAGGTTTAAGGATCCTCCTTATTCTTAGTACCAATAAACATAGGTGGGTTCAACCTCATAAATTGGCCTAATCTTGTGGCCTCAAAAGAAATAATAGCTGAAGCGCCATGCTTTGATTGAGAGGATACCAATTAATTCAAGAGGTTAATGAAGAGATAAAACTCAGCATTATTTTTATTCCCATCCGGTGACTAAGTAGGATTATCATCTCATAAGTAGGGTTAGTAGGGACGGTGAAACCCCATGAGCACAGTCAGATTCCACAGACCTACCTCCAGTCTAGACTCTAGAAGTTGGATGAAGCTCCATCCAAAGGGCCCTCAGTCAGGGCCGAGGTGTTTGTCTAAGCATCAGATCTTCGAGGAGGCATGATCTGAAGGATCAGTAAATAGAAATTAGAGTAATCCAACACCTTAGACTTAATAGCTCAATATTGAAACACAAAAAAGGGAAACATTCCTAGATTTCTCATAGCACCTCTCTTATAATTATGGTGCACTGACACCCATAAAAAAGACTCTACTTGATAGGGCTTTGTAAAAACCTAACTAACCATAAACCTATATCAGATACCAACTTAACACGACCCAAAATTAGGCCTTGTTGTATGGGTACCTCAAGACAAACATGAACCAAAGAGCGCCCCATCAACCCAATCTAACCATCATATCAATCCATGAGTGTCAGAGAAACTCTGACAACTATCAAGATAGAAAAAATAGAACTATTAATCCTAACTTAGACAATGTATATACATTTCATTTACATCAACCTACTCACCAATATACCCATGTCCACAGTCAACCACAATGTCTCTACATAAATTTGATGTTTATATCTGTTATGACAAGCCCCTTACAATAACCAAACCTAATCTAAATATATCTATGACCAAAGATAAGAGACTATTAAATGTATGCCTTCTAAAAAATAGAAGCTTACCACTTTAATTTCAACCCCCAAACTGCCAAAACACCTGTTATTGTGCAGGAAAAGAAGAAGAAGATTTGGCCCCTATGTCCCATGGGAACATAGAGCCCAGAGATAGTTAGCAGTTAGAACGCTAGCATGCAACTCAAGAATAAGGATAAATAAAGTCATCATCAAATATTATGTCAAATCATCATATTCAACAACATTTATATTCATGGGCATGCATATAGATATATATATAACATGGTCATACTGTGCTAAAGGAAACAAGACTTAACATACATTCTTGATGCATTCAATCATGAGTCATAAATTGGAGAACTCCGACCTTCTACACTTATAGAATCAAACATTTCTTATTAGGCAAGGGACTTTTACAACATACATTTTTATTAGGCAAGGGATTTTAACCACAAGCTATTTCATTGGTCAAGCGACTCTAACTTCAAGCCGTATTTCATAAAGGACTCTAATAACAAGCCAGTGTATTTATGCAAGGGATTCTAATCTCAGGTAATTAATTAAGAAAGGGAATCTAACTGTAAGCAATTATATTAAGAAAGGGACTCTAACTATATACCACTATAGTAGGAAAGGAAATTTAACCACAAGACATCATGACTATCATTAATCATCAATAGGACTCTAACCCTTTTGTCCATACATCAACATTTATTCACTCCTACGCGTAGGGAATCTAGCCTATTTAAACAATTCATCACCATATATGAACACAAGGTATTCATGGTATCATTTATCAAACAAACACTTTAACAAGCCAATGCCTTAATTCTAATATTCATTCTATTCGATCAATGTTCATCAAGACCCTTAAAAACCATTCATTCCTTATTAGCAATCTTATACCAAACTTTAGCTCAATACACTACAATTTCATATTTAGGGACATTAACCTCTTTTTAGCCATCCAATCAACAAAGTCATACATTAACTAATTACATGGCTAACAATGTATTTTCAATACCATTTATCAACCATCCACACTTATTCGGTTATTACACTAGCTCAAAACATTAACAACATGTGACTAGAAATTTTTCATAGATATTTTCACAAACACCTTATGGGCATGTCTTTACCAAGGCCAAAATCAAAGTAGAAATCATTATTATTAGGGTTTCTCAAGACCCATTTGTTAAATCACAAGAAACAAGCACCCACATGTTTAAATAATCACCAATATTATGTATAAACATAAGTCTAAGAAAGAAAAAACATTACTCATCACTAGGCATCAAAACCATTACATTTGATTTCAAAAATCATTATTTACATGTGTTAATCCATGTTTACAATGCATGTCTATTGAGTTAATAACAAGGGAAACAGTCAGATTTCTTAAACAAGATGATCCACCAAGAAACTTCACTCCTTTTTCCCTCTACATAAACACATCTTGGAACCCTAGCCTCCAATCTTGTTTTGAGAAGTGTAAACTATTTTTATGGAACATTTTGATCTTCCAAATGAATGTTTAGGAGGCCACAAGACATTATATAGTGAGGGGACTTAATGGTTTTGAAGTGGGGAATATCCCAAAAACCCTTGGCTTAAAAGATGAAAAGTGACTTCCCAGGTCAGTACAACTGACTTAATAGTACCCTAATGTATAAGTGGTACCCTGACTCATACCCTAGGCCTTCAAAAGGACTTTTACATTGACCAGGGTAAGACCACACACCCTTGACTTATAGCTAAGAGTACAAATGGTACCCTAAACCATAAACTTAACCCATTCCCAAAATAGTCCACTCTAGATCAAAACCAACACTTCATAAAACTTGGCTTGGTATGAATCATACCCTAAATTACGAGCATAGGTAGTCTAAGTTGTGTCTAGGACAATGTGTAACCCTCACCATACTTCCTAGGATACAAGAGGGGTCACTAAGTTGTATTCTAATGGTACGATTGGTACCCTAAGTCATACCTAGTCTAGAATCCTCAAACAACGGAGTTTTTCTATGGTTCCAAAGCCTACTTATTTTAGGGATTGAATTATTAGCCATAGGAGTTGATGGATAAGTGATTTAACCAACCTAGTTTATCACCTTTGGGTGTGCCTATCTTGTTTGTAGTAAAAAGAGATGGGTCAATGTATATTTGTATTGATTATTAATTATTGAACCAGGTGACAATTAAGACTAAGTATCCTCTTTCTTGTATTTGTAATTTATTCAATCACCTTTAAGATGCTTTGGTGTTTTCAAAGATTGATTTATGGATTGGGTATCGCCAATTAAAGATTAGAGCTTTAGATATTTTGAAAATAGCTTTTCAAACTTAGTACGCTCATTATGAGTTCTTGGTCATGTCCTTTGGATTGACTAATGCCTAAGCCACGTTTATGGAGTTGATAAATTGGGATAGAGTTGATGAATTAGGAATTTCAATTGTACCTTGACTCTTTTATCAATGTATTTATAGATACTATCTTGGTTTATTCTAAGAGTGAGTTGACCATGAGGAGCATTTGTAGATTGTGCTTAAGAGATTGAGGTATGAGAAGTTATATGCTAAGTTCTCCAAGTGTGACTATGGTTGGATTCTATTTCCTTCTTGGTTTATATGGTGATCAAGGATGCAATTGTGGTTGATCTAGCTAAGATTGCAGCAATTTGTGATTGGGCTAGGACTATTTCTTCTACTGAGGTTTAGAATTTTGTTGTTTTGGTAGGTTATTATCGGTGCTTTATTTAGAGCTTTTCACCTATTGTAGCTCTATTTACCAAGTTGACTCAGAAAAAATATTTCCTTTCAATAGTTTGATGCTTGTGAGGTGAGCTTTCAAAATCTCAAGGATTTGTTGATTTCAGCTCTTATCTTGACTTTAACCAAGGAGGGCATGGGTTTTACTTTCTTTTATGATGCTTTTAGAGTTTGTTTAGGTATTGCATTGATGCGGAAAGTTAAGGTGGTTGCTTATGCTTTTCGTCAGTTGAATCCCCATGAGAGGAATTACCCTACCTATGATTAGAATTATGTGTAATTTATTGCTTTAAGGCTGTGGAGGTACTACTTATATGTAGTCTGTTGTGAGATTTACTTGAATTATCCTAGCCTTCACTATTTCTTCACCCAGTGGGATCATAATATGAGATAGTGTTATTGGCTTGAGTTGCTTTAGGATTATGAATTAACTATGCTCTATCATTCAGGTAAGGCTAATATGGTTGCAACTGTCTTGAGTTGAAAGTTGACTAGAATAGGTAGTTTCGTACATCTTGACCTCGAGAGGCCTTTGGCCTTAGAGGTCTATTCTTTATCTAACCAATGGTAAGGTTTTATATTTTGATACCTAGGTCTGTATTAGAATTTGTGGAGGCTAGGTCTTCCTTGATTAAGATAATTTGTGCTCATTAGTTTTATAATGTTAGATTGAGAGTGATTTGAGATAGGGTGTTCAGTAGAGAGGCTAAGGAATACTTGCTTGATTCTGACGGTGTTATGAGGATTAGAGGTCGAGTTTGTGTGCTGATACTTGGTGATTATATTATATTAATTTTAGAGTAGGCTCATTATTCCAAATATTCCATCCATTCAAGAGTGACTAAGATGATATCATATTTGTATATTATTTCTTATGTTGCTAGTAGGTGAAGGTCGAACATTTGAGACCTAGTGGTTTTTCTTAGAGGTTACCCATTCCTGACTGGAAATGGGAATAAATCAATATGGACTATGTGACTAGATTGTCTCATACTTTTTATGGTTCTGATAGCATTTGTGTCATTATGGATAGATTGACCAAATATGCTCATTTCATTCTCGTTCAAGTTTGTTTAGTGCTAAGAGGTTGGCCCATATCTATGTTTGTGAGATAGTTCATCTTTATGATGTGTCAGTGTCTATTATCTCAGATCGACGTCCAATATTCATGTCTTACTTTAGAAAGAATTTTAAAAATTGGGTACTCGAGTTGACCTTCATACAACCTTTCACCCAAGAGCAATGGTTAATTAGAGCAAACTATTTAGGTTTTGGATAATATGCTCTGCACTTACATGATGGGATTTTAGTGGTCAATGGAAGCAGCATCTAGCCTTGGTGGAGTTTGTATATAATAATAACTACCACTCCACTATTGAGATGGCTTCTTTGAGGCCTTGTATAGTATGGGTTCTTGCTCTCCATTTGCTTTGTTTGAGGTTTAAGAGATTAGACCTCAAGGTAGAGACTTTCTTTGTGAGTCTTTGGATAGAGTTGGTGTAATTCAGGATAGACCTCGAGCAGGAAGATGTCCTATGTGGATCGCACACTTCGTGCCTTAAGATTTAGTGTTGAAGATATATTTTTTCTTTATGTGTCACCCATGAAGGGCATGATAAGGTTTTGGAAGAGCAAAAAACTTAGCCCCAGGTATATTTGACCTTTTGAGATTCTTAGAACTGTTGGAGATGTGGCTTATGAGTTAGCATTACCCCCAGATTTATTAGTTAGTCATCAAATTTTTCATTTTTCCATGCTTTGTCATTACATACCGAATGAGTCTCATGTCATTCATCAAGATTCAGTCTTTTTAGATGGGAAATTTTGTTTTATTGAGGATCTTGTCTCCATTCTAGCCAGGGATGTTAGATGATTGGATTCTAGAGATATTTCAGTAGTTATGGTCCACAGTATACATCAAACTATAGATGAGTCTACTTGGAAGGTTTAATCCTATATACATGGTTGTTATCCTCAGCTTTTTTCTAATTTAGGTATTTTTCTTTCCTTTAATTCGAGGATAAACTAGATTCTTAGTGGTAGATGATGTAATAACTTGATTTTTTATAATTTATGTAAATTATTCATTTTAGAATGATTTGACCATTTTACCCCTTCCTATGGTTACATTGTGGTACTTTTGGGGTGTAGGGATGCTTGGCATAGTTCCTAATGAATCTCAATGTGATTTAAGTGAGATTGTGGTTTCTGGTGGTTATAAAGGCTTCATAATTTATTTTGTTCAACATTTGTTGATCCATGCATTAAATGGCAAAATGGACTACACCAGCAGATCTGGAGTGGTAATTTTAGGTTTGTAACATAGTTGGTACTGTTTTACAGCTTTTATACCACATTTCAACCCTCGTTTTTTTAAGTTCTAAAATCAGGTTTTGGGGATTAACTTTGTGAAAATTATTGTTTTTCAAATATCTTATATCACCATTTAGTATGGAGCATCAAATTTAGTCTAAAACAATAGTTTTTTTGTGGTCTCGAGGTTTTAGATGAATCTCGAGGGGTCCATAGAGACTTGAAATTATCCAAGTCTCCAGTTGGTACACCACTTAGCTGGTGCACCACTTAAGAGACATGGTAGTTGCTTAAGAGACTTGGGTTGAATTGCCAAACTTTTTCCTAAGCGACAACAAACTTGCCTAACTGATTGTCACTTAAGAAATGGACTAATCACTTAACTAGGCAGGTATTTCTTAAGCAACACCGAGTTATTTAAGCAATGTCCACTCAAGTCATCTTGTGATTGCTTAAGCGATTCTAGGTTGGTTTAATCCCCCATTTTTTTATTTTTCAACATTTTTTAGACTTAGATCTTTGAGTTTTAGGTTTTTGGAAATTACTTCCATTTCTAAGCTTAGGTAAGCTCCAACTTCTTTTTTCAGTTACTTTTCTTCGATTCTTATAATTTTTATTTTGCTAGACTTAGATTCAAAGGTTGAATTTGGGGATTTTGGCCCGGAAGGCCTTAAATTTGTAATACTTATACTTAAACCTCAATTCCAACCCATTTTCACTTGGGTTTTCTTCTATAAATTTCTTTAATCATGGAAATTTTGTACAAAAATTTCAGTTCTACCCGTCCTTTTTGAAAATCCATTTTGGGGGTCAATTTTTACACCATCCTTAAAATAGGAAATATGGATATCTTATCTTTCTTTAAACACATATATTCCATACTTGTGTGATTTATTTGATTATGTATCCACTCGTGAGGTGAAAGCTTGTTGCAGAAGGCTTGTTTGTACTAGTTTTGACATTTGAGGTAGGTTATGGATTAACTTTCTTCAGACTGGGCTGGGTAGTTAATATTAGTATAGAAATTATGCCAAGGGTATGGGAACCAATCATGAAAATGACTTTATTATTGTGTTACGCCCATGTGGGGTATGGTGTTGTTGTTATTTGATGGTACTCAGATATTACTTGTTATGTGTAACTATATGGGGTCATATATGATGTTGTTGGACTTGTGTATGTTTATATATTGATTGTATCTTTTTGTTGAAAAATTCAAAAATGGAAATTATATAGTATCGATGTCAATTTATGTATATTTTACTTTGTTGGATTCAGGGATCGTTAGTATGAGTGGATTTTGGTTTTACTCTATTGTCTCATTAATTATATTGGACTCATGGATGGTTGGTATAGTGAGTGGATCTTGGCTCACTTGGTTGGTATATTGATTGGACATGAAAATTCTCATTCTGGTTGGTTATAAGCATTATATCCTCATAACATATATATTTGTGAAACATTGGTTCACTTGTGAAATGTTGGAAACACTTGCTTTTTCTGACAGAAATATGGCATCTTTAAAACCCCTCTGCCAATGTATGTTCCAGAGTGGAGTAGGGATATTGCTATGGATATTGGATTGTATATGGGTTGGGAACCCCTCATGCATCCTACCTTAAAGCATAGCTCGGCAGGTGTATATAGAGGTTGTGCGATGACCTCGAGCATTACATCATTATCTCTTCTTTACTGTATTTCATATATATTGTGCTCATTCTATGTTGTATTAGTCCCTTAATATGATATCTATTATTGTACTTCTTACTTATACTTGTATTTGGTATACGTATATACTTGTACTTTTTCTTCTTATTTGTGTATGGTATATATGTATACTATTAAACTGTTAGTGGAGACATTGTAGGCTACTGTTAGGGATATTTTCTGATTATTGGTGATTAGCCCATAGTGTGTATTTTATATGCTTTATTTTCTAATTTCCTCAGTCATCCTATGATGCCTACTGTATACATGTAGACCATACTCACCCCTACAATGCCTTTTTGGTATAGATCTAGGTATAAGTGCATAGTGTGGTAGCTCATTTACACGGTATCTTAGGTCTATTTGAGGTAGTGGATGATCTATGCTTCTAGAGTTTTTCTACTACCTCTTCTTATCTATTTCATGTCCTTTCTTTATTCTGATAAATATTTTTACCCTTTTTGGACTTTTATTGTATCTTTGGCATTCGAGAAGTATTAAGTAGTTCATACACTATGATACCATTTTTGGGATATTGTATGGTATTGTTGGTTTTGTATTTTTGCTATTATCATGTATGTATGATTCAACTCTGTTCTAGGAGTCTTGCCTTGGGTTTTGGTATTGATTTCTCTTTTGTATGAGATTGGGTGATTGGCTTAGTTTTCAAGGCTTGCCGCAACATGTGCCATCATGAACCTTGGTTTTTAGGCCATGACACTCAGCCTGAAAACCTTGACTATATAACCAAATAGTGTAACCACTACTCTACCTACAGTAAATACTATAACCACGTTGACTCCTATTTGAAATATTTAGTGTTGCCTGAGCAAACCTATTGGAATGACCCTGATGTTAACAAGCTATTACTAGGGATATCTACATTGAAAACCTCTACCTATGAACAATGAGCCATTATGGCTCCCACTATAATTGGCATACTGACGAGGCCTCTTATCATTACCCGCTTGGCTTCGCAATGTTTTTTCTCCATACATGACCATGGTCAGCAATATCAATAAATAAGCTTTCTATGGCTACCTAATTCTGAGTAGACATATGTAGTGTAAGTCTTAACCCTCTAACAAAACACCAATCTTGTTCATACTCAGTAGATATAAGTGGCATGTCAGGATATCTAATGATATCACACTTTATGCTTTTCCACTAATATGGAACTCTATTATAACCCTGTGGACTAATACCTTGGACATTTGTGCATGCTTAAGGAATGTACTTCTCCAAATAAAAGCCTAAAATAATTGAATATAAGTTATAAGAGAAGAACAATTTGGACTATAATCAAGAATCCCCTCCACCACCATCTCATAACTCTATCAAACTGAAAAGTCGTGTAATTTACACTATGTTACACAAATAGGCCAAAATTATGCAACCTCTACTTACAACTACTAGTAAAATCATACGTATCCTCGACTGAGGCCTCTTCAAATGTCAGTGGATCCAGTCTATGAAACTATCCCAACATCTTCTGCTCCTCAGAAGCATGGCTTTCTAGGCTTCTATTGGATGTGGAACTACAGGTGCTGGTGGAACCTCTATTTTAAAAGTCATAGCTATAGGTTTCCCTTCTATACTATGTCCATCCTGGGCTCCCCCCTAAGCGGATGTCTGGGCCTCATCAATTGGCTAGCTACCAGGCAGACCCAAAACCTTCATCAAAGCATCATGCATTACTAAAGAATATATAATCCAGGTGGGGACTGGACTATCATATCCCATTGGTTGTTGTGGTGGCAAATCCTCTAGCACAATCTCAGGTGTAGGCTCAATAATTGGATTCGGTGAAGGATCCTTAAGTTTGGGTTGTATCTCTAGCCTAAACTCAACCTTAGGGTCAACCTCTCCCTCTAACCAATGCCTTAGTGGCAAGCTTAAGGACCTATTTATGGCCACCAAAACTTCCATCCTAGCCATCTGTGAAAGGGTGAAGCTAATGAGACTATAGAAACCAATATAGACACAATGCAAGATGATTAATAAAATGGTGACATTTTCCTAAGAAAGTACTACAACCTTCCTAAGATAGGAGGTGGTCATCGTACCAATTTATGGTCACTAATAGACACTTGCTTTTGTTTTGATGCACTAATAGACACTTGCTTTTGTATTAATGATATTGGTGAACCTAAGCTCTAATACCAGTCTATCATAACCCAATATTTTAGATCATGGTGGCGCCTACTTCCACCCACTAGTAGGCAAGCCAAAGCATAGCCCAAAATAATGATTAATGGGCTAATATGTTGAACATAAACAAATAAGGGTACAATTGAAATATACACAACATGACTAGGGATATATACACACATATATATAAATCATACTATATAATGAGAGAGAGGACAAAATACCAAAGTACAAGAGCCAATATGATAAAAAAGAGTAATAGATAGTGCCATATACGTTATAGTCTCAAAATATACAAAATAAGACTTTTACAACAACAGAAGGAGGAGGGTAATCTATGGACTCTAAAAGCTCTTAACCTTCAATCAGCAGCACAACTTCAAGATGTCATTAATGTCGATGACATGTTCTCAAATCTAGATCCAGGAAAAGATGCAAAAGCATTGTATGAGTACCAAAACCATGAGTACTCCCTAGGCATCATAGTCCAACTAAGTTTAGTTATAGTAAAACTATAAATAAAGTTCCAGTACATAAACTAAAGTTGGTAATAATGGGGTACAAATGTAAATAATAGTACATTCTAGGCAAATTAGATAAATAGAAAACAAGTAACATAAAAGTGGATTTAAAAGCCTAGCTATAACCTAACTAGATCACCATAAGCCGACAAAGCATACACAATGAGAAATAAACCCAATCGAGATCCCATAAGCATGATGGGTTGAAACAAACAGTAATACTAAAGTAAGGATAGGATAACAAAAATACCAAACATAAGCAAGCAAATGTGTGCAATATGCATGCACAATACTCCCTTGTCATCCATAACAATAATTATTACTAGTGTCTATTAGATTCCAAACCCCAAATTAGTAATAGAGACAATAACAAATACTAAACTTAAATTATAACTAGTGAATAATAATTGAAACACACAAGATTTTTATCTCGCAAAATTTTTTGATCTTTGAGGTTGTCCAAGGTACGATTGGCCAAGCCACTCGTACCCTTGGATACAAGTCGTACCCACTTCCCTCTCTCCTCTTATATCATAAGTAGCCCATGAGGATAGTATTATGTACTCTATATGAGTTACCCTCCTCTCAATAGTATCCTAAGTATAAAAGTTTTACCAAGTGATTCATCTAGAGCTTACACTTGAACTTGAGTGGATTATTTGGTATACGAGTGCTGCATATAGTTAGGGCATAAGTCATACTTTTTGGATACAACTCAAGGGTGTAAACTTATACATTAACCAGTGTAGAAGACCTAGTAGGAGCCTAGGGTACAATTTTGGGTACCACTCATACCTTAGGGTATGATTACTTAAGGGAGTCATATTAGGAGTCGTACCCCTGGACGGGTTCATTTTGCAGCTTTTAACTAAGGGATTTGTCGTCATTTTCCTTGCCTAAAACCCTAAGTCCCTTCAGTATACAAGGTATTGTAGCCTTCTAATCCCTCCTTTTACATGACTCAAACATTCCAAAATACTCTTAAAAGTTCTTAGAATAAGATTAGAGTCTAGGGTATGGAGGATGTGCATCTAGATACAAGAAGAGTCAAGTTGTCTTGGTGGATCATCTTGTTTATGGCATGTGTATCTTCCCCTTCTTAAATAACTCTAACACCTATGTATTTTACACTTGGTTTAGTAAGTGTACATGGTGTTTTTGAAATCAAATGAAAAAGATTTTGTTGCTAAATCATGAGTAATGATGATTCTTAATTAGACTAAAGTTTATTCATGTTATTGGTGGTTATTTGCATATGTGGATATTATTTGTATGTGGTTTACCAGGAAAATGTCCTTGTTAAAGGTATACACATAAGGTGTTTGTGAAAATGTCAGTGAATTATCTAGCTACTTGTTTGTGATGTTTTGAACTAGGGCAATGGCCCAAAAGCATAAATATTTGATGAATGATTTTGTAAAGGTATTGTGAGCCATGTATTGTGTAATTGATGATATTATTGGGATAATAAGTATTAAGGGGTTGAAGCCCTAAAAATGAAAATAAACTTAATGTGTGTGGTGAGCCTAAATGTTGTGAAAATATGGTGTTACCTTGATAATGAAATGTGAATGGCTATGTGGGTCTTGATGACCATATATATGATTAATGATGAGTCGAACCAAGAAATTTAGTCCGTTGAAGCCATTAATGGTTAAATGATTTTGTGAAGATCAAATTTGTATCTATGAAATTTGTCTAATGAACATGAATGAGTCGTAATAAGGACCTAATGAATGTAAGAACTTGTAGATAGTTGGTTAAAGCCTTGATGTACATGTATTGGATTGAAAATTCTTTGTATCTATGAAATTTGTCTAATGAACATGAATGAGTCATAATAAGGACCTAATGAATGTAAGAACTTGTAAATAGTTGGTTAAAGCCTTGATGTACATGTATTGGATTGAAAATTCTTGGTAAATGGTTGATAAGAACTTTGTTAGGCATTTAATGGATTATATTATGGCTTTAAACGGGGTGATGGCCCAATAAGTATGAATGTTTTATAATTGGTATTGTGTTGATGTTGTTAGCTATGTAATTTATTAAACTATTACTATGCTGGTTTGATGGTTGTGAAAGAGGTTTGATTCCCTAACTGTGAATTTGAAATTATATGTGGAACAAATATGTGGCATAAAAATATCAATGATAAATAAATGAGCTATTAAGGGTCTTGTTGACCGCTAACTGAATTGAATGGTGACTTGAACTGAGACGTTAGCCTAATAAAGTGTTTAATTGATAAATATTTCCGTGAAGACCTTATGGTCCCATGTGGGTCTTGATGACTATGAATTAAATTATATAATGAAATGTGTTAAGGCATTGGCCTATAGAAATGGTTGAGCAATAAAGGCTCCCATGAGGACCATGTGATCATGAATAGTGTTGAATTGGCTAAGTGACCTAAAGTCTTTAAATGTAATATAAATTGTATGAGTGTAAATGCATGAATTAATGGGTCAAAATTTTAAATGGCGACTAATAATGACAAGTGATTCGAGTTCCTTGCCTAATGTTATTACTAGTGATTCAATTTCCTAGTCTAATAAAATGATGGGTGTTATGATATAACTATTGATTTAAGTTCCTAATCTCATGAAATGATGGGTGATTCGAGTTCTTCATCTAATGACATGGTTAGTGATTCGAGTTCCTAGACTGGTGATATGACTAGCAATTCGAGTTCCTAGTCCGAAGAGATCTCTTAAGGTTAAAATACCTCATCTAATAGAATAGCTAGTGATTCAAGTTCCCAGAAAGGTGAAATAACTAGCGATTCGAGTTCCTAGTCCAATGAAAAAATGAGTGATTTGAATTTCTCATCTAATGAAACGGCTAGTGATTCGAGTCCCTAGTTCGATGAGATCTCTAGTGATTTGAGTTCCTAGTCCAAAGAGATGGCTTGTGGCCCATGTCCCCCCTAATGAAATTAGTTGGATTTGTTAACTTGGTTGACTCGGTCAAAGGTAGTGTGTTGGTTAAGTTGGTTTGGGCTTCGGATCCCCTTTGACTAATGTAACGAAGAAGTTTAAGGTTATAAAATTGGTATGGTGGAAGATTAGAATTTCTTCACCCCATGTCTTATGAATGAATAAATTGAGAATATATGTTATGTCTTGATTTTCCTTTGGAAGCATAATATGAACATGTCGTGTATATCTATATATATGAGTATGTGCTTAAGGATATGATTAAAGGTCTATGCCTATTAAGAATGCTTTGAAACTCAGTGTGGAATATCGGAGTCTTAACTTTAAGTCTCACGATTGAAGAGTTTGAGAATGTTGTCAAGTCTTGATATATTTTTGGCATGTGATATGTATTTCTATGTAAGGATAAGTGTATGAATGTGATTGAATATGATATATCAACTTGTTATTGAATGATGATGTTATTTTATCCTTATCCTTTAGTTATATGCTAACGCTCTAACCATTAATCATCTTCGAACGCTATGTCCCCATAAGATAGGGGCCAAAACATCTTCTTCTTCTACGCAGTGAATATGTGTTGTAGAGGATTCATGATTTCAACTTGAAGTGGTAATCTTCCATACTCCAGAAGACCTACCTCTCATTATCACGTTACTCTATATCATACACTTGTATAGTTTTGGTACTTGGCTATTATCGGAGGCTTGTCCAGATATATTATTAACTTTGATGCGTTAGAGGTTTTGCGGATCACTGTGGACTTTGGATATTTTTATTAGACCATTAGCGTTAATGAAATGATAGTTATTATCTAAGTACTGTCGATTAGCCTTATATTTTTTCTATCTTATTATGAGGTCAGGATTCACTGACCCTTGTGGTTTTTATGATAATTATTTGGTTGGGTTAACAGGGAAACCTCTGGTTCATGTGGGCTTGAGGTACCCAAATGACATATCTCGATTTCGTGGCGTGTCAAGTTGGTATCAGAGCCTATGTTCATGGTCAGTTTGGAATCCAAAAAGATGTATATAGTAAAGTCTCTTTTATTGGTGTGAAATGTGCCACACTTATAATAGAGAAGCTATGAGGTATTTAGGAATATTTTTCTTTCTTGTGTTTCCATCTTAAGATATATAGAGTCTAAGGTCTTATATTCCTCTAATTTTTGCTTAATTATCTTTCAAATCATATATCCAAGAAGATCCAACGTTTAACTAGCTCTGCTGTCCAAACTGAGGGTAATATGCTCAAAGCTTGTCTAAGGGTCGTGACATCTTACTATCCTCATTGGATTCTACTAGTCCACACTAACCCCATTATTGGAGGTAAACTTTCTCCTCAGTAGCCTAAAAATGTTGGATTCCATTAATTCTTTGCTCAGTTGGCTCAGGTTGGTGGAAAGTAGTCCAAGAGTAGGTATTGGGTAGGTCTTAATTGTCACACCGCAACAAGTGCTCCCTTCTCGAACCCATTGGAGATAGGCTTCTTCATATTGGTGATACTCATAGAGCATAAGGTGCCCAACATCAGGAAAGTGGGGCCCAATATGCATTCGCTTATCCTCCTTGTTGGTTGTACGGTCAATCACAATATTGTTGTTATGAGAAAGAGAAAAAGGATGTTTTCATTATGTTCAGGTCAGACATAGGCAATAAGAGTGCCCCTCTTGAGCAGCTTCTTCAACCAACAAATACCCTATTACTACTTCTCCTACTTCGGCATGACAAGGTGCTATCTCCGCTTCTATTTTTGGTACCGGCGTTGGCCAAAGTCCCTTGTATGCACTTTTTACTCACTAGGGGTCCGAAGTATCTCCGAATGATGTTATGAGTATGTTAAGACTTTTCTCCTATGATGTGTATTATTTTCCTGATCCTGGGTCTACTCTTTCTTATGTACCCTCGTATGTGGTAGTGCATCTTGATTGTGGTCCCGAGAGTTGTCTGTTTCTTTCTCTTTTTCTACCCTGGTAGGAGACTCTATGGCTGTTAAAAGAGTCTATAAGGAATGTGTGATATTTGTTGGTGGTAGGGGTACTTTTGTTGACTTGATAGAGTTGGACATGGTTGATTTTGATGTTATTTTAGGGATGGATCAATTACACTCTTTCTATGCTTCCTTAGATTATAGGACCCATAAGTGGTTCCTTAGTGCCTAAAGAGAGGTTTATTTCTTATCTAAAAGCCCAAAAGTTGATTTCAAAGGGGTGTTTGTGTCATTTGGTCCAAGTTAAAAGATTTAAACTCGAAAGAGTCTCCTCTAGAACACGTTCTTATGGTTAATGAGTTGCTTGCCATGTCCTCCAGGTTGACCAATGCATCGGCAGCATTCATGGGTTTGATGAATAAGGTCTTCCATCCATTCTTGGATAAGTTTGTCATTTTCTTCATTGATTATATCTTAGTACATTCTATGGGTGAGGTGGATCCTGTAGATTACCTCTGTGCCGTGTTACAAATTTTTGAAGGATCATTATTTCTATGCTAAGTTCTCCAAAGTGGGAGTTTTTGTTGAAGGTCATAGCCCTCTTATTCATGTTTTCTATCTCTAGTAAAAGGATCATGGTAGATTCCCCAAAAGGGATGTGGTGGTATGTCTTTTGGTTTGCTGACCTAAGGACTGCTCCTTTGGTATGTTGTGTTGGGATGAGTCTCATTTATGACCTAGGTAGTTACTATTAAGCACTCCATACCTATGGTTTCATGTCTCTACTGAGGGTCATGCCTTTAGTGGTGTAAGTAGTTCTAGTGATTTTGTACATGACCCTTCTTGTGTTGGTTAGTGGCCCGGGGAACATGGTGATGCGTTAAAATAGGAAATGTAGAAGTCCCTAAGTGGGGGAGATTCTAGGGCACTTTTTAAGGCATTCTATAATGGGGTATGTCGTTCTCCCATTTGATGGTATGCAGTTGGTAAGGGTAAGTTTCTTGACCCTGATTTTGTTCACCAAGCCTTATAAAGATGTAAAGGTGATTCGTGAGAGGTTGAAAACCACTCGAAGTCGCCAAAAATTCCTATGTGGACATGTAGCATAGGAGTTTAGAGTTTATTATGGGCAATTAGTTATTCTTAAAGGTGTCTCCCATGAACGGAGTAATGCATTTTGGTAAAAAAAAAAAGGGGAAGCTTAGTCCCCGATATGTTAGACCCTATTCGATCTCGAAAGAAGGATGGCAGTAGTTCCTATGAGCTGGAATTGTCTTCTAGATTGAAATCTATTTACCCCTATTGTCCATGTCTCTATGTGCGGGGATGCGTAGATGATCCTTCATTGATTTTTTCCCTTGGAGGGCATTGGAACTTTTGGTTTCTTGTCTTGTGAAGATATCACGGTGAGGATCTTGGATCGGCAAGTTCGCCGGTTGTAAATAATAGAAGTGGCTTCAGTGTAGGTTCTATGGAGGAGCCAATAGTCAAATAGAGCTACTTGGGAGGTAGAAGAGGACATGAAGTCCATGTATCCTAAATTGTATTCCATTCTCGAAGTTTATGCTTGAGATATATATTGGTGTTCCTAACTTGATCTGTGTCTTTCATAGAAGCTGGGTGAAATCCCCGATACTTATGAATGATTCATGTCTTTAGTAGACAAGGGATTGATGTTCCTGATGCTTGAGTTGTTTTATGTCTTTGAAAGTCGATGGGTTTAAGCCCCTTAGCATTGAGTTGACGGAGTGTCTTTAAAAAATGATGGACTAGAAATCCCAAAGATCAATGAAATAATATTTAATTTATGATGATCATGATATGTGTTGGTCGCTCTTTGTTGTGTGCCTTGTTCTAACTTGTTAGAAAGTTGTTTTTATATGTGATGATGTGTTAACTTTTGGTTATGCTTTCCTTGTCCATCATTTGCGGATGAATGGTCCTAAGTGGAGCAGAATGAAATACCCCAGATTTTGACCTTTCAAAATTTTTTGATCTTTTAGTATGTTGTCCAAGGTACAATTAGCCAAGCCACTCGTACCCTCTGATATGAGTCATACCCACTTCCCTCTCCCCTATCGTATTATAAAAAACCTAGGAGGATGGCATTCTGTCCTATATACAAGTGACCCTCCCCTCAATTATATCCTACGTATACGAGTCATACCAAGTGAGTCGTATAGATCTTAGACTTGATCTTGAGTGGATTGTTTTGTATACAAGTTGTGCATATAGTTAGGGCATGAGTTTTATCCTCTGGATATAACTCAAGGGTGTTCACTCATATTCGAACCAGTGTATAAGGCCTATGAGGAGCCTAGGGTATGAGTCAGGGTACCACTCGTACCCTAGGGTATGATTACTTAAGGGAGCCGTATGGTAAGCTGTACCCCTAGACGAGTTCACATTTTAGCTATTAACTAAGGGTTTTTGGTCATTTCTCTTTCCTAAAACCCTAAGTCCCTTCACTATATAAGGCATTCTAGCCTCCTAAGCATTCATTTTACATGACTCAAACATTCCAAAACACTCTCAATAGTTCTTGGAACAAGATTAGAGGCTAAGTTTTGGAGGATATATTCATCTAGAGGCAAGAAGACTCAAGTTTTCTTAGTGGATTATCTTGTTTAAGGCATGTATCTCTTCCCCTTCTTAAATTACTCTAAAACCCATGTATTTTACATTTGGATTAGTATGTGTACATGGGGGTTTTGAAATCAAATGAAAAGGGTTTTGTTACTAAATAATGAATAATGATGATTCTTACTTAGACTTGTGTTTATTCATATTATTGGTGGTGATTTGCATATGTAGATATTTGTTATATGTGGTTTAACATGTAGGTCATGAGTAACCCTAATAGTAATGACCATGTAATTTGTTAAACTATGACCATGTTGGTTTGATGGCTAAGAAAGGGGTTCAATTCCCTAAGCTTGAACTTTATATTGTGTGTGGAACAAAAATGTGGAATGGAAATGTTAATGAGAAATGAATGAGCTAGTAAGGGTCTTGATGACCGCCCAATAAATTGAATGATGACTTGAATTGAGCTGTTGGCCTAATAAAGTGTTTAATCGATAAATATTTCCATGAAGACCTTATGACTCCGTGTAGGTCTTGATGACCATGAATTTAATTGTATGATGAAATATGTTAAGGGATCGACCTATTGAAATAGTTGAGCAATAAAGGATCCCATGAGGAGCACGTGGTCATGTATAGTGTCGAATTGGCTAAATGACCTAATGTCCTTAAATGTGATAGAAATTGTATAAATGTAAATGTATGAACTAATGTGTTAAGATTTCAAATGGTGACTAATAATGGCGAGTGATTCAAGTTCCTCATCTAATGAAATGACTAGTGATTCGAGTTCCTGGTCTAATGATACAACGGTTGATAAGAGCTCCTCGTCATATGATATGACTAGTGATTTGAGTTCCTAGTCCCATGAAATGATGGGTGATTCAAGTTCCTCGTCTAATACCATGGCTAGTGTGTCGAGTTCCTACACCGGTGAGATGACTAGCGATTTGAGTTCCTAGTCTGAAGAGATCTCTTGATGTTAAAATACCTCATCCAATGAAATGGCTAGTGATTCGAGTTCCTTGACCGGTGAAATGACTACCCATTCGAGTTCCTAGTCTAATGAAACGGCCAGTGATTCGAGATCATATTCCGATGAGATGGCTAGTGATTCGATTTCCTAGTCCAAAGAGATGGCTTATGGCCCAAGTCTCCCCCCTTCCCCTGCCTAATGAAATAAGTTGAATTGGTTAACTTTGTTGACTTGGTCAACGGTAGTGCGTTGGTTGAGTTTGTTTGGGGTCTGGATCCCCTTTAACTAGTTTAACGAATAACTTTAAGGTTATAAAATTGGTAAGGGGGAAGATAGGAAGTTCTTCACCCCATGTCTCATAAATGAGTGAATTGCAACTATATGTTAAGTCGTGATTTTCCTTTGGAAGCGTAATATGAACATGTCGTGTATGTTTATGTGTATGAGTATGTGTTTAAGAATGTGATTAAAGTTCCATGCCTAATAAGAACAGTTTGAACCTAAGTGTGGAATATCGGAGTCCTCCACTTTATGTCTCATGATTGAAGAGTTTGAGAATGTTGTCAAGTCTGGATATCTTATAGGCATGTGATATAAATCTATATTTAAGACTAAGTGTATGAATGTGATCAAATATGATACATTGAATTGTTGCTGAATGATGATGTTAGTTTATCCTTATCCTTGAGTTACATGCTAGCACTCTAACCGCTAACCGTCTCCTGACTCTATGTCCCTATGCGACATAGGGGCCAAGGAATCTTCTTCTATGCAGTAAATAGGTGTTCAAGAGAATTCTTGCATTGACCTTGAAGTGGTGAGCTTTGATACTCTAGATGATCAACCTCTTATAGTCACGTTACTCCATGTCATAGACTTGTATAGATTTGGTACTTGGCTATTGTCGAGGGCTTGTCCCGATATTTTATTGATGTCGGTTCGTTAGAGGTTTGGTGGATGTCTATGGACTTTGGTATTTTGGCTAGACCATTGGCATTAATGAAATCTTAGTTATTGTCTAATTACTGTATATTAGCCTTATATTTCCGCTATCTTAATATATGGCGGGATTCATCCGAGCCATGTGATTTTTGTGATGATGATTAGGTTGGGTTAACGGGGCGACCTCCGGTTCATGTGGGCTTAAGGTGCCTATATGACATGTCCCAGTTTTGGGGCGTGTCAATAACATATTAGCAGATACCAAACTCGAACAAAAATTAATATGTCGTATCAATATAGCAATGTCGAACTCATACTAGAACTAATAAATAAAAACAACATAACAGGTGATTGAATAGAACCAAAACTACAAACTTTGATATATACTGTGATATGCCATAGTTTTAACCAATTCTCATGTTCGTTTCATAATAAATTCCAAATTTTGGTGGCTAAATACCTTAAGGAGTAGCTTGCTCCAATTATTAATTTAAAAAAAGTGTTCTAAGGTCAAATATTATTCTACCTAAGGTAACTAATCTAACAAATCTTATTATGATGACTTAGTCAGCCCAAATCCCAAGAAATATCCTAAAGGAAGTCGTATGTGATCATTTAATTCAAAAGGGAATTATTATAATCATCATATCTTTAAAAGTAGTGATACGGCCTAACATGAGTCCCAAAACAACCTAAGGAAAGAACTGTAATACCCCGCAAAGTCCTCTTCCAGTATGAGCCTTGGAGCGTATTCAGTAAAGTGGAAATCCCAAGTCTAAAAGTTTTAGATATACCTTATTAAGTATGAAATACTTTGAATCGTATGGAATTTCACTAATTTTTCATGTAAAGCATTGAATAAGCTTTCCATCGATACCAAATTCGCCCAAATCAAACATTCAGGTGAAGAGTTAGAGTCATTTTAGTAAGACAGTGTACCATGGCGCATCGCGGAGCAAGCCAAAATGGTAATTGTCAAATTCCAATGGACCTCCATGATTCCACCATGTCGCGGTGAAGTCCCAGTTCCCAACCAAGTTGGCAAAATGATCCCCATCGCATCGCACTGTCCTACAATTTCCTAATTGTCTAAAACCAGTGAAGGTCTGCGATCATGGCGCGTCGTGCCAAGGACAAAACTAGGGCTCCAGTTCCAGAATTTGCTAAAGGGCTCTTTGGTTTTTTCCCTTTTCCCCAACCTCTATAAATACCCACTTAAGGTTTGAAGACCTCATTTTTCTCTCTTCCCACACAAAAATTAGGGTTTTCAAAACCAAATTCCCTCTCTTCTTCAACCAAAAATCAAGGGATAATCAAGAGGAATCTAGAAATCTTCCGAAGGCTTTCAAGAAAAGAGTTTCCCCAAGGTATGTAGATGTTGATTCTTGGGTCCCTTTCATCCATAAAGCTCAAGAACCCTTTTTAAAACTTCAAGATTTTTATGCTTACAAGATTCCATGATTTGTATGAGTTACCTTGTGATGTTGAGTTTTGATTCATTTTTGTGTACAAGATTTATGAGATTTGACCCTAGTATGTGGAATTTATGTGATGTGTTCATGGCATTTGGTTGTATAAATGGTTAAATAAGCGGAGTATATCCCCCGTAGGTTTGATAGAGAACTTAGGTGAAGCATAAGGGCCATTGTAGTATGTTTAAGATAAAACCCCAAATTAGAAGTTAGTGGGAAATCTCCAAATAAGTATGAACCCGTGCATGTCTAGTGTTTGTTGAAGGACCTTAGTGAACAGGTGGAGATGTGATGGTAGTAAATTCCCTAATTAGGTACCCTTTGATATATGCTAAGCTTTTAATACATGCCAAGTAGTTAGCAAGTAAGTTAAGACGTGATAGTATGAAGTTTCTCCCAAATCAAGTGATATCCAAACGCATGTCAAGATTAATATAGGTATGAAATAGTTGAGGTAAAACCTTGTTGAATTAGGTATGGTCTAGTGGCATGTTCCCCCAACGTTATTATATGATTATGATTTTCAAATGCTTAAAGTGACCCCTTGGTGACTGTGATGATGAATAGACGATTGTGGTCCTTAAATGCTTGAGGTGATGTCTTAATAATTGTCAGAATGAACATATGGCATGGTTCCTAAATTACTTATGAAGATGCTTTAATGATTGTGAAGAAATGCTTTAATGATTGCGATGTTGCATGAATGATTATGATAATACACGAATGCTTGTGATGATGAATGAATGATTATGCTTTACTTTTATGTTATCGAGTCCTGGTGGTATTTATACCTGACGATTTAGCTATTGTCTAGAGTTCGTGTCAGTTTCACGATAATTCCAATCGAGCCATGATTCTCAGAACTCAGTGAACTATAGAACTCTATATCCTTAGATAATTGCAGAATTTAAGAAAGCTCAGTAATCTAAGTAATCTCTGTAATCTCCATATCTCTAGCAATCTAGCCTTAGTCCTGTAAACAGCTCAAATCTAATAGTATGCAAGTATACAACTCTAATCTCGGTAGTGACCGAATAATCTATTCAATCTTTGTATCGTCGTCAAATACCATGATTCAATACCATTTCCATCAAATATGGAACTAAGTAATCTCAGAGTAACTCAGTCAGATCTTTTGAGAAACATGATCAGCATCAGATTCAGTTTAGTTATGTTCAGTTAAGAATCCAGTAAGAGTCATTCAGTTGGGAGTAGAAACTAGCACCGAGTGAGAGAAGGAATGGCGGATCTTCCCGTCAGTGAGAGAAGCCGGAGTCATTAGTAGCAATCCCTGACCTCCAGAACTGTGTATCCAGCACAGGATACAGGAGTCACCATCAAAAAAGGATGTCACCTCCAGAGAGAGAGTATTTCAATACTGTATAGCCTTAGGTCGACTTCCTGCTGAGGGTCATCTGTCAGAGAGAAGAGATAATGTCTTTACCCATGGTACGATATTGGCACCCTCCCAACCGGAGGTAGAGGTTGGACCCCACCTATGATAGGTCGGGGCATGTCGGTTAAGTGACTACTTCCCATAGTTTCAGTTTCAGAATCAGTCTCAGCTTTAATATAAATCTTCAGAAATTAGGACTATTAGATACAGTCATCTATTTATATGAGGAACTCAGATAGTTTCATTAATTCATGGACCATCCCATCAGATAGGCTTGGTCTCATATACAGTTATTTGATATCATATTCAGAGATATGCCACCAAATAGGCTTGATTCACAGTCTCAGATTCTATTGAATATTTTTGTTGTCAGCTTTAGATATATTCATATTTCTTATCATTGATAATAGTTTCTGAAATCATCCGTTAGAGAGGTTGATCTCAAATCCTGTCAGTCGAAAGCAGTAAAGCTTAGAATTCAGTCCTTGATATAAGTACATCCAGATTCTTAGTTATTAGTATCAGATGAGTCAGTAATTCAATATCTCAGTATCAGTAGTGAGTTCAGTCTGCAGTAAAGTGGTATCCGAGTTTAAGTATCTAGAGTTGTGATGATTGTGATTATGGTCTGTGCATTCATGTATGTGATCTCATGCGACATTTTCATGACGATTCATTTTAGATATTCTATACGCATGAGCCTTTGCATTTAGCCTTACCTCGTCTACATACTCAGTACATCCCTATTCTGACGCATTTGTACTATGGTGTTTTATTAGAAACCATAGGTTCAGAGGCACAGGATCCAAAGTATCCTCAGCAGTTCAGTTCCAGTTAGCAGCAGTAGCAGTGAGTCCTCTTTTTTGGCGGATGAATCTCAGTTTACTATTACTGCATCAAATTTTGTTTATTCTCAGTTGACGGAGTTAGTTGGGGACACGTCCCATCAACTCCATAGTTCAGATAGTTTAGAGGCTTTTCAGATAGATGTTGATGTATTAGTATTCAGTTTTCAGTTTGAGTATGTATATGTATAGATGTGTTGAACCTTAAGGCCAGTTTTCGTATTTATTTTGGATATTATGCAGTGTACAGGTACAGATATCAGTAAAGGGTTAACTTGTGATCCTTCGTGTCCATAAGCACTGTGTGACGTCTCGGGATGGGATCTCGGGTCGTTAGAAGGACCTTCCTAAACGTAGGTTATGGATCCACAATCTCATCTGATATACAAATTAAGTTATGTCAAATCCCAAAAGATAATCCTAGCCTAACTTAAAGGCAAATGGGGGCTGGTTCTTACCCAAAAGGACCCAAATTATATAAATTAAGTAGAAATCAATAAAAGATTATATCGACCATAAGAACCCAACTAAACTAGCATAATATCACAATAAATTCATAATCAAGCGAAGTATAGAAGTGCCATGCCTCCTATCTTGTTGAGACGGATAGGCATCCGATGGCTTAATTGCTCAAGAGAACCAACTTATATCTTTGGATTAATATGCATATAACTATAATAATTATAAGGATCTAACAAGTATAGGTAAGAACCCTTGATGAAAGAACAACATAGATAGGCCTATAATAGATATACATGACTTGGCCGTTGGGCCTTGATTACTAAAGAATAAGAAACCATTGTGCTTTACTTTAACAATAGACTACAAAGCCTCTAAGAGAAATATGACATTAGTTTAGATCGGGATAGGACCCCTCCATACACTTAAATATACTACAATATCAAATACATGTTAAAGACTTGGCAAAGCCCCGAATCAACCTGGAGCTCACCAACAGCCACTAAGTAAAATGTGCTTCTTTTAGGGAGATCTATTAGCAAGAATACATGTACCAACGACATTGAACATAGTGTCCCCCAGGAGAGATATCAGTATGAAAGAATGTACTAAATATATAAGGCATAAAGTAAACATATGTAAAAAAAATCTCAAGTGAAACAAGATACAATTGTATAGATAATGATAGAAGATCACCTTTTCTTATACTTATAGAATTATGTACATTAAATTCTTTGCTTTTCTTTACTGTTCTTTGCATTACTAACTTTGTGAGACATTACAAATGACTAGCTGATCTGTGGTAAAAGAAGATGAACTATGCTAGGTATTTTAACCCCTGGGATACTGTCCTCATATATAAATAAATTGGGATTGACCTAAGCTAGGCTTTTATTTCACCCCTGTGATACCACCCATAATATGGGGATCGACCTATGCTAGGTGTTCCTGTAACCCCTGGGATACCACCTATAAATTCATTTTACCTTATTTAGTGGTCATAACATTATTGATATCTAGAGATATGGATCAGTAGAAGACATGTAATCGAGAAGAGAACAATGGTGTACGAAAAAAGTGTAACATCAATGTAAAAATACTTTGGAACTTATATGACTCCATGAACCTCACTAGGCATAAAAAACATTCACTAATGAGACAAAAAGACATATGACAAGTGATAAGATGAATATATGCAACAAATGAGCAAGTAAGGTGTATGAGTAGTGATTAAGTGTCATTAAATAGCATATATGGGTTGTGGAAGATTCCATTGATCTTACATAGCATATAGAAATTATGGCAAATTTAATTGTAGGAAGTTAGATGTTTCAAATAGGGGAATATATGCATATCAAGTGGTGACAGTTGACACCTAATTTTTGCCCCCCCCCCCCCCCCCCCCCCCGCTCTCCCTCGACTAAATTTAATCTTGAGCTTCTTCGATTTTTAATAAAACCAAAATATTTATTTCATCCGAATAAATTTTTTAAAATATATTTATACATAATTTATTATTTTAAGTAGCAATTATATATTACCGTGTTCAATTATACGATATTATATAATTTGATTATTTAAATATTTATTCTATGAATTTTCAAATTATAATTAAGGATTATTTTGAAAATAAATACAATGATTAAAATCTTGATGTTAATAAAATTTATTATCATAATAATTTATTTGGATAAATATGCATTGATCTTATTAAATCAAGAAGCTCAAAATTAAAAGAAGTATTAATTCGTATCAAATTTCAATTTAGTTTGGCCAATATATTAGATTTGACCATAATCAAAATAAAATTGGCCATAATTGCAATGCAATCCGCTACTTGATTTTTAATTTGGTCAAAATTAAATAAATTTAGCTAAATTTTAAATCCCAATTAGGGTTATATTTTAAATAACCCCAAAATTCTCAAAAAGTCTAAGAACATCTACCCAATTCCCATCAAAAAATAATTTCAAATTGTACTACATTGTACTATTTTTCCCCAACTTTGTCCTTTTACAATTTTGAAATTCAAAAATTGTACAACATGGTACAATTTCCCCCCAAATTATCTTTCAGTTCACCTTATCCTCATTCTCTCCAATAAATACTACCACTACTTTGGTAGAAAAAAGGGGGGTGAGAAATGTAAACAAAAAAAAAAGGCTAGAAAGGTGAAAAAATCTTTTTGAGAAAAATAGTTATTTTTATGTAGTAAAAAATTTTGTTTGATAGAGTTGGTCGGCTAATCAAAATTTTGAGTTGCCGATGACGTTTTTTAGTGGTGGTTGGTTTCGACGAAGCTCGTACTCTCGTTTTGCTGCCCCCAAAAAGGTAAACACACCTTTTCTTTTTATTTGCATTTTATTATCATTTTCTTCTTCATTTTTTTCTTCTTTGTAGTTCATAGTTATAGTTTTGTTTGCTGGGATTGTTTGTTGTAGATGGCCTTGAAGGCCGTAGAACGTTGTTGTATCGCTATTTTAATTATTTTCATGTTCATGATATAAAAAATAAGCTAGCAATAATTGTACATTTCTTTTTTGACTTTATTCTTTGATTATTATAGATAAAGTTTTAATCTTTGCTTAAAAGATGTACTTATACTTTTTTTAAACTCATTATTGGTTGATATGTTTGTTTTTAGCATGTAAAGTTATTTTTTTATGTTGAAAAGAATAGTTAATATTGATTGTTTTTCCTTTTCACCTTATTCTTTGATTATTTTGGATAAAGTTTAGATCTTTGCTTGAAAAACATACTCATGTCTTGTTTAAACTCATTGTTGGTAGATATGTTTGTATTTAGCATGTAAAGTAATCTTCTTTATGTTGAAAAGAATAGTTAATATTGATTGTTTCTCCTTTCGACCTTATTCTTTGATTATTTTGGATAAAGTTTAGATCTTTGCGCGAAAAACATACTCATGTGTTGGTTAAACGCGTTGTTGGTAGATATGTTTATTTTTAGCATGTAAATTTATTTCCTTTATATTAAAAAGAATAGTTAATATTGATTTTTTTGCCTTTTGACTTTATTCTTTGATTGTTATATATAACGTTTTAATCTTTGCTCAAAATATGAACTCATGCCTTGTTTAAATTCACTGTTGGGGGATACGTTTGTTTTAGCATGCAAAGTTGTTTCTTCTATGTTAAAAAAATAGTTATTATTGTTTATTTTGCCTTAATAAAAATAGTAATTAGTTAAGTTATGAATTTGTCATTTGCTTGCTAATTATTTTAATGGATTTCAAAATCCTCATATATGAGATGAAGTGCTAGCTTTATTTTCCATCCAAGATGTTTATTCCTATTTTATTCGCATATCGTCTTGTCAAAATGATGAGAAAGTTTGGACTTTTTGGGATAAATAGAATCATTTGTGTATCTTTGACTCATGCATAGTATGATTGTTGAACAATATTTTATTTTTAGAGATGCTAAACTTTTATTCTTATTTTCTTACTTCGGATTGTTATATATGCTCTTTGTGTGTGTAAAGACTTGATTCGTGTCTCTCATTTATTCATAATATCAAAAGAGAATCAACGATGTCTTAGAAATATAAACCATAGGTCGTTACATGATTTTTCATAAAATGTTGGTCATAATTTAGATGTATGAATTTTTGTTAATGTCACCTTAATTGAAATTTAAAGATTCTCTTTCTTGAAAGGTTAACCTTTATTTTCTTTTGTTATATGTATTAGTGTCTATGTTTGTTCAATTTTAGAAGTCATGAATATTTTTCTTGTTGCCTCATCTCTTTACTTTCTCAAGCTTACATTTTTTGTTTCTCGCATTAATTCATTAGTATGGCCTACTTCCTTCTACCTTTATTCATTCTTAATATGAATATAAATCATGAGGCATGCAAGTGGATGTCTTTGCTTTGCATTTTATCTATTGACTCTCGCTCTTGTTATACGTGTGCAAGTGTGCATATCATTGTGATTCAAAAATCGATTCTTGATATTTTCTTTTGCTTTGAAATATGTCACTTTTATGCCTTGAACGTATATTAATTTCTTTATCTTTTCTTTGTATGCAAAAAATGAATCGAGTCCAAATGGACACCTCTTCTCTTGCATTTTGTAATGAGCCAATGATGCCCACCTCTTCGAGTCAAGTTCAAAGTTTTAACCCAAGGTCGACTATTTGGTGTGCGGGTGCTAGAATATAGACGAAGAAGGAAAATGGGTCAAAACCCATTGATGAGGTCACTAAGAGACTTGAAAAGTCTAAATTTTTATTATTGTGTTCTTTTTATTTATTCATTTAATCTTTTACTTATTTCTTTATTCGGGGCCTCGAAGCCAAAGTTGTAAACTAATACAGGTGAAGCGGATTTTGGGCAACAAGGCTCGAAAGTATAAATTAGGACTGATGAAAAGTGGGCCAAAAGCACAATTAGATTAGGACAAAGTGGTGTATTTGGGCTTCTGAGCCCAAATCATTTATTTCTTCTCCTCTCTTTTCCCCTTTTATGTTCTTATTTGCTTTTCATTTGCTTAGACTTGGTTAAATCCCCTACTAAGTCGTCAAAACTTATTTTTTATACAAATCTTTTCCTAAAATTGCTTTTTATCAAAAACCAACTTCTCTTTTTAAAGTTAGTCAAAGATAGTTTTCAAACAGTCTGGATAACTACAAGTTTGCGGACATTTTAGGTGCCTTAAAACCTTCCTAAAACGTTAATCGGAACAGCTTACTCAGAATCTTCAAATTTAAATAATTTTTCTATTTTGGATCGTTTAAAGTATTGTACAAAGGTTTTCTTAATTCCTTTTCAAATAAATTAAGTGACGACTCTTAAAAGTCAAAATTTCCTCCAAAAATAGAAAGGGACCTTGCTGGGAAAATTTAATTAGGTTCTAACCAAATGTTTGATTTCATCTTTTGACTAACTGTTTAAATTGCTTGAATATTTATTTGTTTCTATTTTATGGAATTTAATTATTGTATTTCATGGCATGGTCCTGCATTGATTATTAAATTGTTTTGGGGTTTCGCGGATGTTTCGACCCCTGTTGTACAACTCCAAATCAAATGTTGGAAATATGATACCTTATCGGCACGTTAGGTGGTCAAAGGATGTTCATATTTCCAAACTCAAGTTTTCCACTTGGGAACTTGTGTGCACACCCACTCTAGACACCTAGGATAGAGCTAAATCAAAACCCTCTTTTAGGCATAAGCCTAGGATGACCCAATACCTGAGGGGGTATTGGGACCATTAGAAAACTTGCTCTGCATCTATTGACCCCGAGTCAATAACAGATGAATCATATTTATGTGTTAAAGAAATATATGTTCATTCAATCCAATCCATTATCCTTTGGGGGTTGGGAGAAAGCTTGCTTTTCTTACTTTCGTGTAAGGATGCCTCAATGATACACCAATTGAGAGAGGAATTAAAGCAAGCCAAGCGAGAAATTGATTGATTTAGATGGTTGTGTCTAGGTCACAGCTATACGGAAATTATTTGATCATCAATGGATGTCGAAGCTAAGAGGGCAAAAGCCGATAGAAAAGCATTCAAAAACTATAGTTCCTTTCCCTGCACGGAATATTATTCTTTTTCTCATGTTATTTTCCCTTTCCCTAAAGATTGTATCCCTTTTTTTCAACTTTTGTAGGCATTTATTCCATTTATGTATACCTATGAAGGTTTTGGGGGATAGTGGATTGGCTTTAAAAAGGCATATATTTTCTGTAAAATTTGTTAGGCCTAAACCATTGGCTTAATAGGGTTACCCCAGTTGGGATACGCGTTATTATAATATTTTTATACGATATAACTGACTTATGTGTTTATGTGCATTTATTTGTATCAAAGGCAAATTTATCCACTATGGTCCTGTGGATCAATTTGACTATGACACAAACAACTCTATGTGGTTACTTCTTATAAAGTATCTTGCATTACTTATCACATATGGAAAATAACAGATCTGCCTTTGAGTTATTTTACTTTACAGATAATCGAAAACTACTTTGTGTTGAAACAAACTGGCAGAACATCCTTACTTCACCCGGTCAAAAGTTTATAAAATTCCATCCTCTGACCATCAATAAAAAATGACTGGAAGCGACGAAAAAAATGTGTTGACCATCAAGGACAATGTAATAGCAAAGAAAATCTAGATGATTGTTGAACTCACAAGAAAATTGGAACTGCTTTAGGAGGAGATGAGTCGTACTTTAGATTTGGCTAACCTGGCTATCACTGTCAATGCTCCCACTCCAGAAGGTCATGGGCCTCCACTCTAGATCCCTCCCCTCAGTACACCGATTCTCGAGGACCATCTAAATTACATATCATCCATCTCCGCTCCTCCACTTGTCCAAAGCACCAATCCAAAAAATAACTCAGATGCTTACCATCCATAAAATTCATCCCTAACCCAACAAAATCCATCTCCAAATCCATAAAATTAATTTCCAAATCCCCAGAACTCATTTTCAAACCCACAAAACCCACTTCCAAATCCACAAAATTTGCTTCCAAATCCACAAAATTTTCTCCCAAATCTACAAAATCCATCCCCATACCTACCAAATCCATCTCTGAATTGACAAAATTTATTTTTGAATTTGCAAAATCTTTCTCAGATCCTACCAAACTACTCTCAAATTCCAAAAAAAACTTTTCCAATTTTTAAAACGTTCTCCCTACCTACTACCCAAATTCTTCTCTTCCTCAAAATCGATCTACCCTTCCAAATCCTTCTCATGTCATCATATCCCCTAACATCTACAATTTCTTTCCCAATCTTGAGATAGACCATTATAAGAAGAAGGAAAAAGAATTAAGGACCAAGCATAAAATAAACTTTTTGGCTATGAATGAATAGATTATGAGGATCAAGGAATCTCATAGGGTAGGAGACGATGATGGTCTAGGTTACGATGATCTATGTGTTCACCCTGGAGTAGACCTACCTAAAGGATACAATTTCCCTAAATTTGAAGTGTTCGGCGGTATTAAAAATCCAATGGCACACCTGAGAAGGTATTGTGATCAAATGGTGGGGGTAGGAAAACAATGAGGCATTATTGATGCGTTTGTTCAGCCAGCGGTTAAGCGGCGAAGCCTTAGATTGGTTTACATCTCAATAACTGAAAAGATGGTCTAGTTGGAGGGCATTGGCTAAAAGTTTTCTTGAAAGATTAGCATTTAATATTGAGATAGTCCCTAATCTATACTCACTTGACTGGATCAAATAGAAAAATGATGAGTGGTTCCGACACTATGCCTTCTGTTTGAGAAAAGAAGCTGCTAAAGTACAACCTCCCATGTCTGAGAAAGAAATGGTATCGGTTTTTTGTCACACTTATGAGGGAGAATATTATACCAGGATAGTATCAGCGGTCCGAGCAAATTTCAAAGATTTGGTAAAAATTGGGGAGTCGTTAGAGAAAGGCATCTGAACAGGAAAAATTGCCAAAAACCTAACATCATATGAATCTTCTGCATTCTCAAAGAAGAAAAGAGAGGATGTCACTATGATCTCTACTAATTTTGTTGATAAATTGAAGAATAAATTGAAGCCTAGGAATATTATTTCCTCACCTCCGTCACCATTTTTTCAGCATGTATTCTATACCCAACCTCATTACCAAGCTCCATTTCCAAATATCCAATCTCAATATCAAGCTTTTCTTCTAAATGTACAACCCCAATACCAAGCTCCACTTCCAAATATCCAATCCCAGTACCAAGCTCCACTTCTAAATATCCAATCCCAATACCAAGCTCCACAGCCAAATATTTTACCCCAATATTAAATTCCATAGCTAAATTATCAGCCTCATAGTAAAGATACCCTCCTAAATAATTGAAAAAACATCCAAATGCCCCCAAATAATCATCAAGTACCTCTTCCTTCTATGCAAAATCATTATAACCCCCTATGCCCAAACCTTAAAAAAAGGCCTCCCGAACTTCACACTATTGGCTGAAAGTCATACCCAACTCTTCGGGAAATTGAAGGAAGCAGGTCATTTACAGCTTATCCAACCAAAACTTATCAATCCTAGTTTTTGATTTTATCTTGTTGATCTAAATTATGCCTATCATTTGGCAGAGGCGGGGCACAGTACCAAGGATTGTATTAACCTATAGCATAGGATCCAAGACTAGATTGATAAGAAGATCATTACTTTTTAGATTCCATCACCAAATATCACCAGTAATCTATTTCCTAATCATGAGGGAGCCACGGTTAGAATGATCAAAATATCAGGCGAATGGCTATCTGGCAAGACTATTACTAAGGTGGATTCACAAAATTCCAATAAGACAGAAAGAGTGAAAAAATAGAGAAAGTTGTGGCTGCCTTGAGCGTCTTGGATAAGAATTGGGAAGGAATTATTAATCCCGTTATGGTCCCAAAAAAATCATGTAAGCGTGGGATAGGGTCCCAGCCAAGAAAAAAAGATGAGATTGAAGATAACTTAAAGATGAGTCTGTCCAAATCGTTGCCACTCATGTACCAGGCATTTCTTGTGCACGAAATGTCAAAAGATGATGGTCTTAGGGATGGGATGGAAAATCTGTTCGTGGGATGCACTTTCATAACCGAGGATTTCCTGAATTCTGGTAGGGTGAGGAAGGTTACACCAGGAGAGGCATTGCAAAATTGGACCTCCACTCCATTCATAACTCATCGCCCATCGTGAGAGATGAAAGGGCAATTACTAGTAGTTTTAAAAAATCGGTGATGGTCCAGAGGAGGCCCCTTGATCCACCCTTTATATCTCAATTTTTCTTTTCATGTTTTACTGCTTTCAAAATAAGGCATGGGCCCTCATTTGTGCGAGTCATGAGCAATAGTTCATATTTATTTTCCAAATTTCAATAAAAAGGCCTCCCTTCATTTAAGAATTTTTTTTTGAAATATGATTATATTATTGACTTTTATTATCTTGTTATCATCTAACATGGTTTGTTTCAAAATGGTAATTTAAAGTCTGCCAACGTCATGTCATGTCAAGGGTTAGACGAACAAAGTGAGGGGAGTGATGATGAATAGAAGAAGGTGATGAGGAGCAGTTAGTGGGAGATATAGAGGAATTTGAAAATTAAGAGAAGACCAACTTGGATGAAATTAGAATAGTCAACCTTGGTGATCCTGATGAAATCAAAGAGACAAGTGTTAGTGATCGCTTGGCAGAAGCACACATAATTTTGATGCGGTAAAGAGATGTTTTTTGAATGATGTTTCTATTTTGTTTCCTTGGTTTATTTGTAATCGCCTTTATGATAGTATGTTTTATGATGTGTAATTGCCTAGAATTATTTTACCTTTATGTACGAACAATGTTTGAACTGAATTCCCAAGAAAGGGATATGTAGGCGACCTATGTAGGCTTCAGTCAACCCCCTTAGGAAAATTTATCCTTTTTTTTCATCTACGAAATATGTTTGACCTGAATTCCCAAGAAAGGGATATGTGGGCAGCCTAAGTCAACTTTGGTCAACCCTTTAGGATAATTTATCCTCTCCCTTTATGTATGAACTACGCATGACCTAAATTCTCAAGAATGAGATACGTAGACGTCCTATGTCAGCTTCGGTCAACCCATTAGAATTTTATATGTATCCCTAGCGTTGTCCTGAACTATGTTTAACCTAATTCATACTTCAACGGGATACGTAGACACCCCAACGTCTCGATCACATAACCCCAGGAAATGGAAACTTCAGCAGAATTTTTGAGAAGGAACCTCAAAAATTCACAAGAGAAAGATCATCTTTAAAAAACGAAGAGAATGAAGACTAACAAAGACTTCGGATCCCCTCGAGCTAAGATCATCTTAAACAACTTTAAACTGGGGCAAAATTTTTGAGGAGGTCCTCAAAATATCCACTAATATATTGGACTATATTTTAAATCCCCTAGCAGCAGAGGCCAAAATCTTGTTTTGAAAATCACCAATCGTGATAAAGTCTAGATTCACTAAATCTCCAACTATGATAAAACTTTTGATAGAGAGCCTCAACAATGTTGAATCCCTAGAAATCCTTCATCAAATGCTAGACATAGTCATAACCAAGTGGAAGACGTTCATCGGGCTTTTACATGACTTGACTGGAACAGACTTCCTAAATCTTTTACAGAAGTTTTGAAACTAGTTTTTAGAAAAATTAAGATTACTTTCAAAAATCCATCCAAATCTTCCTACTTAGTAATTTCCTAAGCATTTTTTTGGATGGGGAGTCAGGTTGGAAGTTCCAACTTGATGGAGTACTCGTAAGATGGGGAAGACAAACCAAGATCAAAGAAGGTCTATACAAAGTAGTTTGATTCAAAAATCTAATCATTTTTCTGTGGATGCAGGGATCAATACACAAAATAAAAGTCTTTTTCAAAAAAAAATCTCCAAGCGGGTTGCAAGCCATATCAAAGCACAGAATGCTCAATAACGTTATTTCTGGATAGCCCCAAAGATGGGTTTAATACCCATTTATTAAGGTCATTTTAAATTATCAATGGAGGAAAAACAAAGGCGCATTATCTTCTTTATGAATATTGTATTTAAATTTCTTTAGATAAAAGCAGTCACTAGTATAAGCGACTTTGTGTCTATTAAATATTTACTTTGAGTGCAGGTGCATACAAAGGAGTCGGCACAGTAAATACAAAACTCAAAAGGATCAATCAATAGGAAGAAGAGTGGAAATTCTTCCTCAAAATTCATTAAAACAAAAAGAACGGTATTTGAGTGACCCTAAAAAGGAAGTTTACCTATTCATTTATATCTGGTGGGTCTGCTATTTAAATACTTCTTTGAAAAAGGATGAATAGTGGATTAAACATTTAGATTAAGATGCCGAGTATATGACATTTAAACGTCTACAAATTTGACTGTGGTCGCCAATGAGAGCGGCATTGTGTCTACTAATTGTCTACATTGAGTGCAGGTACATGTGGAAAGCCAAAATGCAGACTAAATTTAATTTGGGGAGGGGGCAGTTGTTGACACCTAATTTTTGCCCTCCACGACTAAATTTAATCCTGAGCTTCTTCGATTTTTAATAAAATCAAAATATTTATTTTATCCAAATAATTTTTTTTTAAAATAAATTTGTACATAATTTTTTCATTTTAAGTAGTGATTATATATCATCATGTTCAATTATAAGAGATTATATAATTTGATTATTTAAATATTTATTTTATGGAATATTGGATTTTAATTAAGGATTATTTTAAAAATAAATATAATGATTAAAATCTTTATTTTAATAAAATTTATTATCAAAATTATTCATTTGGATAAATATGCATTGATTTCATTAAATCAAGAAGCTCGAAATTAAAAAAAAGTATTAATTCATATCAAATTTTAATTTAATTTAGCCAATCTATTAGATTTGACCATTATTGAAATAAAATTGGCCATAATTGCAATGCAGTCCACCACTTGATTTTTAATTTGATCAAAATTAAATAAATTTGGCTAAATTTTAAAATTCAATTGGAGTTATATTTTAAATAACCCCAAAATTCTCAAAAACACTAATAACTTCTACCCAATTCTCACCAAAAAATAATTTTAAATTGTACTACATTGTACTATTTCTCTCCAACTTTGTCCTTTACAAATTTTAAAATTCAAAAATTGTACTACATGGTACAATTTTCACCCACATTATCTTCCACCTCACCTTATCTTCAATTTTAAAATTCCAAAAACACCCCAAAATATTTTTTTTCTTCAACATTGGTGGATGACAAGAAATAAATCCTCATCCTTTCCTATAAATAATTTTCTCCCACATTGATGGAGAAAAAGAAGAAAATTCTCATTCTCTCTTATAAATACTACCACTAGTTTGGTAGGAAAAAGGGGGTGGAAAAAGTTTTTAAAAAAAGTTAGAAAGGTGAAAAAATTCTTTTGAGCAAAACAATTATTTTTATTTAGTAAAAATTTTGTTTCATAGAGTTGGTCGGCTAATCAAAATTTTGAGTTGCCGATGATATTTTTCGGTGGTGGTTGATTCTGATGAAGCTCGTAGTCTCATTTTACTACACCCAAAAATGTACACACACCTTTCCTTCTTTTTTTGTTTTATTATTATTTTCTTCTTCATTTTTTTCTTCTTCGTAGTTCATAGTTATAGTTTTATTTGCTGGGATTTTTTGTTGTAGATGGCCTTGAAGGCCATAGGACATTGTGGTATCACTATTTTAATTATTTTTATGTTCATGATATAAAAAATGAGCTAGCAATAGTGGGGTACATGCCTTTTTCTTGTCTTTATTCTTTGATTATTATAGATAAAGTTTTAATCTTTTCTTAAAAGATGTACTTATGTTTTGTTTAAACTCATTGTTGATGGATATGTTTGTTTTTAGCATGTAAAGTTATTTTCATTATGTTGAAAAGAATAACTAATATTGATTGTTTCACCCTTTCACCTTATTCTTTGATTATTTTGGATAAAGTTCAGATCTTTGTCTGAAAAACATACACATGTCTTGTTTAAACTCATTGTTAGTAGATATGTTTGTTTTTAGCATGTAAAGTTATTTTCTTTATGTTGAAAAGAATAGTGCATATTGATTGTTTTGTATTTTGACCTTATTCTTTAAATATTTTGGATAAAGTTTTGATATTTGCTTGAAAAACATACCCATGTCTTGTTTAAACTCATTGTTGGTAGATATGTTTGTTTTTAGCATGTAAATTTATTTCCTTTATGTTGAAAAGAATAGTTAATATTGATTGTTTTGTCTTTTCACTTTATTCTTTGATTGTAATGTATAAAGTTTTAATCTTTTCTCAAAAGACGACCTCATGCCTTGTTTAAATTCATTGTTGGTGGATATTTTGTTTTAGCATGCAAAGTTATTTATTTTATGTTAGAAAAATAGTTATTATTGTTTGTTTTGCCTTAATAAAAACAGTAATTAGTTAAGTCAAGAATTTTTCATTTGCTTCCTAATTATTTTAATGGATTTCAAAATCCTCATATAAGAGATGAAGTGCTAACTTTATTTTCCATCTGAGATGTTTATTCCTCTTTTGTTCGCATGTTGTCTTGTCAAAATGATGAATAAGTCCGGACTTTTATGGATAAATAAAATTATTTGGATATCTTTGACTCATGAATAGTATGATTGTTGAACGATATTTCACTTTTACAAATGCGAAACTTCTATTCTTATTTTCTAACTCCGAATTATTATATGTGCTCTTTGTGTGTCTAAAGACTTGATTCATGTTTCACTTTTATTCATAATATCAAAAGAGAATCAACAATGTCTTAGAAATATAAACCATAGGTCTTTACACGTTTTTTCATAAAATATTGATTGTAATTTAAAAGTATGAATTTTCGTTAATGTCGCATTAATTGAAATTTAAAGATTCTCTTTATTGAAAAGTTAACCTTTATTTTCTTTTGTTATATGGATTAGTTTCTATGTTTGTTCAATTTTAGAAGTCATGAGTATTTTTCTTGATGCCTCATCCCTTTACTTTTGCAAGCTTACGTCATTTGTTTCTCACATTAATTCATTGAATATGGTCTTCTTTCTTTTACCTTTATTCATTCTTAATATGAACATAAATCATGAGGCATGTAGGTGGATGTCTTTGCTTTGCATTTTATCTATTAACTTTAACTCTTGTTATACGTGTGCAAGTGTGCATATCATTATAATTCAAAAATCGATTCTTGAAATTTTCTTTTGCTTTGAAATATGTCACTTTTATGCCTTGAACGTATATTAATCTTTTCTATCTTTTTTTTGCATGCAAAAAATGTCTCGAGTCCAAATGAACTCTCTTTTCGCATTTCATAATGGGCCAATGAGGCCCACCTCTCCGAGTCAAGTTCGAAGTTTAAATCAAAGGTCGACTATATCGCGTGCGGGTGCTAGAGGATAGACGAAGAAGGAAAATGGGTCAAAACCCATTGATTAGGTCACTAAGAGACTTGAAAAGTCTCAATTTTTTATTATTATCTTCTTTTTATTTTTTTATTTAATCATTTACTTATTCATTTATTCGGGGCCTCGAAGCCAAAGTTGTAAACTAATACAGGTGAAGCAGATTTTGGGCCAAAAAGGCTTGAAAGTATAGATTAGGACAAGTGAAAAATGGGCCGAAAGCCCAATTAGATTAGCACAGGGTGATGAATTTGGGCTTAAGAGCCCAAATCATTTATTTCTTCTCCTCTTTTTCCCCTTTTATGTGTTTTTTTTCTTTTGATTTGATTAGAATTGGTTAAATATCCTACTAAGTCGTCAAAACTTATTTTTAATATAAATATTTTTCCTAAAATTTCTTTGTTTTCACAAACCAACTTCTCTTTGTCAAAGTTAGTCAAAGATAGTTTTTAAATTGTCTGGATAATTGCAAGTTAGCGGACGTTTTAGGTGCCTTAAAACCTTCCTAAAACGTTAATTGTAACTGCTTACTCAGAATTTTCAAATTTAAATGATTTTTCTATTTTGGATCTTTTAAGGTATTGTATAAAGGTTTTATTAATTCCTTTTCAAATAAATTAAGTGACGACTCTTAAAAGTCAAAATTTCCATGAAAAATAGAGACATGTAACTCCTCAACTAAAGAGGTTTGGACTGTACAATAAATACACACTAGGTAATAATAATTAGAAGGGTACGTGAGAATGGGTATTGTTGATACACGTTGGCATTAGGAACAAATGTGTATCCCACGTAAGGACATATAAACTATTTGTTCAATAGGTAAGGACTATATTAGGTCACCTTATACCCAAACACGATGGGAAATATGTAAAAAAAAAAAGAACATGTGTATCCAAAAGAAGTATATGATCAATTAGGCAGTTGAAGTAATTTTGGACAAATTGTATATCCAGCATGTGACACTCTTAACTTGCATAATCTTGGATCTTATTGACTTATATAAGTGAAATATGTGACACTTTGACACACTTTTAGACCATGAGTAGTAAATAAAAGGTTGATTAACTATAGTGGGGTTTGTACACCATCACAATGTATCTTTTAACATGAAAGATCATCTACGAAGTTCACTTTATTGGTACATAAGTATAAGACCTCATGCCATAGAATATGAATTAGAATAGATTTACATACCTTGTTGTGCAACCTGATTATTATAATGAATTAATTAGCCTTCTTTCCTTTAAGGTGTTAATATACAATATAAGCACATAATGGAGCTAATATTAGCAACTAATCCCAATGTAATCATTGTAAAATAGTAGCTAAACACTTGATGGGCAGTAAGACTATTCAGCTCCTCAAACACTTGGCGTATCACCACACCCTCCTTTTATAATTTAATACAATTCCACTTGACCATTCTATAAGATCACCTACCGCCTCCAACAACAACACCTATATACATCACCTAAACAGACCCAAAATCCTTCAACATAATATAAATTATCGAACTCTCGGCTTCCGATCACCATCCCATGAGTTCTTAACAACAACATATATAAATCCTCTATCAAGAGATATGTATAAAGAGAGAGATATAGGGGCATTAACCTTACCTTTATTTTCAAAATTTTCTTTCTTAAAATGCACCCCATAAAGACCCTAAGTTTCCCTTTAAGTTGAACCAAATACTATTATAAAATATCTTAGAGATTATAGAGAAGTGGTCTGTGAAGCCTTGCTAAAAGGGTTGTCCTACACTTCAAACAAAAATATTTGATTTTAATAACTTCCCATGATAGGATTAAAGATAAACCATTGTTATTTTCACTTACCTTGGTTCGAAATAAGATGGGTTTCTTAAAGAACCCTAGGAGAAATTAGGCAGCTATTTTTGGTTGAGAAGAACTTGAGAGAAATCTGATCTTTCTATAAATGAAATAATAGTGAAGTGAGCTTATCTTTTATCTATAAAGAACCCCTCATGACTGCCTCTATCTCTTTAATTTAGACCTCCTGATATTTCTTTTTGGTCAAAAGGTCCAAGTAGGGGATCCACCTACTTAGTTCTTTAAGCTAGTCAAGTAGTCCAAGTAGGTTATGCACCAACTTGCTCTATTAAGCTGGTCAAAAGTTCCATTTACCTTAAGTAGGTGATACAACTATTTTATCTCTTGATTTGGTCAAATAGTATAAGTAAGTTATGCTCCTACTTGACCATTGGACTTGGGCCTTGTGGATCTAAAACTATTGGGCCTTGGCTGCCCATTCTTCTCTTTTTCTTTCTTTTAGTTTCGGCCAAAATTAATTCAAGTAGGTGGTAGTGCATTTGGCCTAATAAGCTTGTCAATGGAGTCTTAGTAGATGATGCACTTACTAAGTTCTAAGATTGGTCAATAGGTCAAAGTAGGTGATGCGCCTACTTATCACCTACTAGCTTAATCTAAGTCAAGAAAGAAACTCGCTTATTAATTCCATATCCTAATTCTCAAAATATAAACTTAATACTTATATGCACCAGTACACTTTAATACTTTCATTTACACTTAACACTCAACTCTAACCTTTAAGCTCAAAAACCACCTTACTTTTCAAGTTTAAATACCTTCATCGATGCTAACTTAGTCATATACGTGCTAAAATATATGGGGTGTTACATCACCTCCCTCTTTGGATCATTCATCCTCGAATGAGAGATATAGCTCTGAATAATGTTGACTCTAGAATTTATCTAAATATTTTTCTTGAATTTCTCCTTTGTAGAAAAGAAAGTTCAAAACACACTAGCTTACAATACTACACATATACAAACCTTGCACAATATTTTAACCGCTGCATATCAAGCTATCAAATAAAGGGTAAGGATCCTCTCAGCCATATATTATTGAGTCAAACAATTCTGTAGCCCACATTTCTCTACTTTTTTTTGTATAACTAGTTTGATATGTAACATTTGGAATTTAGGAATCCCTAGTATGAACTATACATATGAATATAAGGCACGTGCTTAAGATAACAAATGGACTAATGAGAAAATGAATAAGTGAGCAAGTAATTAACTAATCCTACGAACAAGTGAATACATGCTTGTGAAACTTATAATAGATATACATGACTAGGCCGTTGGGGCCTTGATTACTAAAGAATAAGACACCACTACGCTTTACTTTAACAATAGTCTATAAATTCTCTAAGAGATAAACAACATTATTTTAGATCGAGATAGGAACCCGTCATACCCTTAAATATACTACAATATCAAATAAATGCTAAAGACTCGGCAAAGCCCCGAATCAACCTAGAGCTCACCAACATCCACATAGTAAAATATGCTTCTTTTAGGGAGATCTATTAGCTAGAATACATATTCCTATGTTATGAAACATAGCATCCCCCAGGAGGGACGCTAGTATGAAAGTTTGTTCTGAATATGTATGGCATAAAGTAACCATATGTAAAACAAAAGCTCAAGTGAAACAAGGTACAAAAGTATAGATAATGATGGAAGACCACCTTTGCTTATACTTGTTAAATCATGTACATTAAATTCTTTCTTTGCTTTATTGTTCTTTGCATTACTAACTTTGAAAGACATAACAAATTAGTAGCTGATCAGTGGTAAAAGAAGATGACTCATGCTCAGCATTTTAACCCATGGGATGCTATCCTCATAAATAAATAAATTGGGATCAACCTATTCTAGGCTTTTCTTTCACCCCTGAGATACCGCCTGTAATATAAGGATCAACCCACGGTAGGTGTTTCTTTTACCCCTGGGATACTAACCATAAATGCATATATTCATTTTACCTTATTTCGTTAATTTTTAAGATTGTTCTTTGGTGGTCATAACATTATTGAGCTTTAGAGCTATGGACCAATAGAAGACTTGTGATTGAGAAAAGAACCATGATATACGAAAAAATTGTAACATCAATGTAGAAATACTTTGGAACTTATATGACCCCATAAACCTCACTAGGCATAAAACACATTCACTAATGAGACAAAAAGACATGTGACAAGTGATAAGATGAATATATGCAACAAATGAGCAAGTAAGGTGTATGAGTAGTGATTAAGTGTCATTAAATAGCATATATGGGTTGTGGAATATTCCATTGATCTTACATAGCATATAGAAATTATGGCAGAATCAAGTGTGGAAATTTAGATATTTCAAATGGGGGAATATGTGTATATAAAGTGGAGACATATAACTCCTCAACTAAAGAGGTTTGGACTGTACATTAAATACACACTAGGTAATAATAATTAGAAGGTTACATGAGAAAGAGCACTATTGAGATACGTGGGAATAAGGAATAAATATGTATCCTATGTAAGGGCATATAAACTATTTATTCAATAGGTAAGGACTCTATAAGGTCACCTTATACCAAAACACGATGGGAATTATAAATAAAAAGAAACATGTGTATCCAAAAGAAGTATATGATCAATTAGGCAATTGAAGTAATTTTGGACAGATTGTATATCCAGCATGTGACACTCTGAAATTGTATAATCTTGGATCTTATTGGCTTATATAAGTGAAACATATGACACTTTGATACAATTTTAGACCATGAGCAGTATATAAAAGGTCGGTTAATTATAGTGGGGTTTGTACACCATCTCAATGTATCTTTTACCATGAAACATCATCTACGAAGCTCACTTTAATGGCATACAAGTATAAGACATCGGGCCATAGAATATGAATTAGAATAGCTTTACATACCTTGTCGTACAACCTAATTATTATAATGAATTAATTAGACTTTTTTCCTTTAAGGTGTTAATATTTAATATAAGTAAATAATGGAGCTAATATTAGCAACTAATCACAATGTCATCATTGTAAAATAGTAGCTAAACACATGAAGGTACGTAAGACTATTCAGCCCCTAAAACACTTGGCGTATCACCACACCCTCCTTTTATAATTTAATACAATTCCACATAACAATTCTATAAGGTCACCTACCACCCCCAACAACAACACCTGTAGACATCACCTAAACAGACCCAAAATCCTTCAACACAATATAAATTATTGAACTCAGGCTTTCAATCACCATCCCATGAGTTCTTAACAACAATATATATAAAATCCTCACTCAAGAGATATATATAAAGAGGGAAAATTGGGGCAGTAACATTACTTTTATTTCTAAAATTATCTTTCTTAAAGTGCACTCCATAAATACCCTAAGTGTCCCTTCAAGTTGAACCAAATACTATTGAAAAATATCTTAGAGATTACGGAGAAGTGGTCTGCCAAGCCTTGCTAAAAGGGTTGTCCTATACTTCAAACAAAAATATTTGATTTCAATAACTTCCCATGATAGGATTAAAGATAACCCAAAGTTATTTTCACTTACCTTGGCTGGAAATAAGAAGGGTTTCTTAAAGAACCCTAGGAGAAATTAGGCAGTTATTTTTGGTTGAGAAAAGCTTGAGAGAAATTTGATTTTTCTACAAATGAAATAATAGTGAAGTGAGCTTATCTTTGATCTATGAAGAACCACTCATAACTGCCTCTCTCTCTTTAATTTGGACCAGATATTTCTTTTTGGTCAAAAGGTCCAAATAGATGATGCACCTACTTGGTTCATTAAGCTAGTCAAGTAGTCCAAGTCGATAATGAACCTACTTGCTCTATTAAGCTGGTCAAAATGTCCATTTACCTAAAGTAGGTGATGAAACCATTTTATCCCTTAATTTGGTCAAATTGTATAAGTAGGTAATGCTCCTACTTGACCATTGGACTTGGGCCTTGTGGATCTAAAACTTTTGGGCCTTGGCTGCCCATTCTTCTTCTTTTCTTTCTTTTAGTTTGGGCCAAAATTAATTCAAGTGGGTGGTAGTGTATTTGGCCCCAATTAGATAGTCAACGGAGTCTTAGTAGGTGATGTACCTACTTAGTTCTTAGATTTGTCAATAGGTCAAAGTAGGTGATGCACCAACTTATTACCTACTAGCTTAATCTAAGTAAAGAAAGAATCTCGCTTATTAATTCCATATCCTGAGTCTTAAAATATCAATGTAATACTTATATGCACTAGGACACTTTAATTCTTTTATTTACACTTATCACTTAACTCTAACCTTTAAGCTCCAAAACAACCTTACTTTTCAAGTTTTAAAACCTTCATCGATGCTAACTTAGTCATACACGTGCCAAAATATATGGGGTGTTACATCACCGCCCCACCTTTGGATCATTCATCCTCGAATACAAGATGTAGCTTAGAATAATGTTGACTCTAAATTTCTATAAATATTTTTGCTTGTATTTCTCCCATGTAGACAAGACAGTACAACACACACAAGCTTACAATACTACACATATACAAACCTTGCACAATATTTTAACCGCTGCATATTAAGCAATGAAATGTAGGGTAATGTTGCTCTCAACCACATATATTCAAACAAAAAATTTTGTATCCTACATTTATCTACTATTTTTCTTGGTATAACTAGTTTGATGTGTAACATTTGGAATGTAGGAATCCCTAGTATGAACTATATATATGAATATAAGACACGTGCGCAAGATAAAAAATGGACTAACAAGCAAGTGAGCAAGTAATTAACTAATCATGCAAACAAGTGAATAGATGCATATGAAACTTATAATTTGTTAAGAACGATAAGTGATGTCGGAATCCCATGTAGTTTCTTAGAATAATATGGATAATTGAAATTTGTAGACTTCTAAAATTCTCAAGTTATCTCTCTCTCTCTTTTAAGATATTTGAATCCTACATAACACTCCAACATAGGATACATCTCTTGTCTTTCAACCTTCCAATATGTAGGGAAGGATAGAATTTAGAATATATTCAAGTGGTCCCTCTATGAATTCAATACCCTTGGTGGGTATAATAAGTTATGGGTCTCATAGACATTAACACTGAATAGACACATAAAGTACAAGGTGTAAAAGTGTAACTCTAGAGGTAGTCTATCTTACGGCTGCTACTCAATTCTCTATACGTTAAGACCCAACATATAAAGAGTGCAACTTTTATTTCTTTCCAAATCTCATGAGGCTTTTAATAAGTGAATCTTGTTAAACAGATACTTTCTAATATGAAACCTTAATTTTTTTTTCTCATTGAATATTGATAGGACACTATACTTGGCCATCCATCTATAGGTACACTTTATGCTAAAGTTCACATATATGTAAAATTTTTATTTCCTGGCCAGACCCCAACTTCACCATGAAACAAAGGGCTTAATCCCAATATATTCAATGCTTAAGTAAATAAGCATAATCGAGGCATATAACACATAGACAAATAAATCACATAGAGTTATGGCACATAGTAATCGGCACAAAGAATTACTTTATATATAAATAGTAATCCACAATGAAGACCATTTAGCATATAAATAATGCACATAAGAGGGATATGATACATAGATATTTGGGGTATAGGAACATTGATTTGTATGCAAGTAAATTGTAAAAGACGATAATATATAAGCATGTAAGCTAGGTAGCATTTGAGAAAATGAACTATGACATGTAACGTGGGAAGATGAATAACAAACATTAGTACATGAGCCGGTGGACTGCAAAACAAATTGATAAAATGGACTAGATGTGAGCATTACGCAACATATGACCACTAATTCTACCTATAATAAGGTGAAAGGTAAATCACATGGGTAGGTGTACTCTACATGTTTAAGTAGACTAAAATATGAATATGTATAATTTAGTAAATATGAGAAAGTGAGCATATGTCACATGGACAAATATTTAAACTATGAGGCGTGTAATTCTTAAACAAGTAGGCTATGAAGTATGTTGACATTTAGGCATATTGTCTACGAAACATATCATACACAGACAATAGATTTATGGTAATTATGACCCATGAACAAGTAACATAGAATGCATATATAATATGGACAAGCGATTTGTGTCAAATAATTAATGAAACATATAATATATATACTACAAGATACTTTAAAACATATAGTAATAAGTGAGGTTTTTATCAAGCAATGAACACCTACATCCAATTGTTCTATGACATATTTAACAAGTGAGAAAATAATCCTCAAAGGGTATATGACTTACAATTAGATAAGCTATATAATACATAGCAGGTATAATTATATAGGCAACTGAAGTCTTGGAAACTAGGTGGCCTCCTATAGAACCACTCTACTATATCTTAAGTGCAAGCATACCATCACTGGTTTTAAATCACAGGTATGTAGCTATGCCCATATTAATTTACTTATCTTAAAGTATATACAATTTTCCCATATAGTCTTTTAGACTTAAGAATTCTTCTTATAAATACTCTAATCACCAGAACTTAGTTATTTTTAAAGTCAATATAAATAACAAGGCAGAGATAAAGGGAAAACTCTGTATAGTTAATCTATAGGAATGTGAGACTGAGAACTCTAATTTTTTACTGGTCGGTGATACATCATAAGACTCTACGCTTGATACCTTATTAAGGTTATAAAAGGCAAATGAACAAGTGAACCTTGAGGACATCATAACACATTAACAAGTAAATCTTGGTAGTGGGAAATCAAATGAATAGGTGATACCTACAACTTATAGAAAATATACTCCATTGATAGTAGTCACTATGTATGTGTAAGAACCTTGTTTACTTCATATAAATGATGCAAGGGCATTTTGGGGTAAAACACTATGTGAATGTCTCTGCTGACAAAGTGACCTTTCAATTGCACTCTCTATCTTGTAACTATTAACTAAACACATAAAATCAGAATGATACTAAGACGATTTTCCATTTATCAAAATTTAAAAAAAAGTCATTTCAGGAATAAATTTGAATTCATGTTTGCAACTGGTGAAGTAAGGAGTCAATGTCTCTTTCTTACATCACATGCTTGATAAGCATTCTCTTTAATAAAACACAACCTATAGAACCTTTTATTCTAGTACTCATATATGTCATCTCATAGTACTATTAGGGAACTTTACACAACTTACTTCTCCATTCTATTATATTTAAATGTAATCAATTTGTGGTGGTCATAAGAACATATCTTATAATTCCAACTACTAATATAATTAGGTTAATAAGTAAGCATATTTTCAATGTGATCAATTTGACAACTAGGACTATCTCCAACCAATACCATCATGGTAATTCACCTACCGTACTATACTATGGCCACATTTCTTAATTAGTACAACACAAAATCAATAGCTTTTATTTACAATTCATACATAACCCTAAACCTTCAATGTCTATTACTTATAAAGTACTAACTTTCCCTATATTATTAGATCTTGTAGCCACTGGAGGAGTTATCATAGAAATCAGGGATTAGTAAGTAGTTAGATCCTACTAAGAAGATGTATAAGGAAATACACCCCATCTCTATGGATTAGGTAACCATTTACTAGGTAGCATATGAATGACACTATTATATCCTGCTAAGATTGACCAATAAGATACAAGTGGTACAAAAATAGATGTAGATGCAAGTAATGTTGAACGTATACAAACATTTTTCTATTCTTCTTACAATATCATGAGACCTTCATCTGAAGATTGTCTCTAAGGAAATACCCTAACCATAGTAGGAACAATATAGGTGGCATGAGTCATGTTATCTGCGGTAACAAATTTCTTAACAACTCTACCGCATGATTTAGATTCTAAAAGAAGGTCTTATTTTCCAAAATGTCCAAGAAGCCCCCTAATTATAAATGCAACGCACAACACATTCATAAGTAAGGCTTTACTCAACACGACTTTGTAGACTTCCTAGAGAGACCTGATCTGATACCACTTCTGTCATGCCTCCTATCTTGTTGAGACAGACAGGCACCCAATGCCTTAAAGGCTTGGGGGAACCAATTTATACCTTGGGATTACTATGTATGTAACTGTAATTATTATAAGGCTCTGACAAGTATAGGTAAGACTTCTTGATGAAAGACAAACATAGATAGGCCTATAATAGATATACATCACTTGGCCGTTGAAGCCTTGATTACTAAAGAATAAGACACTACTACGCTTTACTTTAAAAATAGTCTATAAAGCCTTTAAGAGATAAACAACATTATTTAAGATCAAGATAGGAATCCGTCATACCCTTAAATATACTACAATATCAAATACATGCTAAAGTCTCAGCAAAGCCCTGAATCAACCAGGAGCTTACCAACAGCCACAGAGTAAAATATGTTTTTTTTAGGGAGATCAATTAGCTAGAATACATATACGTACAACATAAAACATAGCGTCACCTAGGAGGGACGTCAGTACAAAATAATGTACTGAATATGTAAGGCATAAAGTAACCATATGTAAGAAATGAGCTCAAATGAAACCAGGTACAATAGTATAGATAATGATAGAAGACCACCTTTGCTTATACTTGTAGAATTATGCACATTACATTTTTTTCTATGCTTTACTGTTCTTCGCATTACTAACTTTATAAGATATTACAAATGACTAGCTGATCGGTTGTAAAAGAAGATGATCCATGCTAGGCTTTTTAACCCCTAGGATACGGTCCACATAATTAAATAAGTAGAGACCAACCCATGTTAGGATTTCCTTTCACCCCTGGGATAACACCCATAATATTGGGATTGACCCATACTAGGTATTTCTTTCACCCCTGAGATACCACCTATTAATGCATAAATTCATCTTACCTTGTCTCGTTAATTTTTGAGATTGTTGATTTTTGGTCATAACATTATTGAGCATTAGATCTATGGACCAATAGAAGACAGGTGATTGAGATAAGAACAATGATATACTAAATTAGTGTAACATCAATGTAGAAATACTTTGGAACATATATGAAACCATAAACCTCACTAGGAATAAAATACATTCACTAATAAGACAAAAAGACATGTGACAAGTGAGAAGATGAATAAATGCAAAAAAATGATCTAGTAAGGTGTATAACTAGTGAGAAAGTGACAATACCTAGCATATATGGGTTGTAATAGATTCCATTGATCTTACATAGCATATAACAATTATGGCAGATTAAAATATAGAAATTTAGATGTTTCAAAAAGGGAAATATATGCATAAAAAGTGGAGACACGTTACTCCTTAGCTAAAGAGGTTTAGAATGTTCAATAAATACCTACTAGGTAATAATAATTAGAAGGGTACGTGATAATGGGTACTATGGAGGCACATGGGCGTTAGAAACAAATGTGTATCCCACATAAGAACATATAAAATATATAGTGAATAGGTAAGGACCCTATAAGGTGTAATTCCCCACAAAGTTCCATTGTAGTTTGAGTCGTAGGGCATGTCGAGTAAGGCGTGATTCTGGCCCTAAAAGATTGAGTAGTTGCTTCCTAAGAGAGTAACGTGTTAACCATATAGAATTTCCCTAATTTCTAAATTTTTTCATATGGTAAATCTGATAAGCTTTCCATCGATATAAGATTTTCCCAAATACAACACTCGGGTAAGAAGTTATGGCTAATTTAAGCCTTAGTCATAAAACTGCATCATTTAACTGCCTGGCACATCGCGAAGAGGGTTGATTTGGCAATTGTCAATTTCCAGTGGAACCCCACAATAATGGATCGTCGTAGAGGAGTTTCAGGTCCCAACTAGTGGAAAAACATGATGGCGCCTTATCACGGAGGCTACCAATTTCCCAAATGTCAAATTCCAGTGAGCCACCGTGATAAGTGGCGCGTTGAGAGGCCAATGAAATTGGGTTCTAGTTCAATTTTTCCATTTTCGCACATATGTTTAAAAGGACACTTTGGACCTTTTCCTAGCCTATAAAATCATAGAAACACTAAATCAAAGCCACTTACAAGCATCTTATAAGGTTTTTCTCAAGTTTTCTCTCAACATAAACCCTAAGTATCCAAAACCTCTTCCAAGAATCTCAAGAATCCACCATGGATTTCCTAAATTGAGTCAAGATTCAAGGTTCCCAAGTCAAGGACCTCAAGAATCCTTATTCTAGAGTACGAATAGAGTTTCAAAAGTGAGAGTTCATCAAAAGCTTCTAATTCAAGGTATGTGGGCTTTTTGAACAAGGGTAACCCTTTCACCCTTGTGCCCAAAAGGCTATTTGGGTTTTTATATGAATTTGAATTAGGTTTTTCACCCATTATTATTGAATGAATTATATTGATATTTTCCATGAATTAAAAGTCAAATGGCATGATTTCTACATATTTTCTTGAGTATTTACAGCTGGGTATAAACCCTATGATTTTACTCCTTGATAAGCTAATATTTACATTGTTGAGATATTCAAGCATATGGTTATATTGATATTTTGAGGTAACTTGCTGAAATTCCCAGATTTCCACATGATTTATGAATCATATGCTATAAATTATGTTGTTGATAAGCTTTCACTTGAGATTTAATAATGGGTTAGTAAGCCCTATTTGAGACTTGTAAAATTATGTGCTCTTGTGCTATGAGCACCTATGTTTTGAGTATTTTGATATGATTGAAAAATTAATTGACCTAATGGTCCTTGAGATTTGAAATCTACTTCAATATATGAGATTATCGATTTGATTATTGGGTTCATGGTGAACCATGTGATTATTCTAATAGTGGATTTTTTTATAAAATGAGCGTAGATAATCTAAAGGGAGTAGTATTTACCACCGAGTGGGTAAGTTACTACGGTTTCTTACCCCAAAACTACGTGCCACCGTAGGTTAGGCCTAAGGTTGAGTTTATGATGATTATGATTGGGACCGAGGATGAGTTTCTCTTTGTGATCACTAGACCCAGGTTATACTCCCTGGCAAGAGTATGACGCCCCTCTCTAAGTTGGGGTCTTTTTCTTAGGAGGACAAAACGTTGGACTCTATATAGCTCGCATGGTTTCTGTCAGTTACGAGAACCTTTCTTGACATTTAGACTTCGAGATCTAATACTTATTTTCCTTCCCTATAAGCTATTTTCCTAAATAGTTGAATTGCAAAGATGTTTCCCCAACTAAAGTATTTTCTTGATGTAAGTTATTTCCTAAATAAAAGCATTTTTCCTTGTTATAGTACTTTTTATAAAGCCTTGAGATAAGTTGTTTCCATAAACTAGAATTCCTTTCCATTTGAGATGGAGTGATTTCCCTAAAGATTGAGATGAGATATTTTTCTAAAGTGAATGAAATGCCTTCAAGTATGTTTTAAGGTTATATGATTCTGAATTCCAAGTCTATGAGTTCTAAATAGTTATAAAATGTTGAGCATTGAAGAAGTTTTACCCTTCATGAGACTTATGCATAGTTGAAAGTATTGTTTAAGGTCCCTTAGCCTTTGGGTATTAAGAACAAGAGAAGATTTCAAATTTTGAGACTAAACAATGACGATTCACGAGATTAGTGTTGCATGCTCCATTCTACATGACTTATGAG